>NW_004443953.1:7207038-7239956 GCF_000243295.1 Trichechus manatus latirostris
CAGGAAAGCTGGTGATAGGGAACCCAAGGTTGAGTAAGGATAGTGTTGATGTGTTGTGAGGTTGTTAACCATTGTCATAGGGCAACATGTGTACTGTTTAATGAGAAACTATTTTGTTCTGTAAACCCTCATCTAAAGTGAGAATAGCAGCACAACTGGAAGAGCGTAGTCGATGTCACTGAACTATGCATGTAGAAATTTTTGAAATGGTGCATCTTTGGCTATGTATATTTTCACCAAAGGAAAAAAAGAGGTCGAGAAGGGAGAGGGTTGACATGTCGTGGGGTTGTTAACCAATGTCATAAAACAATATGTGTACTACTGTTTCATGAGAATCTGTTTGTTCTGTAAACCTTCACCTGAAGTACAATAAAAAAAATTTTTTTTTAAAAGAAGTATTTCTTGGGGAGCTGGCTAATGTGGCAGGTATAATGGACATAGAGAAGAAAGAATGAGATAGTGTCTGTCGTGGGTAACCCTTAGTTATCTAGAAGGCTCAGCTATTCAGAGAGATTCATTCTCTGCAAGATACCCTTTGGAGAGCCCTTAGAGAGGGCATTTACTAAAACGTCAAGGTTCTTGGAAAATCTAAATGATTCACACTTTCCTCACTGGCAAAATCAGGTCTATTTTATCTACAGTGGACTGACTACTTTTGTTGAGGGAAAATTTGATTATGACTTTCCCTGTATAATGGCTACCTTTGTTGTTGTTAGCTGCCATCAAGCCAGCCTCTGACTCACGGTGAACCCACGTGTTACAGAGTAGAACTTCTCCATAGGGTTTTCTAGGCTGTAATCTTTAAGAAGCAGTTTGCCAGGCCTTTCTTCAGCAGAGCCGCTGTGTGGGTTCAAACCACCAACCTTTAGGTTAGAGCTGATCACAAGCTGCTTGTGCCACTTTAAACATAACTCACTGCCATTGAGTCGGTTCTGACTCATAGCAGCCCTACAGGACAGAGTAGAACTTCCCCCATAGGGATTCTAAAGCTGTAAATCTCTACAGAAGCAGCCCACCACATCTTTCTCCCACAGAGCAGTTCAAACCACCAACCTTTTGGTTAGCAGCCAAGCACTTTGACCACTGAGCCACCAGGGATCCTTGTAGCACTTTAGTTGTAAATAAAACACACCTTTAGAAGCTGCTAAAGATTCTTAACAAGAACCAGACAAGAGTGCTTTTGAGCATGTATAATGCATGATGCTTGTTTCAAGTCATTAATATAACCACAAAAGTGTCGAAGCTAAAACAAGAGGTAGCTTAGATCCAAGAAAATACCTGGCTCTTTCTAATCAATATTCTATACCATCTTTTTGGAATCCCACAAAATAAATTCTAAATCAGTGGTTCCAAACTACAGTTTGCAAACCAATTGTATCAGAATCCCAGATTCCTGGGCCCCATCACAGAGCTACTGGGATAGAATCTCTGGGGATGGTTCCTTGGTATCTACATTTTTTTAAAACTCTCCAGGGGGTACTGACATGCAGCCAGAAGCCTTCATAGCTCTAAAATTCCATTGTTTTCAATGTATCTAATGTCAAATAAGTAAAAGACAATTTCCCCACAAATTCAACCATCCAAATACAATCAAAATAAAACCCCAAATCTTCCACATTAAAATGTAATCTTGTAACTCACGAGGAAAAACCTTAACAAAGAAAATTAAATTCATGCTTTTCTTCATAATTTTGAGATCTACAGATTAGAAAAGTGAGAGACTAAGCTAAAAAAATTTCAAACACAATTATGTTTTGGATACATCACCTTTGTGTCATCATGTATAAACCCTCGGGGTATTAATAAGAATAAAGTCACAGGGAATCTGAAACTTTTGTTGTGATGATAGAATATCAAATAAAGCTTGTCAGGCTTTGGAAATAATGCCAAGTTTCTCTCTCTCCTCTCTTTCTCATTTATGTACTGTTAAAGTTTTCGGCTTTTGCACACCCAGATGTGTATAATGTAAAGATGAAAGATGATGTGGAAGCCAGAAATAGTCTCATTAAATAGGGTTTAGGGACCTTGTGGAATGTAATGGTTAAGGAGAGCAACATAACATGTAATTAAGAAGTCTGGAGTTTAGTTCAGCCTCCAGGGAGAAATATAAAATATCTAGTTATTAATAACAATGGTTAAATAACAATAATCCAACTTCTTGGATCCCAAGTTTTTTTTTTGTTGTTGTTGTTGTTGTTTTTTTAAATGCTGGATGGCTGCTGCTTGGAAAACTCCAAGAACAAGTTGAGTGAAGGAAGGTTACCCACTTAGAGCCAAATGTTAACTTCCAAGCTGGAAGGTCAGGTGGTTTCACACGTTCTTTCTGCCTTTCCCAAAGAAGAAAAGTCTCCCCTACTCTCCTTTCTCATCAGGAGCAAAGTGAAAGGTGTACCGCCTTAGGAAGCTGTGGTGACTGAGTAGTATATCCTGGTTTTTGGCAGGCGGGAGAATCCAGTCTGTCCCTTTCTTGCCTGGTGTAAATTCTCCATAAGACCTCTCTGGGCATTTGGAGTGAGGGAAGTTTGGTGGACCAACAAGTACCTTTGATGCACAGAGGACTGTACTAGAAGCTGTAGGAAATGGATATTTATTGCTATGAGAGCATGACTTTTGTCCTCAAGGAAATTAAAATCTAGCTGGGAAAAAAAACCAAAAATATCAGTTAGGGAATTGTATTCACCACCACTCATCTGTCAGTTTGTCATACTGTGGTGGCCTGTGTGTTGCTGTGATCCTGGAAGCTATGCCACCGCTATTTCAAATGCCAGCAGCGTCACCCATGGTGGGCAGCTTTCAGCGGAGCTTCCAGACTAACGCAGACTGGGAAGAAGGACCTGGCAATTTACTTCTGAAAAAATTGGCCAGTAAAAACCTTATGAACAGCAGCAGAACATCATCTGATATAGTGCCGGAAGATGAGCCCCTCGGGTTGGAAGGCACTCAAAATACACAGTAGCTGCAACAATGGGCTCAAACATAGCAACAGTTGTGAGGATGGCACAGGACCGGGCAGTGTTTTGTACTGTTGTACACAGGGTCACTAGCAGTCAGAACCGACTTGACGGCACCTAACAATAAAAACGTGCCATAATTCATGATTAAGTAACAAATTAATGTCATAGTTATTCAGAGAAGAAAAATTTAAATGAAACTAATTGGGAAAGACTTCATGGAATTCATGCACTTGGGCTTTGAAGGATGGTTCCAAAACTAGTCTCAAGTGCATATGCAAGGAGAAGGACTGGCACTCATGCCTGTAATTACATGTGTGCAAAACTACCTTCATGGTTTTCTTTTCCCCTTCTTTTATTTTTCTTTGTTAATAATAAAGGAAGATCTTTGTCCACCGCCACGATTTAGAAATATGTATAAAATGAGGTTGCTGATTTAACAAATTTGGTGTTCTTACTCTCTGGATAATCTTCAGTCGTTCCTAGGTTTTTAGAAGTAGCAAATATGAAACAGTAAGTAGGAGAAAGTGGGGAGGCTGCTGTAATTAGACAAGCTGGTAACAGATCAGTAACTACTACTAATGATGAATGAAACAGAAGAACAATGAAGGCTCAGCAACCTGGGTCCATTCAATGCTAAGAAAATACAAAACTACTACCCACCACCCAATAGCCCCAGAATGCATCATAGCTCCCTGGAAAGTTCTTTCAGTATACAAAATCCCAATTATTGGCCCCCTCCACTGAATTCTCTACTGATTCTAATCTCCTTATTTTTTTTTTAATAAAGAAAAAGAAAAAATAAATAAAGCCATAAAGGTAATTTTATTTATATATTCATCTGTTTATTCAAGAATTTTTCATTGAGTACCTACCACTGCTTTAGATACTACAGACATGACTGTGAACAAAAGAGACCAAGTTCTTACAATTCTGGAGCTTTTACTGCAATGGAAAGAAAATTTTCCATCTTACAATTTTTAAAAGAACGAGGCAAGCAAAGCTTTGGCTATATCTTAGTTCCAATTCCCCATGTAGCAACATAGTGAAAGTCAACCAAGATTTAAAAAAAAAAACTTTCCCACAGGAAAAATTCACTTTTCTGAAGCTGAGTTTAGGTACATAGCCTTTCTCTGCTGGTTCCCTCTTCGGGAATTCCTTCCTTGTCTTTCCAGTTAGCAATTGTATTTTCTCTTCTTTAAGAATCTGGCCTTCTGTGGGTTTCTCTCTCTTCTCTCTCATCTCTGCTAGAAGTTCGCTTTTCCTCTATTCGCCCATTGTTTTCCCTAAACTCCAAAAGGTCACACACCTCAGCAATTGTGAAACACAAAGGTAAATTATGTAATTTCTTCCTTCCAGACGGAGGTTCTGAGGAGCTAAGAACTAAGATTCTCATTTGCCTCTTAGGGCAGGATCTTGCCCGGGACAGGAGCCTTGGAGGACATTGCTCACTCACAGTCCAGGAGCACGTGTTCTGGTTCGTGTGCTCGTCTTTTAAAAGAGAAACCTAAAACCCTTTTCTTCTCTATAATGAATTATTCTAGTTTTGCGCTGAAACCACAGCTCCTGTTTTATTTTCAGTTGTCTTTTTCCATAACTCCTTTTAGAAATAGAAATAGGAAACGTTATCTAGCCCCTAGGAAGAAATATGTACCTACGTTCAAAAAGCAGTTTCATGCAACCTTAATAACCTGAATTCTATTTCCCTTTCTGTACATGATGGATGAAATTACTTTGATTATGCTGGCTTTCCAATTACTCATTCATGCCAAGAAAGCTAGCCCTTGAAACCTAGTCACCTTGTTTATTTCTTTCCCACCTTGCCCTTCACAATCAGAAAAGCAAAGAGCGCTGGAGCCGGAAGGAGCTTCCGTGATCCCCAAAGGAAGGATTAAACTTAAAAGTCATACATATTGATTGACCCGGGTTCTCTAAAATTAAACCTGAGTAACTATTTCAATACCAACGTTTAAGCTGTGAAAACTGATTTGGAGTTATAGAGTTTGAAGTCGTATGAAATGCTTGGTAAATGTATAACCTGGTTGCCAAAAGATTTTATAGTTAATATATCAGGAAAAGATTTATTCCTGTGTGTTCACTTTATTCCTAAATCCAAATCAGTGGTTTTAAACTGTGTTCATTGTAGTCTAAGAGCCTACCACCCACAGTATCGGAAGAGGGACCGCTTTTAAGGGCTCTAGGCCCTCTATCCCCGCTTTAACCAGAGACCCTTCAGTTTTTCTGTCTCTATATCGATTGGGTTCTCAAATACAATTTCATATAAATAAAGCTTCCTGTTAATACCAAAAGCGGGAAAAAAAAGTTTGAAAAGGAAATGAACTTACACAAATAAAATACAAAAAATCAACCAATAATTACTGTTTTCTCACAACCACACAGAATGGTGCTAACAATCTGTCGTGGAATCAGCACTGGGCTTGCCTTCTGGTATATAATTTCCCCCAGCTGGCTGTTCACCAGCAAGCCCCAGGGCTAACCACGAACTGCCCCAGGAGCCAACTCAAAACCTGTTGTCACAGACTTAGAATTCACTCATGGTGACCCCATGCGTGTCAGAGTAGAACTGTCCTCCATAAGGTTTTCAACGGCTGATTTTTTAGAAGCAGATTGTCAGGCCTTTCTTCCAAGGTGCCTCTGGGTGGACTCAAACCACCAACCTTTCACGCAGCAAGCTCATTAACCATTTGCACAACCCAGGGACTCCTCTGGCTACTGAGATACTGCTCATCTGCTTGCAGGTTATCGTAACTAGTTCATTTATTCATTCAACAAACACAATGAGAGCACAAAGATGAAAACACGATGCTTGGCCACAACGAATTTTTAGTCTAGTGGGGAGACAAGCAAGGACGTAAATTAAATCACAGGATGTAAAAACAGGATGACCATTATTTTAATGGAGTATATACAAGCCATAATGGAGCCAGAAGAGCCAGGTCCTAGCATAGTCAGGAAAGTCCTCACATAAGAAGCCTCAGCAGCGTTCCAAGTCAAAGCACAAAGTGTGAAGGGCAGGAGGGCAGAGAGGTCTGGCTGGACCAACATCATGTTTGTACTGAAGAAAATGGGTGGCCAATAAGCCATGTACCTAGCATTATTGATCAATGGATAATTTCTTTATTTCCCTGGAAGTTTTTTTCTTTCCTTTAGCCCATTCAACAGCTATTTCTTAAACACCAACTCTGAGCCAATCACTGCTCCAGCCATAAAGAGACCTTGAAGTCATCTAAATCCTCTGAGGCTACAGATCTGCTGCCCCTGCCCTCTAGCCTTTCAGGTAAGCCACCTCCTGGATATTTGCTCGAACTGCCCAGTCATTCCCTGAGCAAATACTCTTACCCATGATTGCATTTGGCATCTGGTATAGAGATTTTTCACCAAGAATCAGCAATAAAAATTTTTTTAACTGCAGAAATAGATAAAACAAGTAAGGAAAAGAGTTAAAAAGGAGGCTCTTGAAAACATTTAAAATAGCTGCTCGGCACTGAAAATCAGCTTTAGGGATGGCAAATGCAAATGTGAGCCCAGACAGGCCCAGCTCAGTTTTGCAAATCCTCTGGTAATGAAAATAGATCCGCACTTTAATTTTTCAAACCATAAACCTCCCTGAAGCAAGTAAGAAAAGAGAGGAAACAGAAGGGAAGTGTTCTACAAAGAAAGCGGATTTTGCATTTGATGTTTTGACGGAACTCAGTCAGGACAGAGCTCCTGAAAACTGTGAAGTAGGCTCGGGCATGGCTGGTAACCCAGGCTCCCATTCTCCACTGTCTATTCAGGTTCAGAGCATCCCTTTCCAAAGTCCTCACCTGCCCAGGGTCTTCTCATCTCCCCTCCCCCTCACCCCCAACTACCATATCAAACCCTACTATGTGGAAAGGAGACAGTACATTCATGTACACCAAGGTATAAATGATTGATAACAGATTTAAAATGCTATCTCTTCTATAGAGTATTTATATTTTAACAGAGTATTAAACCAAAGTAATAGAGGTGAAAATTTAAAATGGTTTCCCCTGATTTCTTACTGTTTCTCCACACAGATTCAAAGGTTACCTGGCAAAAAGTAGCTGCACTTAATTATTTAACAAGAAAGAAATTGAGATTTACAAACTACTGAGTTCATACCTAGAGTGCTGTCTTGGTGTGAAATAAAATGAGGGGCAGTAAGCGTGGTTTCTCCAGTACTCAGCTCCTGCAGCACAGGATGGCCAGCAGATTACACCACCCCCCTCAGGTGGCTTCAAAGGAGTTTCGAGGTGCTGTACCTCCCTATGGATGCTTTTCCCTGCATTCCCAGTGGATGGATTCCCCCCATAAGTTCTGCCATCCACCAGTCCAGGGCTGCACCATCTTCAACAAGGTCTGGATCTCAGCCTGGCATGGGGGGTGCTAGCTGCTCCTTATAGCTGCTATTCCCGTATTCTCTAAATTCTCTTTACTTCTTATGAGCTAACCCCTCATCACGCCAATCTCCTGTGTTTGAAGTGCTTTTTCTGTTGCCTGGACCTTGATAAATCACCGACTTTTGCTCCCCTCTATAAGCCTCCTTCCCCTTTCTCTATTCCACCAGCATAAGACATCATTGCTTCTGCCAAATAATTCACACAAAGCCAGAACATCTGCTTTTAAGGCATTTGGACAATTTTCTGACATACAGAGTCACCAAAAAGCACTGCCTCTAGGCAATATTTCTGGGTGTATTGCCTTCCTCGTGATTTACCTATTTTAGTAGATTAAAATATCCTAAATGTTGAGGGGGAACATAATTTCACTTACTGAATCAGTACCTGGCCTTTCCTACGTTACAAAAAATCCTGGTAACTGGTCAGTGAGGAAAGGAAACGAAACAAAAAGCCTGAGTTCATCTGCCTAATAAGGTACTGAAGAAATTAGGTAGTGAGGAAGACAGAAAAAGTGCCCCAAGTGCTGAAGAAAGTTGTGATGAAGAGAGATTTCGAAAATGATAAGCACTAGGGCAGCTTTTAGCAAAAACAGGCAAGGAGAGCTAAATAGGTAGTACTGTAAATTATAAATTGAACCTTTGCTTAAGCCTTTGGGAGATACAAGCAAAGGTTGGAATTACTTCTTTTTATGGTTGCTGCAGTGAGTTTCTTTAAATACAAGGCAAGGCCACATGGATTCCTGCCATCTTCAATAGTTTAGCTAAGGTTGTTCTAACCTTCTGATACATTTATTCTTTCAATTAACCCTAAAAAGTGCTCTAAAATTCTAGTTGTGAATCTGGCGGATTATACTTCTAATGATTATATAAACTAAGCACCGATACCTGTAACCTCTCCAAAGCCTTTGGAGGGATTGCAGGTATTTCCAACCAACTTATCTATGCACATCAGTTGAGGATGGATGTTCACTATTCTTATATGTTAGTATGTAAAAACTCTCTCTCCACTACTTGTTTGTCACTTGATCATACTGTGGTGGCTTATGAGTTGCTATGATGCTGGAAGCTATGCTACCAGTAATTCAAATATCAACAGGGTCACCCATGATGGACAGGTTTCAGTAGAGCTTCCAGACTAAGACAGACTAGGATCTACTGGTGATCTACTTCTGAGAATTAGCCAATGAAAACATAATGGATAACAAGAGAATACTGTTTGATATAGTACTAGAAAATGAGCATTACACAATAGCCACAACAATGGTCTCAAACATACCAATTGTCTTAGTCAGCTAGTGCTGCTCTAACAGAAATACCACAAGTGGATAGCTTTAACAAAGAGAAATTTACTCTCTCACAGTCTAGTAGGCTAAAAGTCCAAATTCAGGGTGCCAGCTCCAGGGGAAGGCTTTCTCTCTGTCAGCTCTGGAGGAAGGTTGTTGTCATCAGTCTTCCCTTGGTCTGGAAGCATCTCAGCACAGGAACCTCAGGTCCAAAGGACGCACTCTGCTCCTGGCACTGCTTTCTTAGTAGTATGAGGTCTCCCGTTCTCTGCATGCTTCCCTTTCATCTCTTGTAAGATAAAAGGTGGTGCAGGCCACACCCTAGGGAAACTCCCTTTACACTGGATCAGGGATGTGACCTTAGTAAGGGTGTTACAATCCCACCTTAATCCTCTTTAACATAAAATTGCAATCACAAAATGGAGGACAACACACAATACTGGGAATCATGGCCCAGCCAAATTGATATACACATTTTTGGAGGGACAAAATTCAATCCATGACACCAATGATCATGAAGATGGTGCAGGACCAGGCAACATTTCATTCTATTATACCTAAGTTTTCCATGAGTTGGAGACTACTCAACAGTAACGACAACAACAAAAATCTTTCTCTGGAGTTTTGATGGGATTCCTTCAGCATGCCAAATATTTCTCAACCAACTGCAAAGATGATCACTGCATAACAAAGAGTATCCTATATACAACACTAGAGAATCATTCCCACATGCCAGACCTTGCCAATGACCCAGGTTTATTTCAATAGTCCAAAGAGCATGCAGGAGTCAGTATAAGTTCAACTCCACCAAGAGAAACAATGAGGCTGATTTCAGTTACCTTGTTCCTGAGGATGGATGGAAGTGAACCACACACCCGCTGCTGCCTTTTGACTTTGGTCCCTCCATATTTGCTTCTTGGCCTGGCATCCAAGCAGGGGTTCCAACCATAACCTCCAATAAGATGGCAGAGACTGGGCCCCTCTCTTGCTTTACTTCCATCAGCCCCCAATATCAGCTTCAACGTTAACATTAGAATTCTTTCAACCTTGCTCCTCCAATACTGAGTTCTCTAGTCCATTATCAGATCATTCTGAATTATCCACAATTTGCTTTATCTGAATTGTCTCTGCTGTACCGTGCTCGAACCTGGCCATAAGAGTATCCCTCACCACTCTCCTTGCCAAGGACTGGCAATCTGTCTTGTTTCTTACAATCCCATTAATCCATGGTCTTCCCCACCCCCAGCATGGAGCCAGGGCATTAGTCTCAGCTCCCTGCTATGTTTGTCATTTTAAAACAAAAGCTCTCATTTCATGCCATCATTATAATTCATTCATTTCCCCAAAACCCCTTCATCAAAATAAACACATAGTTCATCCTTAGGCTGTTGCTACTAAGCTACTTCTGCCTTTCTCTAAATCAGAGGGCACAGGGTAGCAGATAAAGATGGAATGCAGGAAAAGTTTTGAGAATAAGTCAATGCATTTTATGCTCCTAAAAGATCCCTATGGGCAAGCCCTGATGACTGGCTGATGCAAAACTCATACCCAATCACCTGCTCCCTTTGTCTCTTCCACTATGAAGCATGGAATGGCTAAGTGTGCACTTTTCCAGGCTCCTCTGCCAAGTAGCGACAGTCATGTGACATAGATCAGCCAGTGAGATAGCAGAAGCTTGTTGGGGAGTGGGGAGAGTTATCCTGCAAAAGCTTTTGGTTTCTCAATACAAGAGACAGGAGGCCCTCCCTACCCATCCTTCTTTCTACTTCGAAGGTGGGTGCAACACCTGAAGTTGGAGCAGCCATCTTGTGTCTGTGAGGCAACAAGCACAAGGAAAGTTTGCCTTTATATTGTCAGTCTGCTGGGCCAACTCCAACAGCTGCCTGCCTCCCTGACCATTTGTTACATGAGAAAAAGAAACCTCTGTATGTGTTTAAGCCGCTGTAAGTTGGACTTTCTGTTACATGCAGGAAATAGCATTCCTAATTAATGTATCAGAAAACCTGGTGGTGTAGTGGTTAAGAGCTATAGCTGCTAACCAAAAGGTTAGCAGTTTGAATCCAGCAGACGCTCCTTGGAAACTCTACAGGGCAGTTCTACTCTGTCCTATAGGGTCGCTGTGAGTTGGAATCGACTCGACAGCAACAGGTTAATTAATGTATCAGAGCCACCAAACGTCTTTCCAGAGTTCTCTTAAAAGTTTCTTCATCCTTTCCCCACTTCGAGAAACAGATCTTTTACTTAATAGTCTTTATTTTTATGAAGCATAAATCATTTTTTCCATTCTGCATGAAGCCACAAAGGAATAAAATTTAGATTTTGTGTGCTTACACATTCAGTAATATCTATTACTACTTGACATTATGTTATATAGTCACTACAATTATAATATACTTATTAATACATTAAAATTGTTACCAATATAACTACCATATTTTTACACAAATAACATCCACCTTCTATGTTTATTTACCAATTACACCCTGCCCTGTGAGGTATTTACATAAGCGCTGCTATGCCAATTTGTTTTACATGTTGCTGTAAAAAAAAAAAATTAGCATGGTGCACTTAAGAAAATACCTTGTAGGGGGAGCGCATGGTTATTTGCATAAAAATACAGTAATTTTACTGTACGTCATAAGTATATTTTATTCAAGAAAATTAATGTCATATTGTATATGTTATTTATATTTTATTGATAATACATCATTATATTACCATATATAATATACTAGCTATTTTTCTCCCTTACTGCCTAGAACAGTGCGTGGCACCAAATAGCCATGCAGTAAATATTTGTTGAATAAAATAAATGAACCTTAAAACAGAACTTCTTATTTAAAATTAGCCTATTTCAAGAAAAAAAAAAGTATTTTAATGAGTATGTTATTAAGGGGTCGGTCTAAATGAAGGCTTCATCTTGACGTCCCACACAAGCAACCTTTTAAATGATGGTAATTGGTTTTAAAAATAAACTACATTATTTTGTTATTTAAAATTCCCCATAGGCAATTAGATTCGTGTTTTTAAAATGGGAGTCTGGGAAGATAAGTCATTTTGGTAGACTCCTGTCTTAGCTGAAGTCCTTCTTAAACACCATGTCTGGGGCAGCAAGTCAAACCTCAAGGAGCTCTCTTCGCCTGAGGGGTCAGGAGCAAGATGCTGACGCACATTTTTGCCAGTTAGTTTCTAAACCCCATTCAGAGCTACTATTGTGACTAGCATCATCCAGAAATGTGTATCTTCAGTTTTCCTCTGTGTTGTCCAATTTAAAAAAACAGAAAATGTTCGTGAATTTTGTTTTTTAATTCCTTCTGCAGGAAAAAAGAAGAATATCTGGTAGCATGTGGACTTTTCATGTCAAACAATTAATATTAAAAATCACCCAGGTTTCTCTTGAGGGGTCCTTCCAGCCTACGGAAAGCAAGCAGATCTTCCTATTAATTCTCACACAGAGGGAGGACCATGGCTTCTGCACCAGAAAGAAATTCTTCCTAGCCAGAACTGGATCAGCGACAGGGGTCTGCCTACTAGAGTAGGACTCACTTCAGCTATCGCTCATACCCAGATTCGCCCAACAGGGCACTGCTGACCACTTGCCAGAAGCCTGAAAGCATCACTCACTGCACACAGGAAAAGCAGGGTACAGGATGCCAAGTTCTGAGCAGACTCACTCCTCATACAGAAGGGCAAGCCCCTGACCACAGGTTCTACTGCAGAACTCTGCCCAGTGGACTCCCAGGCCAGACTCTGGCCAACCCAACCCTCAAGGCAGAAAGGTGTTCCCTGGGGCTAAGTAGTTAAAAGCCTTGTATTAGTTGTCCATTGCTGAAGAACAAATTAACACAAACTTAGCAGCTAAACACACATTTATCATCTTACGATCTCAGTGGGTCAGCAATCCAGGCATGGCTTGGCTGGGTCTTCTACTTCATAGTCTCTCATGAGACTGCAATCAAGGTGTCAGCCAGAGCTGGAGTCTCATCTGAAAGCTCAACTGAAGAAGGATCTGCTTCAAAGCTCGCATGGTTACTGGCAGGACTCATACCTTGCAGGCTGTTGGACTGAGGGCCTCAGTCTCTTGTGGGTTGTCCACCAGAAGCCACCTTCTGTTCCTTGCCACGTGGGCCTTTCCATAGGGCAGCTTCATCAAAGCCAGTGAGGGAGAGTTATTCAAGTCAGATGCCTCTTTTCAGGCTTCAATCTTCTCTTTCTTCTTTTCCCCACATTAGTCAGTCACTCGGTCCTACTAACTCTAACACTGAAGTGTCTCTCAAATCTATCCCTTTTCTCCACTCCAAATGCTAAAATTCAGACCCTCATCTTCTCTCTACAGAGCCATTTCAACAGCTTCCTAACAGGTGTCCTTAGCCCAGCAAGACACTGTACAGGTTTACCATCCAGCTCGATAAGGAGTGGGAGATGCCCTGATTTGTAGCATTTGCAAATTTCCATGGTATAAATACTCCCACTTCAGCTGACTTCAAGTTACCAAAGTGACATCACTGATCACAGACTTGGGAAGAGACACTCAGTAACACATCATTATATAGTGTTCCCACCACACAAGTACCGTAGACGCAAATAACCTCAAGAGCATAAATACAGAAAAGTAATTAGGAAGTGATACATTTTATTTGTTCTCTTTGGTTTTAATATCATTTAATTGTTAAACGTTATATAATTTAATAATCAATAATGACTGTGTTTTACAAACTGCTCGGAAAATTCCTGAAAACCTAACAATCGGCTCTCGTAAACTAAAGTGTACCCACTCCAGCACATCACTGCCCTGGACCTAGTCTCTGCACTCAAGTTGTCCTCCAAAGCACAGCAGACAGACATGTCAACATAAATCAGACCATATTACTGTCTTTGCTCTTTTTGGTGATTTCTCACATATAAAAGGCCCTTTGTCTTCTGATCACACCCAGCTCTAACTACATCTTAGGTCGAAATTAAACATGAATGATAATAATAATAGGAACCAAGCCTAACAATTATTGACCCTTACTGTGTGCTAAGCCCTTAACATGCATTGTACCATTTAATCTTTGCAACAGTCGTATGAGCTAAGTATTCTTATCATCCCCATTACACCGGTGAGGAAAGTGAAGAGTGTTTATGGAGCTGGTCTAATACCCAGACTCTTAGGACTAAAATAATCTCAACAACAATTCAACACGCTCATATACACTATGTTCTTCTTATCTTCTTCCCATTGTGCATATTTTTCTCTATCTAGAATGCCCCATCACCACTGACCACAGCACCACCATCATGCCTCCCTTACTATCTAGTGAGCTGCGACTCTAAGAACCTAGTTCAATGGTGCTCTAAACTGAGAGGTAAAAGAGATATAGAGACTCAAGACTGTGTAGCCAGTTTTTGCTTACTGGATACCAAGTTTCTGTTTGTGGTGATGAAAAACTTTCGCAAATAGATAGTGGTGATGGTTGAACAACATGGCGAAGGTAATTAACACCAGAGAACTGTACCCTTAAAAATGGTTAAAGGGCAAACGTTTGTTATATATATTTTACCACAATAATTTTTTTTTAAAAAAAAAAAGAAAAAGGAGTGCATAGCTAACACTGAGGGTCAGGTAACACTGGGATCAGTACTGATTTGAGGCAATAAGGCTTTACCAGAAAATATAAATAAATAAAAGTCATTTTATCCTAGTGTCAAAACATGAAAGAAATAGCTAAGGAGTCTTAGGGTTGAAAACGGTTAAAATGTATTCCAGTTAAAATCGGATCTGGCTAATTTTCCCTTCTTAAGCTACCAATAAATTAGCTAGGAAGAAAGATACAAAGACAGGACAGAGACAGTGAGAGAGACTGAGATTGAACAAACTCATAATACCACCCAAAGCTAAGAATTTAACTTACAGATACCTTATTGCCAGGATCTGGAAGGAATTTCTAGCAACTACAAAGCTGATGGAACTGGATTGAGAAAAACAAATCCCCGGTTCATCTCACAAAACAGAAAATCCCACTGACCTAAAAAATGATAAGAAGATCTGTCATCCTTCCCCCTCTGCTGGTCCTTGGCTCAGAGGAACGAGAGCCTAAGCTAACAAGGAAACAGGACAGTCCTGTGTGGGATGTAGAAGTCTAGCATACTATTCCCCAGCCCCGCTCCTCCAATCTTTCTTCATCCATTCTGAGATAGCAAATTCCAGAAAACAAACTGGGGAGGAGAGAGGAGTGGAGATTCTACTGGCGTTGCAAAGCATCCTGGGAGGTTTAATTCCTGTAAGCAAAGGAGGTGGGTAAGGCCAAAAATAGAAAGATTCCTGGAGTGAGGTAACACTGGAGGTTTGAGATTTCTGTTTACTCCCTCTTCTTAGTGCATCAAGGAAGCAGGCACTGAGGGTAAAGATGGTCCCACTTCAGAACATCAGAGCTGTCCAAGACAAAAACTTAAATCAGGAAGTGGGCTAGGAGTTGAGCATATCAACCTTCCCCATAGCTATAACCCTAAAAAGAATGTTGACAGTACATAAATAAAAAATAGAAGTCACATGTCTGTCTGCTAATAAACACCGATCAGGGAAATAAAAATTAAAATAATAAAGTATCATATTTAATAATAACTATAAGATTGGCCAAATTTTAAGAGATTGTTAACGTCCAATATGGACAAGGATGAGAGGAAACTGGCACTCAACACTGATGGCAGAAATGTCAACTGGAACAGCCTCTATGGAGGCTAGTCAATGCATATCAAACTTTCAGATGAGCACATATAACAAAGACATACATAGTGACAGTAATATATATGCCAAACACACAAACACACAATGACAAGGATATAGGCAAGCATTTTTATGGCCACATTGTTTATGACAGCAAAAGAAAAAAAAAGAAATAATGTCCACCAGTAGCATAATGGGAAATAAACTGTGATATACCCATTTGGTCAATTATTATCCAACAATTAAAAGAATGAAATGAGCCTATATGACATGGAAAATCTCTAAGACACTATTGGTAAGTTGGGGGGGGAGGCAATGTGCAGAACAATGTACATAATATACACCCATTTTTTTAGTCCTAAACTCCATATTAGTATATGAATATGTTTATCTAAATATGTAGAAAAATGTCTGGAAGAATATACATTAAAGTTTTAACAGATACCTCTGGGAAGGAGATATTCTTATTCTATACACTCTGTACAGTTTGTATTTTTATACAGCAAATATATTACCTGTTCTGTTTTGTTTTCCTGGTAGGCTTTGCTCAAATGTCAACTCTGGGTAATCTCTTGCCTTCCTTTGCCTTTTCCTCAACGATTCTAATGCATGCTATACTTACGTCCACAATTACACGTGTACACTTGCTTGGTAAATAGTTGTACACCTATGTCTCCTCCTGCCCAGAGGGTGAGCTCCCTTAGAGCAAAGAAGCTGTCTCACTTTTTTCTGAATTCCTCATACCCAGCACAGTGTCTGGCACATAGTAGGCTCTCAAATGTATAACACAATGAATTAATCAATCAAACAATATAGAAGCGGGAGGCTGTTAAGCTTTCCAAATTCTGTGGATATGTTTTCTGATTCCAAGGCCTATAGTTGAACTATCAAGATAAATTCAAGGGTTTTTTTTTTTTTTTTTTGAAGAGGCAGTATAGCACTGTGGTTAAGAGTAAGTGTTCAATTCTCAGCCCCACCACTTCTTAGCTAGTGACCCTGGGCAGGTCACTTAACTTCTCTGTAACTCAGCTTCCTCTTCTGTGAAATGGGACTAATCACAGTTGGAGGTTAGCTTCCACCCAGAGATGCCTCCGAAGAAAGGCCTGATGATTTACTTCTGGAAAAATTAGTCACTGAAAACTCTATGAAGCAAAGTTCTACTCTGACACACGTAGGGTTGCAACTTGTTCACAACTGGTCTGTGAGCTATGAGCATCCTAGTGGATAAAGAAGGCTGAGCATTGCTCTGGGGCATATGAACAATGCCTGGATGCCCTGAGGGGATCTCAGGTTTCCCTCATAGGAATAACCTCCCTGAGTCAGTAGAAAACTTCTTAATAATTGGACAGAGGGGCAGTGGGCCACTTCTTTAAACTGTGAGAAGCCCCCTTTCTGCTTTCATGTCTCAGGCCAGGGAGAAAACTTTACAAGGAATTCGATTTCCTAGTGTCCTTGACACCTCCAGGCTGAGAAAATCATTTTGAAAGCCCACTTGCCTATGTTTCACAGTCTCGCCTCAGATGTGCACCACTGCAGGTCTCCACCTAACCTTCCACAAACCACATTCCTAAGCAGGGGAAAAAAAACAATAATTTATTTTTCTTTAACACGTTTCTGGCAAAATTTTGATCACTGGACTAGGGCAAAACCTGAGGCCAGAGTGCAGGCCCCATCAAACACTCCTTTGGGAGGCACGGACCCACTGGCCTCTAGCTTGCTATTTGGGGTTTTGGTTTTAGCTAATGATTTCTGGTGACATAACATGACCCATGCCCCATCTGAATCCATAAAATAAGGGATCTTGTTGTATACAATTTAGAAAGGCTCCGTTGATAAGAGAATCACGACTGAGCAATAAAGGAGGAAGAGTGTGCAGAGAGACCATCAGTGAGGACATCTCAGGCCAATCTGAAGCTGACAGACCATGTGCCTGTGTGTGACCATGAAAACTTTGAATTAGCTGCTAGACAGAAGTGCCCTAAAACCAAGATACACTTTAAAATGCTTTTATTCCGAATATTTATTCATAGGTCAAGCCTCATCTTTCATTCCATTAATGCATTCATATTGAACCTGTTTTCCTCTCCCTTAGGTGCTTTACATATCCAAATGAACACATACAGATTCACTCCAGCTTCCTCCGCTGTCTCTTTACACTTGGCCTCTGACACTCCTTCTCCCTCCCTCCGACACTGCTCCAAACCCTGCTTTCTTGGCCCTTCTCGATCTCGACCCGACCCGTGGTCCCATGCTCCCCACCCTCAACCCTACCCACAGCTCCCTTTGTTTTGCCCCAAAAGATGCCAGGCTGGAGGTAATTTTTCTTTGGTTTAAAATTCAGGCATAAGAAAAGCTTTACCAATTCAGTCTCAATCCCCTGGTTCTAGAGAGAAAGTAGTAAAGAGAGTTGGCTAATCCCAAGTGTGGCTTCTGTCAAAAGATTCTTTAAACAACCTTTTGTCAGTGAACCAGACTCAATTGATCAGCCTGACTTGTTTAAAAAAAAAAAAAAACCCTCCTATTTAGCATAACAATCTAATCACAAGGTAAATTCCACTGAGCAAGGGATGAGAAGGACTTGAGGACTATCTTCTCTTTCAGAAAGCTGCAGTTAGAAGCCTGACATAATTCACCTCCACTGGAAATACTTCTCCACTACCCTACAAAGCAACCCCAAGGATTATCCTCAGAATTATTGGGTAGTCATTATTTTTATAAACTTTTGACTGATGTATAAATACAATAATCTGCACAATTTTAAGTGTACACCTCATGAATTTCTACAAACTGAACACCATGTGTAACTAGCACCCAGATCAACATACAGAATGTTGCCAGTATCCCAGAAGCCTCGGTCACAGCCTTTTCCAGTTACTACCTCAGTCAAATGTAACTGCAGTTCTGACTTCTATCACCAGAGTAGTTTTGCTGATTTTTTAACTACATAAATGGAACCATACCATATTTACTCTTTTGTGTCTAGTTTCCTTGCTATTATTGAAGGAAAAAAAACAGCCTCTGGCACTATACTGCTGTGGCATCTTTGTCATGAATCAGATAGTCAGGGATATATGTAGGTCTGTTTCTGGAATTCCTATTCTGTTCCTTTGGTCTATTTGTCTATCCTTAGGCCAACAAAAGTTTTAATTACTGTGGCTTTATAATAAGTCTTAAAGTATGGAAGTGTGCTTCCTCCATCTTTGTTCCTCTTCAAGATTGTCTTCACTATTTCTAACCCTTTACACTTACATATAAATTTGATAATCAATTTGTCAATTTTCACCAAAAAAACTTCTGGAATTTTTATTAAGATTGCATTGAATCTATCGATTGATTTGGGGAAAACTGCCATCTCTCCAATATTGAGCCTTCTAATCCCTGAACATATATAATAGCCCTCCATTTATTTAGGTCTTTCATTTCTTTCAGGAATATTTTACAGTTTTTGGTGTAGAGGCCTTGCATATTATTATATTTTTTTCTAGTAAATATTTTTGATGCTAACATAAATGGCATCTTTTTAAAATATCATTTTCTTATTTGGTGTGACTAATATATATAAATGGAGCCCTGGTTGCATAGTGGTTAAGAGCTTGGCTGCTAACCAAAAGGTTGGCAGTTCAAATCCATCAGCTGCTTCCTGGGAACCCTACAGGGCTGTTCTACTCTGTCCTGCAGGGTCACTGTGAGTTGGAATCAACTCGATGGCAATGGGTTTTGTTTGTTTTTTTGAATACATACAAATACAACTGATTATTGTATACTGACTTTGTTATATTTAGTGGCCTTGCTAAATTAACTATTATGAATTCTAATAGTTCATTTGTAGATTCTTTCAGAATTTCTATGTGCACAATTCTATCACCTGCAAACAATGACAGTTTTCTATCTTCCTTTATAATACTTACGTCTTCTGTTTCATTTTCTTGCCTCATTGCAATGGCTACATTTCCAAAAAAATAATGAATAAAAGCGGTGATAGCAGACATCTTTGCCTCATATCTGATATTAGAGGCAAGATTTTCACTATGTAATCATTAAGAGTGATGTCTGCTGTCAGTTTTTTGTAGATACCCTTTTCACGTTGAGAAAGGTACTTTTTATTCCTAGTTTGCTAAGGAATTCATCTTGAGTTGGTGTTAAATTTTACCAAATGCTGTTTTTTAATCTATCGAGATGGCCATATATTTATTTTTCTTCGTCCTGTTAAAATTTCCACTTAATTCCACTACTGTTCAGATAACATACTCTACGATTTTGATTTTCTTGAAGTTTTCTGAGGCGTGCATTATGACCCAGCATATATAGTCTATTTTGGTAAATGTTCCACAGACACTTGAAAAGCAAGTGTAGTTCTGCAGTTGTTTGGTACAGTATTCTGTCTACAGATAGGTAAATCCTGTTGGTCATGTTGTTCAAATTTCCTACATGCTTACTAATATTTTTTGCCTAGAATCAATAACAGAAAAATAATTAGACAATCACCAAACGTTTAGAAATAAAAGAATACAACACTAGTTAACCTATGGGTCAACAAAATATTCACACTGAATATTTCGTAAAGGTAAAGCACTTTACCTTTCGTAAAGGTAAAGGTAAAGCGGTGCTTAGGGCAATTTTATACCATTAATGCTTATGTTGAAAGATGAGTAAAGTTTAAATTTAGGACTGTTTTATCCTCCTTAGAATTGATCTTTTTAATGCTGTGAAGTGTCTCTTTTTATATATAACAGTGCTTCTCAAATGGGGATATTTGGTAATTCCTGGAGACATTTTCAGTTGTCACAATTTTGCAGGGGGTCAAGGGTGTTACTTGCATCTATTATGCAGAGGCCAGGGATGCTGCTAAACATTCTAAAATATACAGACAGTCCCCCACAAAAAGAATTATCCAGCCCAAAATACCAATAGGGCTGAAACTGAGACATCCTGATTATATTTCTTCCCTTAAAATCTACTTTATCTGATATTAATATCAAATTACTTTAGTTGGTAGTGTATGTTATATCTCTTTTATCCTTTTACTTTCAACTTTTTTGTGTCCTTATATTTAAAGTATATCTCTTTTAAGCAGATTATAACTGGATTTTTTTTTCAACCATTCTGAAATTCTTTTATTTTACTTGGAATACTAAGTCCATTTATATTCAATGCAAATATTGACATATTTGGGGTCAAATCTACCACCATATTTTTTTTGTCCCATCTTTGTTCCTTTTTTCTCCTCTCTTGTGTTCATTGTGATAACTCAAGTATTTTTTTTTTAATTTTTCATTCCCTCCTTTACTGTCTTGTTAAATATATATTGTTATTCTTTTAGTGGTTGCCTTAGATATTACAACATGTATTCTTAATTATAGTCTACCACAAATTAATACTTTAACCACTTAACAGAAAATGCAAGGACTTTTGCCACTTTAAGTTAATTTACATAGTCCCCCCACTTTTTGTGCTATTGTTATCATATATTTATATTCTGCTAATTTTCTAAACCTCACAGGACATTATTATTATAGTTTTCTACAGGCATTTTTTCATTTATATTTTTCATATACTTATCCTTTTTTCCTCATTCCTTCCTGGATTTCCATGCTTTTATTAGGGATTATCTACCATCAGTCTGAAGAGCTCCCTTTACTATTTCTTTTGGTGTTCATCTGCTAGAGATAAATTCTCTCAGCTTTTGTTTGTCTCAAAATGTAATCTTCATTTTATCTTCATTTTGAAGAATATTTTCCTTGGTATATAATTCTAAGTTGACAGTTACTTTTTTTTTGATACCATACAGATGCTATTCCATTATTATCTGGCTTCCATGAGCTCTATCAAAAGTCAACAGCTAATCATATTGTTGCTCCTGTGAACATCGTGTTTCTTTTCTCTATGGCTCCTTTTAAGAATTTTTTGTCTTTATTTTTCGTCAGTTTTATTATGATGTCTCTAGATGTTGTTTTCTTTGCATTTATCCTACTTAGAGTACACAGAACTTTTGCATCTGTGGCTTGATGGGTTTACAAAATTCTCAGCCAGATCTCTTCAAATATTCCTTCTGACTCATTTTCTGTCTTCTGTTTTTCTGGGACTCAAATTATATATATTTAGACCTTTTCACCATTTGCATATGTATCTTACATATTTTCTATCCTTTTTCCCTCTGTGCTTCAATCTAAATGTTTTCTACTGACCTATCCTCCAGTCTGGTAATCCCTCTTTTACTGATTTCTAATCTTCTATTGGAGCCCTGGTGGTGCAGTGGTTAAGAGCTCAGGCTCTTTTGGTTAATCTTCTGTTAAACCCATCTACTTAATTCTTAACTTCAGTTATTGTAATCTCAATTATAGGACTTCTATTTGGTTCATTTTTATGGATTCTTGCTCTCCGGTGAAATTTTCTATTGAGTTCTCTGTTTTGCTGAGCACATTAATCATGGTTATTTTAAACTGTTTCTGTGTCTGAGAATCCCAATAGCTGGATCATCTGTGGCTCTGTTTCTTTCGTCATTTTTTTCTCTTGTTTGGTTTTGTTATTGTTGTTGTTTTGTCATTTGGTCATGCTTCCTGCCATTCTGGTAACTTTTTATTTTAATGTATGAGAAATCCTCTTTGCATATAATTCCACAGAGAGGATTTAATTTTCTCTTCTGGAAAACAGATGGAGAACCGGTAGATCATCCTGATTCAAGCAAGGTGAGTTTATTTCCTTGCCCTTGTCCCTAGTGCTTGGACCTTCAGGAGTCTGAACTAAAAGCCTGAACTACTCACCAGAGCCCCTCCTTCTGAACTCTGATTTCAGTTCCCTCAGCCTTCTGAGACTACCCAAGTCTCTGCTTAGCTTCTTAGCTTATTGCAGCTACTTTCTATTTAATTTATCGATAGCTCATCCCACACATGTATTTCTTACAATATGGTGAAAGACTCTGCAAGCAGAACATTGGGCTCAGTATTCTGCAATATCCTTTCCTCCAGGATCTGGCTCCTCAAGTTCTGGCTGCCTCGGTAGCCTTGAACTCTGATATTTGACTCCCAGCCTGATGAGTACACTTACCACAAGCTCTTGGCCACTGCTTTCTGTTCAGACTCTATGCACTGCCCCACAATTGGCAAATGTCCCCAAGGGGAAAAACTGGCAGTGAATGTAAGTCTCACTTCAATGCATTTCCCTTCCCTCTAGGATCTTGACCTGTTCAGTTCTGGCTGCGTTGCTTTCACTTTGTTGCCTTCAACATCTGTTTTACAGTTGTTCTTAGCAGGAGGGTTAGCTGATACTAGCTACTCAATTTTAATCAAAAGCAGGAGTGGTAATTACTTTTTAACAGGCTACAAGCAGTACAAAGTTAAGAGCTAACTGGATTCATTAAATTATTTGGTTGATTAGATTAATAACCACCTTGAATTTCCATAGCACCATTCTTCCATGGACTTCAAAACATTTCCACACATTAGCAAAGGATCATTACCAGTTCCATCAAGCTCTAATTTATAAATTTAAAAGGGGAATAATGGGATAAAATAACTTAAGTTCCCAGGTATCCAGAGAAAATAGATAAAAACCAGGGCTTTGTCCCTAGCCAGAAGTATTAGCACAGTCTGGGAACTTGTTAGAAATGCAAATTCTCATCAGGGGTTCAAATTGGAATGAACCGTTCGAAGCTCTGATAAAAACAGATACTGAACATGTTGACTGCCAATATCATTGGAGACCTAGTAGCTACTAACATCTGGAGATTGATTTCAAGTGGTTTGGAATTCTAGGATCAAGACTCTCCATAAACATACCGTGCTTCATATTAAGCATGTAACTCCCCATAATCTCTAATGCTCTAAAGGAATATGTAAACTATATAACATGTGCTAAGTGCTAACTATATAACAACTTGAGAATGGCGCAAGACTGAGCAGTGCTTCATTCTGTTGTACGCAGGGTCACTACGAGTCAGAACTAACTCAATGGCATCTAACAACAATGAAGTGCTGATTTGGGTACGTCATAAAGCAGGGTAAATAGATGTCACATCAAGCCTACTCAGAATTTTTTTAAAAACATAATAATAGTGAAATAATTTACTATAAGACTTATAGGACAACAAATATTGTAGTTTAATTCATAATTGGGTCTCTCACGTAAGTGAAACAATAACAATATTACAAACCATATTCTATCTATCCTTCCAGGTTTACTATTGCAGTAGCCTTTGAAGTAGTATTGGTTCTATGAAGTTGGGAGTTTTTTCCATGCCTTCTCTCCAGAATGGGCATTAAACCTTAATTTCTTATACATTCATTCCAGAGAGGCATATTCAGCTTATAAAAGAAACACAAAGATTTTTTTAAAAAAACTAAATGGGGATAAAATTTACTAAATAAGCTAACAAGAGCCTGTAGACCTTAACTCTAAATCATAGCAAATAGTTACAAATGAAACATGAAGACACCCAACAGCCACCCAATAAATATTTGATGATATTGATTTCTTGCATTCTACAATGAGTTTTTAGTGGGGCTTTGGTAGTAATTGGGTACCTCGTCTTAATACCTTGACACAAAGGAATTTAGAATAATCCATCATTGTTCTTCTCCAGGATTACAAATAACAAGCACCACAAGCTGGGTGAAAACAGGTTGACCTCACAAGGCCCCCTGTAGCCTGTGACTTGAGAATTAATAACAAATGGAGGCTGGCAGTGTTATAGCCAATTTTTGTTCAAAACTGAAAGTACATCACAGACACCGGCTCATCTAACTTTCTTGAAAGACCAAGAAGAAACAAATACAGCTATGTCCATTTTACAAATCAGTAAGCACACAGAGGTTACATTATTAATCAAATGTCCCACCACATACACACCTCAACTAGGAAAGGTGCCTTGGTGTCCCCACTACCAATCTAATGAGTAATTGATTAGCAATGACAATCTACTTACTGTTATTCCTTATACCATTTTTTCATAAACCAAATCCTAACTACTAGACTATTTCTAATACAGTTGTCTGGGACTGTACCATTCTTATGTTTACAAATTGGACCATATCTAGCATAATCCTATTGCACAGTTCACCTGTTGTATTCCATTTAAGAGTAAGCAATAAAGAATAGTGGGAAAAAACTGGGGGTCCATTTTCATTGTTACGTTTACCAAAAAAAAAAAAAGAAAGGCCCAACTTGTTGATTATCTCTAAGAGGTCATTATCACCTGCATGATGAAGACACAAGTGAGAATGGGTAAATAGGGCATTTATCACACTAATAAGATCAGTACAGAGTAGCTTAGACCTTAGTCATCCACACATTTCATGAAGTTTAAAGAATCCAAAAAGAGTAGCTTTAGAAATTATTTGAGTATCATTTTATCTTTTGCCATGGATAAATCAAATATTTCATATTGTTTCTTCACTCCATATTGTCATGCCCACCATTCACAATGAGAGAAAATTCATGAAAGATGTTGTAAACCAATTCCCGCTCTTTTCATCTGTCTCTAAATTCAGTTATGCTGTTTCCTCCTTTGGTTGACAGTATGCAATATGCTGAACTTCTTTCAAAACCTTAATACTGTTCTCACCAGTCTCAGGATAAAAAAGAAATTGTGTCAATAGCAAGCAAACTCCAGAAGAAGCAGCTCAAATGTTTCCCAACATGTAGTCAACACCTGGCAAGAGTCTAGTGATTGGAAGAGCTAAGCATGCCCACCAGGAACAGATGTGAAAAAAATGGATACGGTGAACGTACATTTCCTATTGGAATGTTGTTTGCTTTACTTTGCTTTGCCAATGTGACAGGACTACCATCTCTTCTATTTCTACTGCTCTTCCCTACGTGAAAGTCAGCAGAACCCACAGCATCAAGGGGTCTCCAAGAGAGACAGGGGTTTCTGTCTCACCTTGCTCACCTGGCTACTGCTTCAGGCTGGTCAGCCCACCTGGCCAGTTTCTGACCTCCTCTGAAAGCACACTCCTGAGAATTAGACTTCTAGGTACCTCTCGCTTGTTTCTGTTTAGCTTGCTCATTCCCCCCAACAAGGACTTTGCTCTAGATTAAACAGCTCACCTCCCTCTACCATTTCTCAGGTTGCATTCAGAATCAGAAAATCCAAGAAATATATTCACAGATGTTCCCTTGTTTATTTGTTGACTCTGTGTAATTTGTTTGCCCTAATTTGTTTTTGTCTACCTTGGGACTTCCTTTTTTAATTTCCCTTTCTCTGTTTACCCCTCTTTGTGGAGCAGCGGTCTGTTAAGCTGTGAGAGGCACACGCCAAATTAAAAAAAAAAAAAGCACTGCAGATTGTTTTAAGCATGGGCTGCCCCTTTGGGCCTGAAGGCCTTGCTTGAAGCCTGCACCTGCTCCTCCTCCTGAGACGCAGGGCTCCTGATCTTTATCCCTTGCCTTTAAGCTGCCTGATTCCTATTATCCAAAGTCAAACAGCGTTCTCTACATTCACGCCTCCAGCACTTGGCATGAAATTAATAAGCCTGGCTGATATATTTCCCTGGAAGCCTGCCACTCTTTAACAGTGGTGTTAGATTAAAAATTTTGGCATGGTTAATGAACAGGGAAAAGCTGAAGCCAAAAGTTTCATGCAGCAATGCAAGATTTGGGGGTTATGAAAAGAATACCAACTTTCCTCATATTTTCTGAATGCCATCCTAATTACAGGGTTAGATAACAAACACAGCTAGACAGTCGGCACTAGAAGAAAGGGTGTATTCTCAGACTCTTCTCATATTTAGATTGTATCGTCTGTCCTTTCAATCACATGGCCTTCTGTTAGACTGGGTTATCTAAAATTGTAATAATAGCGATTCGTGTTCTAAATAGGCCTCCTTCATCCCAGGTCACTCTTTTTCTCATTAAATGAGCACTGTGAATGGGTTTCAGGCCAAAATTTGATCTTCCTGAAGTGAAAGTCAATCCAGTAAGAAAAGATTATTCTGAGCCTATTAAAGACTAGTGTCTCACTGCTGGAGTTCCAGTCCTTATTGTTTGTCTTAGTCATCTAGTGCTGCCATAATAGAAATACCACAAGTGGATGGTTTTAAGGAAGAGAAATTTATTTCCTCACAGTCAAAGTAGGCTAAAAGTCCAAATTCAGGGCGTCAGCTCCAGGGGAAGGCTTTTTCTCTCTGTTGGCCTTCTTCTCTTTGGTGTTCCCCTGGACTAGGAGCTTCTCTGCGCAGCGACCCCAGTCCAAAGGACACCGCGCTCTGCTCCCGGCAATGCTTTCTTGATGGTTATGAGGTCCCCCTGTCTCACTGCTCACTTCTGTCTTTTATATCTCAAGCGACTGCCTCAGGACACAATCCAGTCTTGTAGATCCAGTCCTGCCTTACTAACATAACTGCCACCCATCCTCCCTCATTAACATCATAGAGGCAGGATTTACAACATATAGGAAAATCACACAATACCAGGAATCATGGCCCAGCCAAACTGATACACACATTTTTGGGGGGACATAATTCAAACCATGACATTGTTTAAGTCTGCAGCCACACTCTTCATATCATAAAAACACCACCTCCCCATCACTGGAGACATACTTGTTACCTAGGTCTACCCCTTCACTCTCTACCCCTTCTAAATAAAGCACCAAGCTAGAGAATTGTCCTCACCCAGACGATGTAAAATCCAGTGAGTCCTCATGACCCATGACATTGGATATGAGTTTCACAAAAGGTTTGATAAGGATTTGGAAAAATCTAGGCAAAGTCTGATACTCCATACAGGGCCATCTCAGTGCAGCAAGGGAGCAAAGACATGAAGGAGACATGAGTGCTCTGTTCTCAGCTAACCAGAAGTCGGCCCTATTAATGCCACATGACCAGACGCCTGGGAAATATGAAAGGACCTGAGTGTGGCAGTAAAGGAAAAAAGGAAAGTTATGTCTGCCTGGTGGAATAACAAATATCTTCTACAGCATTGTCTGTCCTATGAAGAATGGCTAGGAGTTACAGTGACCAATATGGATGTATGCCACCCCTCTTCAAGGACTCTTGGTTCCAAGTCCCAAAGCCCAGCAAAGGTGAGACTTCAGGGTTTTGGGAGCTCCCCGATTCTTCTTTGAACCAATTTGAAAAGCATAGGCAAAGAGCTCAGAAAGGGATATTCAGCTGATCAAACATGAGATTTGTTTTTCATTTGCTCTAAATTGTCAGATCAAGTCAATCTAAACCTATCTATGATCCACAGGCTATCTAAATCTAAGAGACAGTTATTCTTAGTTTTTGCTTTAGTTCTCCGGATCAATGGAATAGTCATATGAAAGCATCATATTAAAATCACCAACATCCAACTCAAGTGTCCATCAATGGATAAACTGATAAATAAAATGTTGTATATCCATACAATGGAATATTATTCAGCCATAAAGAGAAATGAAGTTCTGATACATGCTGAGCAAAATACATCAGACACGAAAGGATAAATACTGTATCACCCCACTTACATGAAATATTTAGAAGAGAGGTAAAAATTTATTAATTGTACCAGTGGCAGGGAGAAGGGGGAAGTGGGGAGTTATTATTTAAGGAGTACTGAGTTTCTGTTTAGGGATATGAAAAACATTTGAAAGTGGACAGTGGTAATGGCTGTACAACATGGTGAATATAATTAATGTCACTGAATCATACACTTAAAAATGGTTAAAATGGCAAATGTTTTATTGTATATATTTTACCACAGTAAAAGATAAATTTTTAAAGATCAATCAAAAAGTTTATTTCCAACTGAAAAAAATTACTCAGAGGTAGATGCAAGAGAATCATGTCACCACCACTTGTACTGGCCAGTGTGGCAGCCATTCTAGCACAGACACCTTATCTAATCAATGATGTGAAAAAGAAACTTACATGGTAAAAATCCCTCCATGGACTACAAATAGGAAATATGACTAACATTCTCTTAGGTTACTGAGAGCACGTGAGGGTTCCATCAGGAGACAAGAGCTGACCCTTGGTAAAGTCAAATCAATTTCATAGCAAGCCATTACAACAGGCGCCTACTGTATTCATAATTACAGGATACTTCAAAGCTTTTTCTCAATAAAAGAAAGCATAAAGAGATCAAAGCTCCTGGACCACACATAACACAGTTGAAAGTTGTCCCAACATGTTCTCTGCCTGCAAGACAAATAAGTTAAATATATTTGCAAATGTCAACTTCCTCTCTTTTAATGTCTCTTAAATCAGGTCAGTGAGTCTGTTTTGGAAACAGAAACAGGATGACTCACAGATACTTTCTTGGCTCATTACCCAAGCTTACACAACAAAGCAACTCAATTTGAAGCACTCTGGAGTTGCCCTCCTCTGGTTCACATCCTTGAGACACTGTTACACTCTGACCATTTGCATTTATAGCGCCATGCTTTTGTTCAAGGAGAATATGCTGCTAACGTACACTTGCATCATCATCATGTCACCTGAAAAAGTAAACCCACTAAAATAAAGTGTTTAGCTTTTCTGACCCTAAGAGCAAATGCTAGTTTGTTTCTGTGGCAGCACTGAGTCTTCTCTCCCAAACCAAACTTGCCCTGAATACTAAATTCCTTTCAAAGTAGGATGAACCTTTGCAACAGATGATCTGTTCCATTTTAAAGACTGGCTCTAACGTTGCAAAGTGTTAAGTTTTGTCTTTTACCCAGAGTTCTCCAGGATATATTGTTGGGGAAACCAATATTGGGTGTCAAAAGCTGACTCAATATCTCCCAAAACAGAATTCTCTCTCTTCCCTAGAAACAAGACCAGCCAGATTTTATCCTAGCACTTAACTTTTCCCAAGGGTTCATTATTTCTTGAGTCATTCCAAGACTAGGAAGAGCTGTCTCTGATGGGAGAAATCTCCTAGAACTGTCCTTAGGAGTACAGAACCTTCATTTTTTAATTTGAAAGTCTGCTCAGTTTCATGAAGCGCAGATGCGGATTTTACTTTTCCAGGCTTTATCAGAAGTGAGAGAACAATCAGAAGAAACTACAAAGACAGGTCCCCTGATCAAAAACCTTCAGTGGCTCCCACTCAGCACACCACTCCAGCAAGCATTACCTCCCATTACTTCCTTTAACACACCTCATGTTCCAACCAAACAGCTGAACTGAGCTGAATAAGCCCAGATACATGTTCTCACAGTATCACGTACTTTTTCCTCATGGAACTCACCGCCATAAAGATTACAAAATTATTTACATAACCTCTGTCAACACTGTAACCCCTGGGCCTAGCCCACTGCCTGGCACATAGTAGACGCCCAACGTATGGTTAATAAAGAACAAATAGATCAAAATAGATCAATGCCCTTTCCTGCTTCTGTATACTTGCTCACGTCTGTTTCACTGCAGTTGCAAGTTCTGCCTGTATACAGTCTAACTTTGCTTTAAAGCCCAGCTCGAACCCATACTTCCCCCAGGTTTATATTTCCTAAGCAGGGGAACTGCATCCTCATGTCACCTTACAAGACAAAAGCCTTAAATGCATTGGATAATTGAATGAGTGAATAAATGTTTATGGCCAACCCAATGCTTTGAAGACAAAAACCTCTTTTAATGACTCTTCCTATTCTGAAGAGCACAAACTTCCTGGAGCAGCTGCCTAAGCTGAACAGGAACACAAAATGGATTTCAAGGGATCTTAATGATTTAAAGGGAGATCTCAAAATTACTTCTTATGAGTTTAAAAATGCTTCAAAGTATCATCCCTGTATCTCCCTCACCCCCTTATCACCCCCAATTGGCTCAATTTAGAAATATTCTACAGGACCTTTGCAGATGTCCCATCCCTGGCAGTTAAAAGCTTCTAAATAACCAGCATACACCAGCCAAGAGACTAAGCACAACCTTGAGCTTGATGAAAGGGGTCAGATAATGTCCTTACTGGGGCAGAAAGCTTGGGCATACAGAGCAGGTAGCAAAGTTCCAAATGGGAGGCACTGGTCCAGGATAGAGCAGGGAAGGGGTCCAGGGCTAGAGAGCATGGCCTACAGAGAGCCCTCAGTTAAGAGGCCAGTGTTGTTGCTCATCCAGGGAAGCCCACCAGGGCACCCACCCTCTCAGGTGGCTCCATCTCTTCCTTCAGGGAACAGCGTGAAGCTATGAACTCGTCTAGACTAAGGAACTTCCCAGGTCCTTCCCATGAGCACCCTGAGGAAGAAGCAACGCTAGACACAGCTGGGTGATATACCAATGGTAAAATTTCAGGCTTCATATGGGAAGTTATTTGGGTAACTTCTCAAAATACAGCAATGCAATGCAAAATACACCTTTGCAATCAGGCTGACCTGATACTAAAGCAACAACAGTTATCTCATGTGACTGAGAATGATAATGAGGCAGACTACAAAAGATCCAACACACACACATCCACACACAAACGTTTTTATATTTCTCTTAGATATCCAAAGAACTTTGTCTGAAATAGAAAGTTAAATAGAAAAACTAACTTTTCCATTACGATTTGCATAAATCAATAAAATACGATAAAAACACGTTTAATATCGTGTGATGAACAGGGGTGAGATTCTTTATGGGGTAGGGTTTATCCTCATATGTTTTCTAGCATTGACTGAGATAGTTAATTCATGTTTCAGGAATCAAGAGGGGGAAGATCAAGGGCATCTAGGGAGGCCTCATCATCTTGTGTCCCTCTACTCTCCATTAGTAAATGAACACATGTCTAAATGCTCATAATTTGTGCTGATCTACTGCTTAGCCAGCAAATGGGACCCACTTGGAATGTGCTATATGTCAGCCTTACAGTTTTCCTGTCTTCTAGTCTACTTAAAAAAAAAAAGAGGGAGGTTTTCTTTTTGTAATCTGGTGGTTGCAAAATAAAAGCGAAGGTGACTATACTGAGGTTCATGAATAGTTAAGGTTTCAGTGGCACCAGGATGTCCAGACTTAGTTCCCTCCTCCCAGGAGAACCCCTCATCCAACTATCCTGCCCAAACTCCCATTTTCCCATTCCTCATCCCACACTACCACCTAACTTCCCAGGCACGGACAGCCATGCCTTCCCAAATGTATCAAGGGCCCTTCCTCTCTTCCCTTACAAATCCACACCAGTCCCACTTCTTCAGAAACCTTCCAAAATACTTTATAAATATTAAACCTCACAATAAATAAAGACATCTAACTTAAAACTACAAGGAAAGATGGAATCTCAAAATGGAAAAGATTCTACAACTGATAATGCTCAATATAATAAGGCTGCTGACAGTCTGAAGAAATAAGTACTACAGTTTGGAGCGTTTGGAGCAACTCATCTGGAAGGCAATTTAGGCCCAATTATCAAGAGTCAGGAGGACTGGTTGCATAGCCGTTAACAGCATTCGGCTGCTAACCAAAAGGTCAGCAGTTCGAATCCACTAGCTGCTCCTTGGAAACCCTATAGGGCAGTTCTACTCTGTCCTACAGGGTCACTATGAGTCAAAATCAACTTGATGGCAATGAGTTTTGGCAACGGGATCAAGAGTTATTTAAATTTTCTTGTGCTTTGACTCAGTAATTCCTTCTTAGCAATTTCTACTTAAGAAATAAAAAGAAATGCTGTGAAAGACTTATGTACAATGGTTTTCCTCACTAACATATTTGAAATTGAAAAAAAAAAAAATCTTGGAAACAACTTGAATGTCCAACAACAGAAAGTAGTTAAATCAGTGATTCAGTTTCTAAAAATTATGTTTTAGAGAAATATTTAACAAACAGGAAAATGGTGAAAATACAATTTTAAATAAAACAGTGGGATACACTCCCAATCCTAAATTTATTTTATATATTGAACTAACAGTCAAGACTTTTTCCCAATATTTCTTATTACTCCTACTCTTCCTCATGTGTTATTCATTACCTCAGGGAAGAGATGACACAGCAGAAAGTAGAAAACAAAGGAGTCAATTCTTGGCTTCAAATGCCTTGATTCTAACAGACAAAAAATCTGGAAAGATACAATATAAAGAAGAGCAAAGTCTTCCCCACATACCCTACCCCAAAATTAGATAAAGATGCCCCACAACTGGACTACTGAGCACAGGCTAAAGCTCTCCCTCCATCTAGCTGGTTTTTTTTTTTTTTTTCCATCAACCCCCCATGCTGCCGGCAGACTCATCCTCCCAAAACATTCATATCACTTACCTCTGCTTGGAAACCTCCAGCACGCACAATAACCTGATCTGCCCAGTGTTGTCCAGCTTTTCTCCCCATTCACTGCAACAGAAACCCCATGCTGCCGTAAGAGAAATACCACAAGTGAATGGCTTTAACAAACAAATTTATTCTCTCATAGTCTAGGAAGCAAGAAGTCCAAATCAGTGTACCAGCTCCAGGGGAAGGCTTTCTCTGTCTGTTGGTTCTGAGGGAAAGTCCCTGTCATTTTCCCTGGTCTAGGAGCTTCTCAAAGCAGGAACTCCAGGTACAAAGGACACACTCCACTCCTGGCACTTCTTCCTTGGTGGTATGAGGTCCCTCTCCTCTCTGTTCGCTTCCCTCTTTTATATCTCAAAAGAGATTGACTCAAGATACAACCTAATCCTATAGATTGAATCCTGCCTCACTGACATAATTGCCTCTAATCCT
>NW_004443953.1:7240056-7251054 GCF_000243295.1 Trichechus manatus latirostris
AAAAAAAAAACCCATTGTCGTCCAGTCGATTCCAACTCAGTGACCCTATAGGGCAGAGTAGAACTGCGCCATAGAGTTTCCAAGGAGCACCTGGTGGATTCCAACTGCCGACTATTTGGTTAGCAGCCATAGCTCCTAAACACTATGCCACCAGGGTTTCCCATTAACATCATAAAGGTTAGGATTTACAACACACAGGGTAACCACATCAAATCACAAAATGGTGGACAACAACACAATACTGCGAATCATGGCCTAGCCAAGTTGACACACATTTTGGGGGGACGCAATTCAATCCACAACACCCCACTTCAGACTTTCTGTTCTCACCTCTCTTCTCACTCCTTTCTTGCCTTCCAGCCTGTTTGCCCTTTTCCTAATTTAAATTCACTACAGCCACCAAAATTTCAAGTACTATAGTAGGGAAGTTTTTATGAAAGGCTTAAAAAATTTCACCAAACCTGTATCTGGCTTTTACCTTCCACTAAAGTGTTAAATTCGAAAACTTGGACGTTTTCTACAAATGTACTCAAATTCAAAAGTGAAAATGAGCCATTTATTTTTGCTGCCTGGGTTAAGTGACCCAGAGAGCAGCAGACGAATACTCCCCAATGAAAAGTCAATTCATATATTTTCTCTTTAATAAATCATAAAGCATGATTGTAAATCACTCTGCACATATATAAGAGCCCTGGTGGTGCAACATTTAAAGTGCTCGGCTGCTAACTGAAAGATTGGCAGTTAGAACCCACTCAGCAGCTCCACGGGTGAGGGACCTGGCGATCTGGTCCCGTGAAGATTACAGCCTAAAAAACCCTACAGAGCAGTTCTACTGCGTCACGTGGGGTCACCATGAGCAGAAAACCGACTCGATAGCACCTAACAACAAGAAGTGCTGTGTCACTGATAGATAACGATAATGGCAATGGGGGTCATCTGCTCCACAGCAAGTTGTTATTCCGTACACAAATGAGGAAAAATACATCCAGGGCTGGAGCCTGAGCTCAGATCTCCAACTACAAAGATGTTCTACTTTAAATGTATTCTGTTGTACTTGATTTTGCTTTCTTTCTCCCTCTCTATCAAGTAAAACAAATGCTAGGCGTTATTTTATGAGAAGCCCAAGCTCTTCTCATAAGGAAGAAAGGAGCAGAAGTTCTCCTCCCCAGAGCTCCTGCTCACCTTAAACGCTTTCCTCGGCTGCTAGGGAACATGACTGGAATCAAAAGGCCAGATGAATGTCTGTGGAGATGGGCTCCCAGCTGCCCGTGACTTCCAACAGAGCAATGTCGACATCAGAAGTTGGAATTTGGCTCTGAATGAGCACAGTGTTCTGTTAAAGATGTGCATTATTTGTGCCTTGGCTGTAACTGAACCCAGGTCTGTTGTTTCTGCTTGGAAAGGGTGTTTGGTTAAATAGAGTAATTCAGCATGTTGAATTAATTCAGCTGGGAAATATTCTGGAAAGGGGCACAGGTTTTGATTTATGTAACTGAAGAGAAACTGGCACGTTCTGTGATTCTCTATGTGAACATCACACAACTGGTCAATACAGAGAAATATGAAATCAGTTAATCCAACTGCTTTGCATCAAGGAGGCACAACTTCGGTGTCCAAAGGCAGATACACTCCAAACCAAACCCAAACCCAGTGCTGTCGAGTCGATTCTGACTCATAGCGACCCTATAGAACAGAGTAGAGCTGCCTCATAAGGTTTGCCCCATAAGGTTTCCAAGGCTGTAAATCTGTACGGAAGCAGACTGCCACATCTTTTTCTTGCACAGCAGCTGGTGGGTTCGAACCACTGACCTTTCGGTTAGCAGCTAAGTGCTTTAACCACTGTGCCACCACGGCTCCCTAGATATACTCCAGAGCACTGAACTGACCAGGAGCCTGCCATAGTTTGCTATTTCTCAGCGGTTGAAGCCATAGAAGTTCCATTATGCCTTTCAAATTTGCTTCTTGGTATTCTTGTTCCAAAGAGCATTCACTTCTACTCCAACATGAGTTGATTCCATTTCAAAAGCTGTGTATGAGTCCTTACTATGAAGTGGGCACTGTGTTAGGCACTGGGGAAATAAAGATCAATAAGACATGAACCCTGCCTTTATGGAGCTCAGAATAAAGAGATACAGTTTTACTTTCTCTATTAGGGGCCACCTTACAGTCTAGACACTTATTTATAATTCTTTTGTTAGAGGGGACCAAAAAACCTAAATTTCCCCCAAAGCATCTCTTTGGTTAGCAGATGAAAACATTCTATAGCTGAGAGCATTGAATGAAGATTTCTTTTTAGAATCCATATACATATAGTAAAGGTAACACTCAAGGCATTTCTAAATGAGGAGGAAAATATACTTATTATGGAGAGAATAAAATTACTATAGGAAAAGTTATTAGAAAATACATTATAGGACCTTAAGAGAAGGCTCCCAGAAGCCTCAGGTGCCTGTTTGCCAGACTATGGAGTTCCCTCCAGTCATTCCCACCATCTGGGGAGGTAGAGCTTCCAGGGCCTGCTCTAGGATCTCAGGGGCAAAAGGTCCCTGTCGAATATATCCAAGTTTATGCCTTTCTGAGTTTCAAGAATTGCACTATCAAACCTTCCCCTCCTCCACCTCTATTCATGACAAGAGAAAAAAAAAAAGGAAATTAAATGACGAAAAAAATAACTAAATCTAGTAAAGGGGACCAACACAGATAATAAATGTTCAATGAACATTGTGATCCTTGCACATCTACCCCTGGGCTCCCACGACACCATCTACATCCCTGCCCAGAGCACTTGCCATATCCTTCTGTAGATGCTTATGTATACATGTGTCTCCACCATCTAGAACTGATAGTGCCCCGAGGCAGAGGCTGTGCTGAATTCACCTTTGTGAATGCCCCAGGATGGGCCAGATGAGCTGATGGATGAATGGATTTTGCCTGGCTTCAGTACTGTGCCAGGAACCTTGGGAGGAAGCACAGAAAACGATGCTACAGCCCTTCACCCAGGAAGAACCACAAGAAGGGGTGTGATCCCACAGGAGGGGAGTATGGGAATGAAAGGGGCACACCAACCTCAAGACAATGCTGTCACCGAGACTGGCTACATAATTTGGGGGTCCAGTGCAAAATGAAAATGCAAGAAGTCTTGCTCAAAAAGTATTCAGAATTTCAAGATGGTGACAGCAGAACATTGAAACAAGTGCAGGGCCCTTCTGAGTGTGGCGTCCCATGTGACTACACAGGTCACATGACCCTGAAGCTGGCCCTGCCAGTCACCTTCTCCTCCTCACCTACCCAGCGCCATCTAGTTGTACCACTGTTCATGTCTGATCAGTTCTGACCCCAATGCCTTTGGCTAATTAGAGAAAATGGGGTTAATATCCATGAACTTTAGTGACATAGACAGAATTTTAGTAACTGAACAAGGCTGCCCTGATGTTCTTGGAAGATTGTATTTAGGCAGTAACAAAAATAATAGTTACTATTCGCTACCACGGAGCCCTGGTGGCACAGTAGTTAAGCATTTGGCTGCTAACCAAAAAGGCTGGCAGTTCAAATCCACCAGTCGCTCCTTGGAAACCCTATGGGGCAGTTCTACTCTGTCCTTATAGCATTACTATAGCATCGCTATAAGTCAGAATCAACTTGATGGCAACGAGTTTGGTTTTTTTGTTTTTGGTTTTGGTTTGATTTGTTACCATATGCCAAGCAATATGCAAAGCGTTAACTCATTTAATCTTCAAAACAGACTTAATATCTATAGAGTAGATACTACTATTATCTCCATTTTTCAGAAAAGGAAACCGGAGCTTTAAAAGATTAAGTAACTTTCTGAAGGTCACACAGGAAGTTGGCAGCAAGACTCACATGTAGGTCCTTCTGGAAATAATGTTCATGGCCAATATATTTTCTACCCCTCTATCACCAATCTACCCTGAAGGGCTCCAGTCAGCCATTCAGGTGTGGAAGAGAATTCAACTGCAGAGCTGCACCCTCTACCTGGAAAACTCTGGCCTCCTTGCTACCCAGTAAAATACCAATCTTAATTGAAACCCCAATAAAGATACTGACTCTTCCAGGAAGCCTTCCTGGATATCCTCCCTGCCTCCTTACTTAATCCCTTACTCCTCGGCTCCCTCTACACATTATATTTACTCCTATTATGGCACTAGCCCCACAACTAAAATTTGTTTACAAGTTTTTCCTGACCAAAATGAATCCCTTGAGGGTAAGGGCAATATCTTATTGATTTATTTCCTCAACTCTTGATAATACAATGCTTGATTCATAGTAGGTGCTCAACAAACACAACAACAACAAAAAAAAGTTGCCGTTGAGTCAACTCTGACTCATGGTGGCCCCATTTGTATCAAAATAGAACTATACTCCACAGCGCTTTTAACAGTTGATTTTTTGGAAGTAGATCACCAACCCTTTCTTCTAAGGTGCCTCTGGGTGGACTTGAACACCCAACCTTTCAGTTACCAGCCAAGTATGTTAACCATTTGGACTATCCAGGGACTTCTCAATAAACATAAATTCAATTTAATCAGTGGAATGGAATACAACAGAATGCAATGATATGCCCTGGGTTTATCTTCCTTGTCTGGGGATTCCAGAAAGCTTTCAAGTAAAAAAAGAAACTGGGGGACAGTGGTTTGAAAAAAAATTCATGGCTCCGTGGTTGCAACCCTCTCACCTGTTGAAAAATGAAAACTTAATTTGTTTTTATCCTTGGAAAGTGGGCACCTCTGCCATCTCTGCCCCTTCTCCTCCTCTGAACCGCAAAACAGGTAAAGCAAGAACACTCTAGGAATGAACAGAATAGACCGAATGACCTTTTCAAAATCTTTTAGTCTTCAGACTATATTCACTTCAGTCCTTAAAAACAACCGTTCTACCATGCTTTGCCTAATGGCTGCTCTTAAAGGGAAATCCCTTCCTAGTAAAGCGAGACCTGGGCCAGGCTGACCCCTGCTCTGCCAAGCTCTCCCTGAGTTCCTTCCTCTTGCTAACTGACTTCAGTCTTCTCCAGGACCTGCCACCGTGCCCTCTTCAACCAGCACTGGTGTCCTCTTGCTAGCACATTAGTACGTGTTCATTAAGGCTTTAATTAAATTTCATGTGTTAAGGTGTCATTGACCCAGCTTGGCAGCTAAAAAGGAACATGTGAAAGTTAATTTTCTAAGGTCCTAGAGCACAAAACCCTGACAATGTACTGGGGATACACATTTGAACTCATTTCAAAAGAAGAGTGTTTGAACTGGCCTAGTCCAAGTGTACAGGGCGGGGGTGTGTGTGTGGAGACTGTCTTTGATCAATGAGAAAATGTTTATAAAAATCAAGATAAGCCAAGTCATTCAGTCTATTTGTCTTGACTTAAGTATTTTATGCTTTCACATTCTCTGGAAATATGTGAAGCTTATGGGGAAATTATTCATGTAGTAGTAGGTTTTAATAAGCCTGTTTAGATTAAGGAATCCCAGAAATGGAAGCTGTCCAAGAGATCTGTAGTCATTTAGTCTAGTTCTCCATTACTGTATTGGTTTCCTACGGCTGCAGTTACAAATTATCTCAAACTAGTGGCTTAAAAAGGAGCCCCAGTGGTGCAGTGGTTAAAGCGCTTGGCTGCTAACTGAAAGGTTGGCGGTTCTAAACCATGAGTGGCTCTGCAAGAGAACGATGTGGCAGTTTGCTTCCATAAAGATTCACAGCCTTGAAAACCCTATGGGGTAGTTCTACTCTGTCCTATAAGGTCGCTATGAGTCCGAATTGACTAGGCGGCAGTGGGTTTTCAGTGGCTTAAAGCAACACAAATGTATTATCTTACAGTTCTGTAGGTCGTAAGTCTAACACAGGTTTCACTGGACTAAAATCAAGGTGTTGGCAGGACTGCGCCCCTTTATGGATTCTAGAGGAGAATCCGTTTCCTTGCCTTTTCCAGCTTCTAGAGGCTGCCAACATTCCTTGGCTCCTGGCCCCCTTCCTCTATCTTCAAAGTCAGCACACTGCATCTCTCCGACCATTCTTCTAGGGCCACATCTCCCTCTGACCCCACTCTGGAAGGACTCTCCACTCTTAAGGAACTGTGTGATTGCATGCTTTGCCTAATGGCTACTCTTCAAGGGAAATCCACTCGGATAATCTAGGATAATCTCCCCATCTCAAAATCCTTAACTTAATCACATCTGCAAAGTCCCCTTTGCTGTGTTACGTTAGCATATTCACTGGTTCCAGGGACCATTATTCTGACTACCACAACTATCAAGGGAAAGATGCTCCAAAAATGTGATTGTGGGATAGGTATCTTCAGTTTAACATGCTCTATGTCAGAGCCTAAGGCTTCTTATCAGCATAAAGCCTGTTTTTCAGCCTCTAATATAAATTTATCCTATTACCATACTTCCAAATTGCAGCAATCCCACTCACCAGCCGCCTAGAAACTCCTGGCCCATTTCAGTTATGGGCTCATTAGAATTTAGGGCCTTTTCAATCTGTTCTATACAAGTTGATGACTGAGGGAAACTAAAAAATTATGCCAGGCTACCTGACCTCTCTTCTTTCATTTTTCCTCTCCTGGTATCCAGTCACCTCATGTTCCCCCACATCTCCTTCTGTGGGAGGCTGCACTGATCTTCGATTCCCTGAATCAACGGAGACACGAGCTTCGCTTATCCTGCTTAACCTCTTAATGACCTTCCAGTGGAAGCATCTCCCCTGCTCCGGCCCATCTGCGAGCCATGCCCAGCCCTCCAAGCCCTTCCTCCAAGGCCAACCACTGGTACACACACAACCAGGTACACACATCCATGCCTCCACTCAAGATTGTGGGTAGCTTTAAGCAACAACTAACAACAACTAACATGCAGTTCTGAAACTGAAAGAGATGGATTTTTTTTTCTGTACACCCCATTTTCTTATACACAAGCATTTGAAGGGCATTCTACTGTCCAAAAGTAAGGAGTATTTGGAATATGTAACAGCTATTTTTACTGGAAATTTAAGGCAGTAAAATATACAAATATAACCCACAACATTTGATTAATAGATTTTTATACCAAAATAGAGCTATAACTATATCTTTCTATCAAAATATATTTCACCTCAGTATAACGGACAGCAATCAAGAGAAATTCACAAGGCCCTTCGCTGCTCTGTTGAAACATAAATCTTTTCAAAGGGTACGTACATAAATTAATTGATAAAGCAAAAAAAGAAAGACAGTCAACAATACAAGCAAATCTGTCAAAGAAGAGAATTCTAACTCTTCTGGTAATAAGAGATTTTTTTTAAACGTTTTCTCTCCTTAACAATGGAGATTTGGCTGACAAATGTTTACTTTTCCCTCATTGCCCTCAATCTCCCCACAAAAATAAAAGTGTTAAAACTCATTATTTATGCAACATTTCTGTTTTTCTCCTACAAAACATAAATTATAAGTTTTTTTAGTGCTGAAAATTATAAAGTCTTTAATGTTACTTTTCTGAGTTATGTGGGATGCTCCTAGGGGATTCTATATCTTTTTTAACTAAGTATTTCTCTCTGCTTCCTTTCAGGAGGCGAAAACATACAACACCGTCCCCATCAACCAGATTGCTTCTGAGTTTTTCCACTTTATCTTAAACTCCCCAAGTCTGACTAAGGCACCTACCTCGGGTAACTTGATCGCACCTAGGAGAGCTGGCTTCCTCGGAGATCTTCTCATGCACAAGCTGCAGGGTCTGGGGTCAAAACCGGCCCAAGCCAAAGTACGGGGGTGGGAGGAGAGGGTAGCCCCAAAAGGACTGGGAGAAGAATTAAGAAATCAAAGGCTCTCTACCTGTGGCTGATCTTGACAAGTGACTGTGAAGCCTATGTACTTCTTCTTGCATGTGCTCTGTAGTTCAAAAAACAGACCAGCCAATGAATAAAGAGTTTATTAATGATAAGTATAAAACGCCAGATAAACCCTGGTTTGATTGCCGGCCAATGCACCCATCTGTCAGTGGAGGCGTGCATGTTGCTGTGATTCTGAATGATCTCGGTGGAGCTTCCAGACTAAGATGGGCTAGGAAGAAAGCCCTGGCAAGCTACTTCCAAAAATCAGCCAACGAAAACCCTATGGATCACAACAGTCCAATCTCCAATAGATTATGAGAATAGTGCAGGGTCATTCCAATATGCATGGGATTGACTCAGTGGCAGCTAACAACAGTAACAACTTCAAAAATACCTAACAAGTTTATTACTCTCTCTAAGGTATGAGAAGGAAAGTGAAAAAGACAGGAGAGCAGGGCAAGAAAGGACACGTTTCAGTCATCTACTCTGGCCCACATGCCTGACAGACGTTATCTTTCACAACCCTCCTAATTGTCCAAGATTGTCATTGTTGTTCCCACTCACAGGGAAGGCAGCTGAGGCTGGGTGCATTTATGCAACTTGCACATGGTCACAGGGTTTAGAAGTAGCAGAGCTAGCAGTCTGACTTTCACTACTGGTCCTCAGTGATTTTAACTCCAAAGCCCACTCCTTGCAAGCTGTTAGACTGGGCAGTCACTTAATTTGCATCAGTGCCCCTGAACCCTCACCTCATTTTTGGTGTAGTTTTGTTCTAACACACGACGCAACTCCCCTGACACAGGAAGTAGGTGTCACCTCTTCTACCACACTGGACCCAGGGGCATTAGCAGTCCACCAACCTGGAAACATTTCAAGGAGCTAAAAGTCTGGGTTGGGGCCTCACTATGTCCTCAACACTTCCACCACCCAGAGAATTATCTGGGCTCCCCCCTCCCACTCATCCCCAGTAGAATCCGGCCTAGACCTAGCCCCCAGGGGTTTCTTCAGGCTGAGATCAGGCCCTGAAGCACTATCTGAGGGATTTTAAGGCTTCCCCTCAGTGGTTCAGAGTAGTCTGAATTTTATAGGCTGCAACTTAAGTTGGTTTCCTACGTTCTTGGGCAGCTGACAGCTGTCAGAGAGGCAGACCTCCCTTTTGCCGGTGGCCAGTCCTGAGGCTCATTCACAGAGACAGGGACAGAGCCCACACTGACAGACCATTTTGGCTGTTTCTGTCAGGCCCCAGTAAACTGGATTTGGCTGCAAATGGCCACTAAAGGTGGCACAACATGCAGACTTCCGTAATAGCATTGGATCAACTTACACACACTGGACACAAGACTTTGCTGACCCCTCCTGGAGACGGCTTTGTTTCAGCCAAATGCACTTTTTTTTTCCATGCCCCAAACATCCTGCAGCTCCTACCATGTGCTAAAGGCTGGGGATGCAGAGCCTCTGTGATAGGTTCTGCCTAAACTTCTACTGATAAAGTCGAAAGGTTGCCAAAGGTGCTCCATCATTCATTTATTCACTCATTCATCATTCATTAACTCACTTATTTGATAAATGTTGTTGTTGTTGTAAGGTGCCGTCGAGTCGGTTGCAACTCATAGGGACCCTATGTACAACAGAATGAAACACTGCCCGGTCCCGTGTCATCCTCACAATCACTGCTAAGTTTGAGCTCATCGTTGCAGCCACTGTGTCAATCCATCTCGTTGAGGGTCTTCCTCTTTTTCGCTGACCCTCTACTTTATCAAGCATTGTGTCCTTCTCCAGGAACTGGTCCTTCCTGATAACATGTGCAAAGTATGTAAGACCAAGTCTCGCCATCCTCCCTTCTAAGGAGCATTCCGGCTGTACTTCTTTCAAGACACATTTATTCGTTCTTCTGGCAGTCCGTGGTACATTCAATATTCTTCAACAACACCATAATTCAAAGGCATCAATTCTTTTCTGGTCTTCCTTACTCATTCTCCAGCTTTCACATGGATATGAGGCAACAGAAAATATCATGGCTTGAGTCAGTCTCACCTTAATCCTCAAAGTTACCTCTTTGCTTTTTAACACTTTAAAGAGTTCTTTTACAGCAGATTTGCCCAATGCAATACATCGTTTGACTTCTTTTTTTTTTTTATTATTGTGCTTTAGGTGAAAGTTTACAGCACAGATTAGTTTATCATTCAAAAATTTATAAGCAAATTGTTTTGTGACATTGGTTGCAACTCCCACAATGTGTCAGCACTTTCCCCCTTTCCACCCCAGGTTCCTCGTGTCCATTCATCCAGTTTTCCTAGCCCTTCCTGATTTCTCGTCTTTGCTTTTGGGCAGGTGTGGCCCATTTGGCCTCCTATACTTGACTGAACTAAGCAGCACATTCCTCATGTGTGTTATTGTTTGTTTTACAGGTCTGTCTAATCTTTGGCTGAATGGTGGACTTCAGAGGTGGCTTCACTTCTCAGTTAGCAGGGTGTCCAGTGGCCACAGTCTCAGGGGTTCCTCCAGTCTCTGTCAGATCAGTAAGTCTAGTCTTTTTTTGTGAATTTGAATTTTGTTCTACATTTTTCTCCCACTCTGTCCAGGACCCTCTGTTGTGATTCCTGTCAGAGCCATCAGTGGTGGCAGCTGGGCACCAACTAGCTCTTCTGGGCTCAGGCTGGTAGAGGCTGTGGTTCATGTGATCCATTAGTCTTTTGGACCAATATTTTGTGTCTTTGGTTTCCCTCATTCTCCTTTGTTCCAAACATGATGAAAACAATAGAGGTATCGTAGATGGCTGCTTGCAAGCTTTTAAGACCCTAAACGCTACTCACCAAAGTAGGATGTAGAACATTTTCTTTATGAACTATGTTATGCCAATTGACCTAGATGTCCTCTGAGACTATGGTCCCCAGCCCTCAGCCCCAGTATCTTGGTCTCTCAAGTGTCTGGATGTGTCTAGGAAGTGTCTATTACTTTGCCTTGGTCAAGTTGTGCTGCCTTTCCCTATATTGTGTGTTGTCTGTCCCTTCACCAAAGTTAACACTTGCCTGCTATCTAGTTAGTGATTTTCCCTCCCTACCCCTTCCCTCCCTCATAACCATCAAAGACTGTTTATTTCTGTGTGTGTAAACTTTGAGTTTTTATAATAGTGGTCTCATACAATATTTGTCCTTTTGTGATTGACTTATTTCACTCAGCATAATG
>NW_004443953.1:7251154-7300325 GCF_000243295.1 Trichechus manatus latirostris
AGTGGTCTCATACAATATTTGTCCTTTTGTGATTGACTTATTTCACTCAGCATAATGCCCTCCAGATTCATCCATGTTGTGAGAGGTTTTGCAGATTCATCATCGTTCTTTGTCACTGCATAGAATTCCATTGTATGTATGTACCATAGTTTGTTTATCCATTCGTCTGCTGATGGGCACTTAGTTTGTTTTCATCTTTTTGCTATTGTGAATAATGCTGCAGTGAACATGGGTGCGCATATGTCTATTCATGTGACAGATCTTACTTCTCTAGGATTCACGCCTAGGAGTGGGATTGCTGGATCATATGGTATTTCTATTTCCAGCTTTTTAAGGAGGGGCCAGATCAGTTTCTACAGTGGTAGTACCATTTTACATTCCCACCAGCAGTGCATAAGAGTTGCAATCTCCCCGCAACTTCTCCAATATTTGTTATTTTCTGATTTTTTGATTAGTGCCAGTAATGTTGGAGTGAGATGGTATCATCTCACCATAGTTTTGATTTGCATTTCTCTAAAGGTTAATGATCTCAAGCACTTCCTCATGTGTCTGTTAGCCGCGTGAATATCTTCTTTGGTGAAGTGTCTGTTCATATCCTTTGCCCATTTTTAAAATGTATTATTTGTCTTACTGTTGAGATGTTATTTTGTAGATTTTTAGAGATCAGACCTTTGTCAGATATGTCATAGACAAATTTTTTTCCCAATCTATAGGTTTTCTTTTTACTCTTTTGATGCAGTCTTTTGATGAGCCTAAGTGTTTAATTTTTAGCAGTTCCCAGTTATCTAGTTCATCTTCCGGTGTTTGTGCATTGTTAGTTATGGTTTGTATTTTATTTATGCCATGTATTAGGGCATTGTCCCTATTTTTTGTTCCATAATCTTTATTGTTTTAGGTTTTACGCTTAGGTCTTTGATCCATTTTGCGTTCATTTTTGTGTATGGTGTGAGGTATGGGTACTGTTTCATTTTTTTACAGATATCCGGTTTTGCCAGCACTATTTGTTAAAAAGACTGTCTTTCCCCCATTTAATGGACTTTGGCCCTTTGTCAAAGATCAGCTGACTATAGGTGGATGGATTTCCATCTGGGATCTCGATTCTATTCTATTGGTCTATATGCTTGCTGCTGTACCAATACCAGGCTGTTCTGACTACCGTGGCTGTATAGTAGGTTCTGAGATCAGATAGTGTGAGGTGTCCTACTTTGTTCTTCTTCAGTAATGCTTTGTTTATCCAGGGTCTCTTTCCTTTCCATAGAAAGTTGGTGATTAGTTTTTCCATCTCGTTAAAGAATGCTGTTGGTATTTGAATTGGGATTGCATTATACCTGTAAATTGCTTTGGGTAGAATTCACGTTTTGACAATGTTGAGTCTTCCTATCCATGAGCATGGTATATTTTTCCATTTATGTAGGTCTTTTTTGGTTTCTTGCAGTAGTGTTTTGTAGTTTTCACTGTATAGGTCTTTTACGTCTCTGGTTAGATTTATTCCTAAGTACTTTATCTTTTTAGGGGCTATTATAAATGGTATTGTTTTCCTGATTTCCTTTTCAAAGTTCCCTTTGTTGGTGTATATTGTTTGATTTCTCGACTGCTGCTTCCATGGGCACTGACTGTGGATCCAAATAAAATGAAATCCTTGACAAGTTCAATCTTTTCTCCATTTACCACAATGTTGCTTATTGATCCAGTTGTGAGGATTTTTGTTTTCTTTATGTTGAGATGTAATCTATATTGAAGGCTGTGGTCTTTGATCTTCATCAGTAATTGCTTCAAGTCCTCTTCGCTTTCAGCAAGCAAAGTTGTGTCATCTGCATGACACAGGTTGTTAATAAGTCTTCCTCCAATCCTGATGCCGTGTTCTTCTTCATAGTCTAGCTTCTCAGATTATTTGCTCAGCATACAGATTGAATATGTATGGTGAAAGGATAAAACCCTGACACATACCTTTCCTGATTTTATACCACATAGTATCCCCTTGCTCTGTTCAAAAGACTGGCTCTTGTTCTAAGTATAGGTTCCTCATGAGCACAATTAAGTCTTCTGGAATTCCCATTCTTCACAATGTTATCCATAATTTGTTGTGATCCACACAGTCGATCACAACAAATTATTTACTGCCTTTTCATAGTCAGTAAAACATAGGTAAACATCTTTCTGGTATTCTCTGTTTTCAACCAAGGTCCATCTAATATCAGCAATGATAACCCTCATTCCACATCTTCTTCTGAATCCAGCCTGAATTTCTGGCAGTTCCTTGTTGATGATAATAGATACTGAATATCTATTTGGTGAAAAATACTGTGTTAGGCACTGTGGGAAATAAAAGAAGAACTCACCATGTATCCTGTCCTCAAACAGCTTTACTTTAGTAGGGGAGGTAAGTCATGGATATAACTTCTTCTAAGATGAGGTAGAATAGATGCAATGAGAAAAGTGCAGATCAAGTGCTATGAGTTCAGAAGTAGAAAGACACTACTTACATTCTGAGAATCAGGGAAGTTGTCTGGAGTTTGGGTTTCCCCAAAAGCAAATCCTAAGATAAGAATTTATTGGGAGGGAGAGGATTTCAGGAAGCACAAGAAAGGAGTGAAAGTTGAGACAGGGAAGGAAGGAAAACCAGTGAAGGATACTTTAATTAGTGTGTTACCACTATGAGCAAAGGAGACTTAGCTGTACTGTAGAGCCTCTGAGAAAGTTCTGAACATGAATCAGAAACGTTGCACTGAGGGGTGAGGAAGCTGGAGCATCTATTCCTCAACTTCCAACCCTCATGACGGAGGGCTTCTCCCTTTGCCTCATGCACAGCCCAAATTCCCACCTGTAACCAGAGAACACCCTGCAGACAGCAGGAAGGTGTCAGTGTTTATAGGAAGTTACAAGGTCTTAAAGAAAGGGTAGGATTTGGCCTGTGGGGGACAGAAAAATTTCAGCTGAGGAAACAGCCTGAACAAAAGCACAAAGGCAAGAAACCACAGGCAGTATAAAGGGACTCGAGGATAATTCAGCAAGTTACTTCATACTCCACATGGTGAGGCTAAGAAAGAAGCAGTAGGACAGGTAATATTGTCAAGGTTCATCCATGTTGTACCACGTATCAGGACTTCATTTCTCTTTATAGCTGAATAATATTCCACTGCAAGTATGTACCATTCATTTGCTGATGGATACTTGGGTTGTTTCCATCTTTTGGCTATTGTGAATAAAAAAGCTGGAAGCTTTTAATGCAGCACAGTAAGGGTTACAGTGTTTGTAACTTTCCAGGCTAATAAAAAAATATATTGACCTCAATAGATCTTTTTAGGTGATTTACAAAAAATATAAAACCATAAAAATAGGTCCGTACTTGTTTTCTTTAGCTGAAATTGAAAAGCAATGTGTCAGATAAATAATAATATTTACATTTTTATTGTCTCTCTAAACAAATGTTCATAATTTTATTTCTTTGCAAAAACTTCTGTTGCATCTTGGAATTCTCTTCACAACTTAAACACCAAATTCTTCTTCAGACCACCTATTCTTTTCTAACCATCTCAGATTTTGATCAAATCAAATAGATCAAAGTCCTTGACTTTCCAAAGAGAAGCCATTACAAAAGCAAGTAGGAAAACCCAGTGGGAATATTTTCCTAAATTCCTACCAATAGTGTGAAACCCACCATGGCTTTCAGCTTCAGCACAACAGGTCCCCTCACTGGGACCAGTGGTTCTCCATTTGCAATCCCAGCCCCACTTCCAGTTCTAAGCCTCGATGGGGGCAAAGATGTTTAAGAAGGCTTCTTTGTGTATCTATTCTGTTCTGGGTGCTTTTTAGAACTTGCCTGATTTAATTCTCCCAACACTTCCCAGAGCTAGGTGGTATTAGCACTAGTCACATGTAAGACATCTGAGGCTTTTGCCAAATAGCACACAACAAACCAGCAGTAAAGCTGCGATCAAACCCAAGTCTGTCTGACGCCAAAGCTTTGGAGTCCTTCCATGCTCCTTCCGCTATACCACACAGCCAATGCTGGACCCTTACCTTACTTATGTGCTAAGTGTCTGCCATCTCTGAACCATCATCCAGTGGCTAGTGCCCAGCTACCACTGACTAGCTGCTCATCAGGAATTCAGAACATTACCACCCTTGGACTTCCCCATAATGGCATCTGGCATTCAGCTGGGACTCCAGCTACTTTGTCTTGGATTGCCCTTGCCGACTGCATGGTTGGGCTGTCCCAGGTTATTTCCTCACTCCTCAGAAACTTCACCTCACTAGCCAGACCAATCCTCCCTTGGTCCCTGCAGGCAGACCAGAGCAGCTTTGGGGTTTCTTCCCAGTTCCCCTTCATCACCCCATTTGCCTGTGAGCACCTGATTCAGAGCAGTGTGAAACCCAAGAAAGGAAGAAGCATCAAGACACCAGAGATGTCAGGTAATAAATTCTGCAATAACACATGTCCACAAGGCCAATCAAACGCTGACTTCCAAAAGAAATGAACAGGCTTTTGCCCAGAAACTGCCGGATTCCTAGTCTCAAACCCTAAAAAAAAAAACTCAACTTTCTCCTCACTTTGCTTAGAATTTCGTTTACCATGGACAACCAGGGCCATGCTAGCAGTAACAAGAACTGGAGAACTAAAGCAATTTTCTTGAGAAGCAGCTGGGAACCTTTCAAAAGTGAGGCACCAGGCTGTTCCCCCCTGATGTTCTGACATGCCTGTGCTAGGGGTGAGAAGACTCCCACCCGTTCTCAGGAGGTAGGGAAGCGTGCTCTCAATGAAAACCACGTGCTGTAGGTTCTTACCCCAATTTAGAAGACTGTTTATGTTCAAAGCTAGATCATTCCATTCCAGGAAGCACTCAGGCCTCCAGATTGTCTTAAGTCATCACCACAGTAATAAAGTGGTCTGTTGAGCTGAGGCAATTCTTTAAACAACTCAGAGCATCCAAGCAAAATATTTTCTCTCTCTTTTTTATTTTATTGTGTTTTAGGTGAAAAAAAATATTTTCTCTTTAGTACTCAGGTAATAGAGATCAACACAGTACTTGGGATGTTCCTTTTCCAGCATGATCAGAAATTACACGTTTTCTAGTGCATCAAGGAAAATCAAGCCCATGATTTACCAATTTGGCAATAGCATATCCTCAAAAAGAGATGTGAAAATGAATTCCTTAAAGCTGAAGAAAATAACGAGGAGGGTTATATGGTCCCCAATATCTTCATGAGTGTCCTGTAAGTTCAAAGTTTTCTTTGTCAGTCCAGACGAATCTATATTATTTTTTTTTCATATTACCAAATTAAGATATGTTTATGGTAGGAAAATACACAAAAGTACAGATAAAATTTAAATCAACCGTAATTCAATAACTCAGAATTACTCACTATTAACATTTTAGTGAATATATTTCAGTCTTCTTTTTTGTACATATACATTTGTCTCTCCTGATACTGTTTTTTATAAAAATAAGAGCATACTGTAAATACTACTTTTGTATCTTGTTTATTTCACTTAATGATATATCTTAAATCATTTCTCATGACATTAATTTTTCTTCTACAACATACTTTTAATGGTTGTGTAGTATTCGCTGTTGGATATTTAAGTTGTTTCTAATTTTCACTATTAGATGTAACATCTATAGTAAAACTTCTCCTGCGTAAATCACTTTGTGTATCTCTACATATTATTTCCTTAAGAGATATCCCTTCAGAAAGTCAAAGTCAGACAGTATGAAAGTTTTTAAGATTTTGATTTGTATTAACAAGTTAACTGTTAGAAACTGTACCCATTTATAGTGTGCCCTATTCCCTATAACTGTGCCAATTCCTTTTTTGCCAATTTAACAGAAGAAATTGAGAACTTACTATTTTAATTGGTATTTCTTTGGTTACTATCAGATTAAACATTCTGTCATATGCTTTTTGGACACTTGCTTAAATATTTATGACCTCTATCCATTTTATATTAAGGTATTTATCTTTTCCCTATTAATTTGTAACAGTTATTTGTGCATTAAAGTATTAATACTCAGTCTTCCATATCTGTTATTAATATTTTCCCCAGGCTATTTTTCACTTTTTAATATTACTTAAGGAGTTTTTCCACCATTCATCTGTCAGTTTGTTGTACTGTGGTGGCTTGCGTGTTGCTGTGATGACCAAAGACCAGACGAGTTTTGGAATCACATCATATATAAAGAAAGCAAAAGGTCATTAAAAAGACAGGAAAGAAAGAAAAGACCAAAATGGATGTCAGAAGAGACTCTGAAACTTACTCTTGAATGTAGTGCAGCTAAAGTGAATGGAAGAAATGATGAAGTAAAAGAGCTGAACAGATTTCAAAGGACAGCTCAAGAAGACTAAAGTATTATAATGAAATGTGCAAAGACCTGGAGTTAGAAAACCAAAAGGGAAGAACACACCTGGCCATTTTCTCAAGCTGAAAGAACTGAAGAAAAAAATTCAAGGCTTGAGTTGCAATACTGACAGATTCTATGGGCAAAATATTGAATGATGCAGAAGTATCAAAAGAAGATGGAACGAATACACAGAGTCACTGTACCAAAAAGAATTGGTCAACGTTCAACCATTTCAGGAGGTAGCACATGATCAAGAACCAGTGGTATTCAAGGAAGAAGTCCAAGCTGTACTGAAGGGAATGGTGAAAAGCAAAGCTCCAGGAACTAACAGAATACCAACTGAGGCGTTTTCAACAAATGGATGCAACGCTGGAAGCACTCACTCATCTATGCCAAGAAATTTGGGAGACAGCTACCTGGCCAACTAACTGGAAGAGATCCATATTTGTGCACATTCCAAAGAAAGGTGATCCAACAGAATGCGGAAATTATCGAACAGTTTCATTAATATCACATGCAAGTAAAATTTTGCTGAAGATCATTCAAAAGCGGCTGCAGCAGTATTATCGACAGGGAACTGACAGAAATTCAAGCCAAACTCAGAAGAGGACAAGGAATGAGGGATATCATTGCTGATGTCAGATGGATCATGGCTGAAAGCAGAGAATACCAGAAAGATGTTTACCTGTGTTTTATTGGCTATGCAAATGCATTTGACTGTGTGGATCATAACAAATTATGGATAACACTGAGAAGAATGGGAATCCCAGAACTGTTAATTGTACTCATGTGGAACCTGTACATAGACCAAGAGGCAGTCTTTCAAACAGAACTGCCTGGTTTAAAATCAGGGAAGGTGCATGTCAGGGCTGTATCCTTTCACCATACCTATTCAATCTGTATACTGAGCAAATAATCCGAAAAGGCAGACTATATGGAGAAGAATGTGGTGTCAAGATTGGAGGAAGATTCATCAACAACCTGCAATATACAGATGACACAACCTTGCTTGCTGAAAGTGAAGAGGACTTGAAACACTTACTGATGAAGATCAAAGATTACAGCCTTCAGTATGGATTACACCTCACGATAAAGAAAACAAAATCTTTACAACTGACCAATACGCAACATCATGATAAATGGAGAAAATACTGAAGTTGTCAAGGATTTAATTTCACTTGGATCCACTATCAACGCCCATGGAAACAGCAGTCAAGAAATCAAACGACATATTGCATTGGGCAAATCTGCTGCAAAAGACCTCTTTAAAGTATTGAAAAGCAAAGATGTCAGTTTCAGGACTAAGGTGCTCCTGACCCAAGCCATGATATTTTCAATCACCTCATATGCATGCAAAAGCTGGACAATGAATAAGAAAGACCAAAGAAGAACTGATGCCTTTGAATTATGGTGTTGGAAAAAAATATTGAATATACCATGGACTACCAGAAGAATGAACAAATCTATCTTGAAGAAGTACAGCCAGAATGCTCATTACAAGGGAGAATGGCGAGACTTCATTTTATGTACTTTGGACATGTTATCAGTAGGGACCAGTACCTGGAGAAGGACATCATGCTTGGTAAAGTAGAGGGGCAGCAAAAAAGAGGAAGCTCCTTGATGAGACAGATTGACACAGTGGCTGCCACAATGAACTCAAGCATAACAACAATTATGAGGATGGTGAAGGACGATGCAGTGTTTCATTCTGTTTCATTCATAGAATCACTATGAGTCGGAACCAACTCAATGGCACCTAACAACAATGAGGTGTTTTTTGCATTAGTTATAAATCTTATGCAATTCTGAAAGTGCTCTAAGAACTAAGAAACTTTCTCCATATGGACCCTAAGATCCATTGGTGGTGGCAAGGCTGCCACATTGTATGAGTTCAGGGAGCCCCGGTCTCACTGCAGGCGATTTGAATGGTGTCCCCTAGTATACACAGTGGTATGCAATGGCCACGGATTCCAAATACGGTGTCTACAGAGACCAGAAAAGAAAAACAGCTGATATTAAATTAGACTGAGCTACTACCTGACCAAGTTGATCTCTAACCAGTGATGACAGAGGTCAGCAAATGTTTGTGGTAAAGGGCCAGACAGTAAATAGTTTAGGCTTTGTAAGCCATATTGTCTCTCTCCCAATTACTCAGCTCTGCTGGGGTAACATGAAAAGCAGCCTTAGACTACACATCAACAAATACTGTGGCTTTGTTCAAATAAAACTTTACTTACAAAACACTAAAATTTGAATTTCATATAATTTTCATGTGTCACAAAATATTATTCCTTTGATTTTTTTTTCAACCTTTTAAAAATGTAAATACCATTCTCAGCTCATAAGCCATATAAAAACAAGCAGCAGGCCAGATTTGGCCCATGAGCACTACTTTGCTAATCTAAGATGAATATCTGGTTCATACAGCTCTACTAGCATACAGGGAAGGGGCCTATTCTGATTTGTGAGCAGAAGTGATGTGCATCACTTCCAAGTACAATCTTTAGGAGCCATCACGAGTTCCCACCATATTATTTTTTCCTTCACCATTAGCAGTGCCTCTGCCAGTCAGCCTGAATGAGAAATAAACCTTTATTGATACAAGACACCAAGATTTGTGGGTCACTTTGTTACCACATATATCTTAGGTCATGCTAGCTGATACACATCTCAACAGCTTATTTTGTATTTGTCCTTGCTTGGCTCCTGTAGGTATCTGCGTTTGAAAGTCTTTAGTTGAACCTTAGTTTCTTCATTTATAAATTGACAATACTAGGTACTCTTACAAGGTTGTTATGAGGATTAAAATTAGGCAATAAATGTGAAAACTGCTTTGTAAATTGAAAAGCACATAGAAAGGTTATTATTATCGAGTAGCCATAAAACAAGTCAGATTCTACAAAATGCTCCAGTACAAGTAAAAAGCACTATGGGGAGGGGGGATTCATGGTAACTCAGAAAGTGGGAGTGTTCAGAAGAAAGTGCCATTGAACTAGATATTGAAAGACTGCCAGTATTCAAGTAGAAACACACACAGACATAGGCAGACACAGCCCTACCTTGGCACAACCTTGAATTCCCTTACTCTCTGCCCTTGTTTGAGGTCCTCAGACTAGTATCTTCATTAAATGGGGGGGGAGGGGGGAGTTTTCTATCACAGGTAAACAGCCTGCAATAAAAGATGACTCTGAAATACTCATTCTTTAATCTTATGTTATATTTTAAGTTATTTCATTTCAACTCAGAGTGAAGGTAGCCCAAAGGAGTTAGTGACATAATTGCTTTTTTAACAGCCCAGGCCACCCTTAGTACATTTAATTATTTCATAATTACTCATACTTACGGCCCAATCTGGAAATTACATGTGGATTATTGATCTTTATGATGAACATAAAAGAAAAGCAGTCATTATTCTCTGTCCCCAGAAGGTCTCCTCCCCCTTTTAATGCAGACAAACAGCTCTCTGGGCAATAAGGAAAGTTAGGGACAGGCCAGGAGGCCAGAAGTACCATAGTTGGGAGCCTGGAGACCTCAAAAAGGGTAAAGGTACAAAATGCTTATAAATTTCCAGAAATATTTCACCTTCAGTTTCTCTTTCCCGGATTCACAAATCACAAATGTTCCCTGACACACCCAACTGTTCAGTCAGAAAAGATCTTGTAAAACTCAGATTTTGTGAGAGTCAAAAACATTTCAGCATAATTTTTCGTTCCTTTCGGTCCATCTTAGCAAACTCAGAGCTCACTTTTACATTACAAAAATAAGCATGAGCTTTAAATCTATTAAATCCCCCATGACTAGCCACAAAGTCTGTGGCTACAACACTGTACCTTTCCTTTTACACCTGCAATCAGACTTCAGACTTCTGGCCTCTCCTAAACCATTGCTCTGCATTTAGGTTTCAGTCAGTCAGTTGCCAATGAGTCAGTTCCAACTCATGGTGACCCCATGTATGTCAGAGTAGAACCATGCTCCACAGGGTTTTCAATGACTGATTTTTCAGAAGTAGACTGCCAGGCCTTTTTGTCAAGGTGCCTCTGGGTGGACTTGAACCACCAAGCTTTTGGATGGCAGCCAAGTGTGTTAACTGTTCACACCACCCAGGGACTCCGCACTTAGGCTTAGAAGGCAATTAATGGGAAAATGACACAAATAACACTGATATAAATAAGCTTATGGCATCATGAACCCTATGGTCACCAAAACAATACCAGAAAAAATGGGAAAGACCTGCTTATAGCTCCTACGGCCCCCAGTCAATTCTGTGATCCTGTAAGAGCACAAACTTTCTGTAACTCTAATATTATGTGTTTAATGGAACAATTTGAGGGAAGTTTTATTTGTGTAAGAACAGTATTGCATAAGTGAGGGAGCTGTCTGCTTACATTCATCCATCGTGTGGGTAGCAAGCTAGCATTAAATCCCAGACCTTACCTATTCCAAGAGACACTATGAGCATCCCAACTGCCCATGAAGAGCACCACTTTCCCCTTTTGTGACTCTTTCAAGAATCAGCAAGTATAAAATAAAGCTCTCAGCACTTATTCCTTCAGTATCTCTGACAGAGAGATCATTGTGTTTATACAAAGTCTCTTGCCTCCTGAAGCTTATAGTCTAGTTAGGAAACAAGACAGAGATGTAAGCCATTAAAAACCAGCACAAGACTTGAGTGCCTGTACAAAGTAACTCCACTGCTGTACAAGCTTAAACAACTAAGGAGCAATGCACACAGCAGTTCTTCAAGAATTCAGAGGAAAAGAGAGATGTCTATGGCCTGGAATGGTCATCAGGACGCCTAGGGTAGAAAGTGGGACCTGATCTAAGGATGGATAGAATTTTTTTTTTTGTTTTGTGAAAATAAGGGCAGACAACATTCTCAATACACCAAGAGTCTCCAAAGAGGAATATGCCTAGGGAATTCAGGAACAGTTGCATTTGAGAGCCCAAAGACGAGTCATGCGAGGTAAGATTGAAAAGGCAGGTTGTGGACAAATTGTGAGGGTTCTTAAATGCCAGACTATGGAGTTCAGAGGCACAGTCCTCTACTTGGGTCTTTAACACAGGTTAATGGTTAAGAGGCCAGCCTCAGTTTCTCAGCCAAGAATAAAGTGTGTGTGTGTCTGTGTGTCTGTGTGTGTGTGTGTGTGTGTGTGTGTGTGTGGTGTGCATGTGGTGTTGTGTGTGTGTGTGGTGTATGTGTGTGATGTGTGTATGGTGTGTGTGTCTGTACGTGTGTACTGCTTAGAACAAGGTCTGCTTAGAATAAGTTCTAAGTGCATACTAGTTCTTATTATTTTTGGGAATATTCCACCATCTCTGCAGAGAGGTTTCATGGCCTTCGTAGATGGCTGAACAGGAAAAAGAATGATCCTCTTTTTCCACAACAACTAGAGACCTATTTCCTAACTGCACCCCGAACAGAAAGAAGGCACTGGGCAGAAGAAAGGTCCTGAATCTGAGGTCCTATGAGTACCTCCCCAGTGCAAAGTCTGTTTCTCCCATAGCTTTCCCCTGGCATCCAGAAACTTAGAATCTTGCCCATTAGGGCACCAGAAACAGTGATTAAGATGGACATCTTCTGAAACAAATCAGAAACTTTTTTTTAAAGGGGGAAAAGACTGAACTTCCACAGTATAAATATTACTAGATGGCCTCGGGCTCAGATGCCATTCGCAAACTACTCAAGCTGCGCTCTTGCAATTTATGACATTTAACAGAGCCCCTGGAGAGAACTTCAGTCCTGCCTTCACTCCAGAGCCAAATATTAGCCTCCTTGTGTTAATGAGGCCAAGTCAGGGAAGAATAAGAAGGGAGATCATTTGAGTGATTTTGCTTGTTAACTTTCAGTCCTATTCTCTCTCCACTGCCCTTCCTCCTCCCTGCTCCAGAAAACTGGATGTTATCAGGACGAGGGTTTAGTGTGCCCCCTTCACCAGGCACCAGGGCTGGAGAAAGAACATGCCTTATCACCCTTCAGTGTGACGGGCTGCTCGGTCCTAACACCTAGGATCAGATTAAAGAATGTAAGGGCCCTAAACACTGATAATCTATGGTGCCCCCTCCTCTGCTTACTCATGCATTTGAGCGGGATATGTGAGTTATATACATACATATATATATATATATATATATACACACACACACACCATATATACCTCATTTATTAGCATATATAGAGTAATATCAAGCACTGTGTCTCACACAACAGACAAGAAAAAACTAAACCTACCTGATACATAAATTAAAACTTTTCATGTTAGATAAATACTATTTCCAGTATTTTTTGGACATTTGCTATGTTAGTATTATATCAAATTATTACCTGTTAGTATTATATTAAATGTATACTAGATTGCACCCATGTGTATGCCAAACATAAAGTTAGTTATAAAAACTTAGGACATAACTCTGTACATAAATGCTATACAGTTAAAAAGTAACTGGATTGAATTCATTACAATGGTCGACTTAACTCCGGTGCCCTTGCTTTTACATGTCATCTGGGACTGGAGTTCCCACTGGCTATTTGCCAGGACATGTGCAAGAGCACACCCTTGTGTTCATATGCTGGCAAAGAGCATTGCTGGCCCTCCTGGCTGGAGTTGCTGGATCAGCAGACTGTGGATGTAGAAGACAGTTCCCTCAAAATGGATCAGAGGCCTGTTATCTATTAATATAATCCATCCTTGCCTGGTACAGAGCCCTGGTGGTGCAGGGGTTAAGAGCTCGGTTGCTAACCAAAAGGTTGGTAGTTCGAATCCACCAGCCACTCTTTGGAAACCCTATGGGGCATTCCACTCTGTCCTATAGGGTTGCTATGAGTCAAAACTGACTTGACGGCAACAGGTTTGGTTTTTTATTTTGTCTTGCCCGGTAACCACTCATGCTGGATCCAGCTGCATATTGGGTGAATACAGCAACAGTTAGACTCAACAGACCACCTCACCTCTTGTTTATTAGAAAGAAACAGTATACTCCCAAGAGACCCACCAAGATAAGGAGTTTCAATTACACAGGAGGCGACCGCAGGAGACAGATGTCAATGAAGGTGATGAAGTGGTAAGGGCCTCATGCAGCACCCGTACCCACTGCCATCAAGTTGGTTCCGACTCATAGCAACCCTACAGGACAGAGGAGAACTACCCCATAGGGTTTCCAAGGAGCAGTTGGTGGATTCGAACTGCTGACCTTTTGGTTAGCATCCCAGCACTTAACCGTTGTGCCACCAGGGCTCCATAGCGTAATTAAACAACCTTGTGCATAGATGCCCTCATGGCTCCGCATGAACTTTTATTTTCGGCCAGCACATTCTCACATGCTGGAGCTGCTATCAGTTTCATTTAGTCCCCTGCTAGTTCCCTTCCACTGCTGCACCTGCTTATCCTTGAGTCCTCTCTGCTTGGCATCTATGGATCTTTGCTTTGGACAACTAGTGCCCATGTTTTGTTGATGCCCTAAACACGTTTTTACCATGTTTATTGGGTAATCCGTCCCTGCCAACAACCCAGGGCAGCTGGGAAGGGAGAATAGGAAGATACACAAAGAGGGAGCAGGCACGGTGGACGCCAGCAGGTCCACTGGTCTCATCCAGGCCTCCTCCACTACCTCTCTCATTCCAGCCCCTGAACAGATGTGGCCCTGCTGAAAACAAATTTTAGGCCCCCAGCAAGGGAGGAGTTGTACTTTCATGCAACATACCTGTTGCCGGCAAGTCAATTCCGACTCACAGTGACCCTATAGGGCAGAGTAGAACTACTCAACAGGCTACAATCTTTCCCAGGCTACAATCTTTCCAAGGCTACAATCTTTACAGAAGCAGATTGCCACATCTTTCCCTCGGAGTGGCTGGTGGGTTCAAACTGCTGACATTTCAGTTAGCAGCTAAGAGTTTAACTACTGTGCCACCAGGTCTCCTTTAGGTCTCCACTGTCAGGCCAAAGCCCACTTCTGGAAAGGAAACTGGTCATTTCAATCAGCCTACATCCCTACCCACTATGATTCTCAGCCATGAGCACCTCCTGGGCAGGGCATTTATGTTCTCTAGGCCTAGGGTTGCCAGATTTAGCAAAAATAATAATAATAATTTTTATTATAAGTATGTTCCATGCACTATTCGGGATATACTTATACTAAAAAAATAATATTTTTATTTGAAATTCAAATTTGATTGGGCATCCTGTATTTTATCTGGTAACCCTGTCTAGGCCTCAGCTTCCTCATTTGTAAATGGTATATTAAACTAGATCAGTGATTGTCAAACTTTTTAGGAGGAAAAATCTTTTACAAAAAAAAAAAAAATCTTACCCAGGGCTGCCCTTGTGCGCGGTGCCCGCTGGGTCTGCGGTGTGGCGGGGAGAGCGCGCCATGACGCAGGCGCTGCTTCGTCAGTACTGGCACATCCCCAACAGCACGGACAGCCACTGCAGAGCCTACGCCAGCACCACTATCCTGGGTGTCTCCACCTACGGCATCACTCTTAAGCCCCCAGACTCCTTCCAAGGGGTGACAAGGGCAGGACGATACCGTTTACCACAGCCGCCATTGGCTCCATGGTCAACCTCGCCTCCTGAGTCAGCGCCCCGGTCCGGGAGAAGCCCGTCCACCTCCAACAACCCCCAAACTCCTTCATGGGAGCCTGTGCCCAGGCCTGACCCTGAGAGAGCATGCGCACAGCTAGGATAGTGGGGCCGCCTCCTGCGTGTACGTGGGTGCGGCCACCGCCCGGGTCAAGATGGGCCAGCCGAAGGGCAGGAAAGTGACCAATGGAAAGGGTGAGACCCCTTCGGCCGAGACCTCCATGGATTGAAAGGCGTCTGAAAATAAACCATGTGTAGATCTGTGTACCAAAAAAAATGTTAGCAGAAGCACAATATACAAAATAGATAAGAACAGAGCTGCCCTGGTTGAAGCAAATGTGGGAAGACAGAGTCTTCCCTAACCTTTTGCTGAACCCAGGTCTCCCCAGGGTTCTGTTTGAAAACCAAAGGGGTATATCATTTCTGCAATCCCTCTGCCTCCACTAGATTAGGCTTCCAATGGCTTTCACAAATGAAAAACCTATAAAACTTCAGGCCACTCGTATGTTTGCTTTTCCACTAGCATTCTTCATATGTACTCTGACATGGTAAGTAAGAGGCTCATCTTTAGATATTCCAGATTGTAAATCCCAATCCTCAAATCCATGAGAGGTGGGCTAGGCTCCACCTCTGTAGATCATGCCACAGAGATAAAGCCCCTCAGAGCCTGTGCACACTCCAGGGATCCCCCAAAAAGGCTGTGCATGACAATGGGGAAGCATGATTCTGAGGCCAACTCTGCCATTTTCTAGCTCAGTGACTTTGGACAAAGGACTTAACCTCTCTGAATATCAGTTTCTTGATCATACGGTTGTTGTTATAACAATTAAGATAAAATATATTAAAGAGCTTCATGCGTGAAAGACGGCAGACCCCTCCAAAAAGAGTATAATATAGTATGGTTCCATTTATATAAAACTCTTAAAAATGCAAACTAATACAAAAAAGAAAAAAAAAGATTAGTGGTTCCTTAGGAATGGGGGTAAACCCATTGCCATCGAGTCGATTCTGACTCATAGCAGCCCTGTAGGAACAGAGTAGAACTGCCCCATAGAGTTTCCAAGGAGCGGCTGGTGGATTCAAATCGTCAACATTTTGGTTAGTAGCCGAGCTCTTAACCACTATGCCACTAGGCTCCAGAATGGGAGTAGGGGGTGGGAAAAGGAAGGGCAGAAGGGAAGGATTACCAAAGGGCACAAGGAAACTTTGATGATGATGAGTATGTTCACTATCTTAATTGTGGTGATGGTGTCATGATGTATACATATGTCAAAACACCAAATTGTACTTTTTGAATATGTGCAGTTCATTGACTGTGGATTAGATCTTAATAAAGCTGTTGATAAATAAATAAACACACAAATAAAAGAATTTCAAGTATTGAAAAGTAATACACAGATGTTACTATTATCATTGCTATGCTCATTTTTGTCCTGGCAGAAAAGTGTAGCAGCTAGTAAGGACTCCTGGGTTGAGGATTATCATTTTCTCCCTAGACACAAGTACATTTCTTAAAACAAAACTTCAAACTGTGTAACTCTGTCTATGCCCAAGGCTCATGGAATGTTCTCACTGCAGAGGTACAAAGACTTTGAATGTCATCTAGGCCAACCCTCTACCAAATGTGTCCTTGACTCCTCTCCCTGCCTCCGCCCCTACATCCAAGTCCTATTGAGTCTCTCCCCTACTTGTCTCCCATATCTTGCCACATTTCTCTCCCTCACTGTTCTCAACTGACCAGGAACTACCATGTCTTGCTTGGAGCACTGCAAAGCTTCCTGTTGATCTCTATATACTTTAGCCTTGCACCCCTGCAATCCATTATCCATATTTCAGCTAGAGTGATCTTTTTAAATGCAAATACAGTCATGTCTCTCTACTGCTTAAACCTTAAGGTGGTTCCCCATTGCCCTTAGAAAAAGACCCAAAATCCCTACCATGGCCTACAAGATCCCTGTGATACAGCCCGTGTCCAGCCATAGCCTATACCACTCTTGTTTTCTCGGCTACAGCCAGTCTGGGTTTCTTTCAATGTGCCATACTCAACTCCAGACCTCCCCATGTTCTCACAAGCCATTCCCTCTCCCTGAACTGTTCTCTGCCCTCGCTCCCCTAGCCGGCTCATCCTTTGGGTTTCAGCAGAAGCATCACTTTCTCAGGGATGTTTTAATTAATTCCCCAAACAGGGCCTGGCCTCCCTACTTCATACCCCCAATGCATTGTACTTTCATTTTGGTAATTAATTGTGTAATACCCATCTTCCTGCCTTAAGGAAGAACACAGGAATCATATCTACCTTATTCACTTCTACATTTTCACCACCAAACATAGTGCCTTACACATAGTAGGTGCTCAATAAATTATTGTTGAATAAACTAATGAATGCAGAACTTCCTGCAGTAGTTAAGGTAGTGTTCTGTTCTAACACATGCCCCATGTTCAGCCCTTCAGAGTTCTTAAAGTTTTACCAAACTTGCATGAAACTGTAGAAGTGATCTCTTACTTTATAAGCCAGGATCGCCTATGGCAAGTCTTGAAAACAAATTGAAGAACTTTGTCAATGGTAATTATAATTATGATTCCTTAATTCCAAGATAATATTTCATCTGTTCGATTGGCAGGGATTAAAAAGACATGCTTCATGTTGATGAAAGTACAGGGAAGCCAGCCCTCTCAATCACTGTCAGTGCGAATGTAAATTCACACAATTTTTTGGTGAGTCACTTGACAATACATATTTATATTTAAAACACAAACTGTATTGCTGCATTTCTTATAATAGCAAAAAATTAAAAACAAACTAGATAACCATCAAAAGAGGACTGGATGAATAAAGTATGGTATGTCCATCAATTAAATCCTATGATGCCATTTAAAAGAATATCAACTTGACAGCAACTAGCAAAAACAATATGTACTAATAAGGAAAAATGTCCAATATATACTATCAAACATAAAAACAAGAAGTTCAATAGTAGACAAAATTTTGTCAAATAAATATTAGTAATGCATGGGAAAAAGCCTCGAAAACATAATACAAAATTGGAGGAGATAGATGGGGTTAGGTGGCTTTCTTTTTTTCCACTTTATTAATTGGTATATTGTTTTAATTTTTACACTGATATATATTACTTTTGGGATCAGTTAAAGCAATAATCTGGTTTGGTTTTTTTTTAAGAAACTTACAGATTATCTCATCCAACTCCTTTATTTTATTATTGAGGAAACTGAAGCCCAGAAAATCACACAATGAATGAGCACCGTCTTCCACAACAATTACTTTTTTGTTTGTCCTCCAACTTTTACTTCAGGTAATTTTCCTTCTCTGTTTGGTGGGACTTTCAAACACAGAAGTAGGAGCATGTAATTCTGGCTAGCCGATCAGACTATACCATCCCCCAGGACATAAAGCTTGGTCTAGGAATGGATATGTGAATAGGAACACAATCGATTAGAATCATTTTTAGGAATTGGTATGGACAATCGGGGAGAGAGCTTCATATTTTTTACCTTGGATTGCTATGTATGAGAAATCTAATCTTAAAGCTACCTGGGCATGTCTTTTTCTACAAAGTGGAAAACTTACACCTGAAAATGAATCCAACCAGACAAAAGAGGATCTGAGAGAGAAGACAATGTCCTCTTGACATCATTAGAGTTTCTAGATCCAGTTGTGACTGTGGCCAGGAACATCCATCTTCTTGGAATACCTATTTTTGCTGACTAGTCTGCATTTTCCTCAGAAAACGACAGCCACAAATGATTGCCAAAGTCACATAGCATGAAGGCGGCAAAGCTAGGGCAACTCTTAGCTCTACAGGCTCTTGTTCTGATGGCTTCCTCATAACTCTTGCAGAGGCAATTGGTGTTCAAACGCTACCTCTCTGATGCAAGTGTGTAACTGCATAACCTTTCTAGAAGGCAAATTTACAATATGTATCATGAGCCTTCCAAATAGCTGTACTTTTTCTATGACAAGGAGAGAATGAGTTGATGAGTAGTCTTTTTGATAATTCTCTTTCTTGTTGTAAATGACTATATTGCCTTTCTGATTTTGTTTCAATTTGTATACTCTTTGACTCACTGTCTCTACTTAGGAAATATATTCTAAGGAAATTGTCCAAATTATGAACAAAGGTTTATGGAAAAAGATGTTCATATAAAAAAGAAAAAAGTTAAGTGTCCAAAAATATAGTGATGGTGAAGAAAATTATGATATATCCATGTAATGGAATATTAAACAGTAATTTTAAAAAGCTGTTGCATATTTATGGTTTTTAATGACAGGAAAAATACTTCTGACTAAGTGAAAAGCTGAAGTTTATTTTACTCATCATATTTTATTGCATCTAATATATCGTAGAAATATTCCACTGAAAACATCTCTAATTTGGGAAGGAAACTGACACAAGATAACCAAGAGTTACATTTGTAGAAGAGAATTAAAGTGGCAGATCATTATTTAGTTGAAATAATATCAGTACATATAATATACATCACTGAGCACATTTCCAGTCGTATCAAATATCCTTCACATCCCAGCTACCAGAGTCCCCATGAGTTGCTCACCCAAAATATTCAAACAAGTATCCCCAGAATGATGCCCTTGAGGCAAATGACTGAGCACAGGTGACAAGAATGCATGTAGAATAACAGGAAGCTCCCCTACAGGCAATTTTGGTTCTTCCAGACTAGTTACCAGAAATCAGGCACACTAGAGCCCCCACATAACTAACTGAGGATATTTCCTCTTCAAAACGAATATTTAGTATGTACCCTGGGACTCACTCCTAACCAAAGGGGAATTTTCTGTCCTGCCTTTTGCCTTCTACGTGCCCCAGTGACTGAAAAACAACTGTTAACCTTACTATGGTTCTCCATAATGAACTATATGTCTTACCAGACAATCTTACCTTTAATTATATTCTTTTCTTCTTTTTTTGCAATCTGAATCTGCTATTTATTTGTATGTGTGTTTCTTTTTTTTTTTTATTGTACTTGAAGTGCAAGTTTATGGTTCAAGCTAGTTTCTCATACAAAAATTCATACACACACAGTTATGGGATCCTAGTTGCTCTCCCTATACTATGACAGCACACTCTTCCTTTCCACCCTAGATTTTGCATGTCCATTCAACCATCTCCTGTCCCTTTTGCCTTCTCATCTTGCCTCCGGACAGGAGCTGCCCATTTAGTCTCAAGTATCTACTTGAGCTAAGAAGCACTCTCTTCACAAGTATCATTTTATGTCTTATAGTCCAGCCTAATCTATTTCTGAAAAGTTGGCTTTGAGAATGGCTTCATTTCTGGGCTAACAGAGAATCTGGGGCCATGTCTTCCGGGGTCCCACCAGTCTCAGTCAGACCATTAAGTCTGGTCTTTCTACTAGAATTTGAGTTCTGCACCCCACTTTTCTCCTGCTCTGTCAGGGACTCTGTATTGTATTCCCTGTCAGGGTGGTCATTGGTGGTAGCCGGGCACCATCTAGTTCTTCTGGTCACAGGCTGATGGAGCCTCTGGTTTATGTGGCCCTTTCTGTTAATTATATTCTTGATAAATAGATTTAAGGATTTTGTTATTTGGGTAAAGATTTGGAAAGTATTGTTTATTTATTGTAGAAAATATCTAAGGCTCTGAGAGACAAAGAACTATAGTTAGAAGCCACTTGGTGTTATAGAAAGAGTTTGTGTTTTAGAACAACAAAAACCAAGGTTCAAATGCTGGCTGAACTTCTTTTGAGATATTTAACCTGTCTAAGCCTCAATTTCCTCGTAAAATCATGCTGAAATACCACTTTGCTGGGTAGTGGTAAATTTAAGCCTTGTGTAGTGCCCAGCACATTGTGGGTGGTTCAAACTCACCAGCTGCTCCACGGGAGAAAGATGTAGCAGTCTGCTTCCATAAAGATTACAACCTTGGAAACCCTATGGGGCAATTCTACTCTATCCTACAGGGTGGCTATGAGTCGGAATCAACTCAACGGCAATGAATAATAAATTGTTTATGAATGATTAGCTTTAAAATGCTCAGTAGAGTAGCCTGAATGTCCATCAGTGCTTTTCAAATTTTAAAGTGCATATTTCATATCTTGAGCATCTTGAGATCTTGATAAAGTGCAGATTCTGATTCAGTAGGTCTGGGATAGATCTCAAGATTTCCAACAAGTTCCCAGGTGACACCAATGCCACTGGCACACAGACCAAGCTTTGAGTAATAAGGCTTTATATCACTGGTTCTCAAAGTGGTCTGTACCTTGAATCACCCAAGAAATTTAATATATATATATATATATATATATATATATATACGTATATGTATACATACTGATGATGGAATCCCAGAGCTTCTGATTTAATTAGTCTGGGGGTGGCCTAAACGTTGGATTTTTAAAAGATTAACTCATGACAACTCCATGCACAATAGAACAAAATGCTGCACAGTCCCATGCCATCCCCATGATCAGTTGCAGATCAAACTGTTATGATCCATAGGGTTTTCACTGGATGATTTTCAGAAATACATCATCAGGCCTTTCTTCCTAGTATGTCTTAGGCTACAAGTTCTGCTGATACAAGCTTCATCATAGCAAGACATGAGCTGCCACTGACAGACAGGTTGTAGCTGCACATGAGGTATATTGACCAGGAATTGAACCAAGGTCTCTGTCTTAGTCATTGTCTCAGTCTCTAGTGCTGCTCCAACAGAAATACCACAAGTGGATGGCCTTAACAAAGGGAAGTTTATTCTCTCACAGTCCAGTAGGCTACAAGTCCAAATTCAGGACATCAGCTCCAGGAGAAGGCTTTCTCTCTCTGTCAGCTCTGGAGGAATGTCCTTGTGATGCATCAGTCTTCCTTTGATCTGGGAGCTTCTCTGCGTGGGAACCTTAGTTTCAAAGGACGCACTCTGCTCCCAGCACTGCTTTCTTGGTAGTATGAGGTTCCCATGTGTCTCTGTTAACTTCTCTCTTTTATATCTCAAAAGAGATTGCATTAAGATGCTATCTAATCTTGTCAACCTCATCAGTATAATGTCATCATAGCGATAGAATTTACAACACATAAGGAGATCACATATAATCTCATCATAGTGATAGAGATTACAACACATAAGGAAATCACATCAGATTACACAATCATACAGTACTGGGAATCATGACCCAGTCAAGTTGACAGATATTTTTGGGAGACACAATTCAATCCATGACAGTCATCTAGTGCTACTCTGATAGGAATACCACAAGTGGATGGCTTTAACAAAGAAAAATTTATTCTCTCACAGTCCAGTGGGCTATGAGCCCAAATTCAGGGCATCAGCTCCAGCGGAAGGCTTTCTCTGTCAGCTCTGGAGGAAGGTCCATGTCATCAGTCTTCCCTTGGTCTGGGAGCTTCTCTGCATACGAACCTCAGGTCCAAAGGACGTGCTCTGCTCCCAGCACTGTTTTCTGTATAAGGTATGAGATTCCCCACTCTCCAGATGCAGGCCACACCCCAGGGAAACTCCCTTTACATTGGATCAGGGATGTGACCTGGGTAAGGGTGGTGTTACAATCCCACCCTAATCCTCTTTAACGTAAAATTACAATCACAAAATAGAGGACAACCACACAACACTGGGAATCATGGCCTAGCCAAATGGGTACACACATTTTTTGGGGGACACAATTCAATCCATGATGGTTGCACATAAGGAAGATGAGAATTCTACCACTGCACCACCAATGCCCTCCCCCCTACTGTTCCATTTAGTATGTGTTTAATAAGTAGGACACACTGTAATCATAAAGTTGATGAGGGCCCAAATGATTGCGCCCATGTTTAAATAACATGACATGCTGTAATACCATTCTATAATAAATACCATATTGTAATAAGGGCAGAGGGAAGAGCCATATAACTTATCAGGTAGGTCTTAGCTAAACAATTTGCAAGAAAGCCTAAGAGAATGAACCAATCGGAGTCCATGTAGAATTTAGAGTTACCTAAATCTCAGATTTAACTACTTTAAATGAACGGATACGCAATGTCTTAAAGAAGCGCTTTTTTTAAGGGTGTCTCTTCTGATATGCACCAATGCATGGTACACATAGGGAGGTTTCCATCCTGTCTTGTTAACTAGAATGTTTAGGGTTCGTTTAACTGTGCATTCTCATCTCTGACAGGGAGTGGGAGCACCAGACACATGCATGATACAATAGGGAAAATGTCGAGGCAGCATTTTCAAACATAATCATCCAAATGTGAAGGGACATGCAGTTCAGAAGAAACAGAGTAAGATGATATAGCAAGGAAAGAAGAGAGCAGGTGATGCAATCTGATGTGACGCTGACATGGCAAATCAAAGACTCCGACGGGACAGAAACATTTCATTTGGGAATCACACGAATTGTTATAAAGTTGAGAGAGAGAAGGAGGACTATGGAGATAACAGGACTGGCTTGCAGCCACCACATCTAAGGACTTTGCCCAGAGGAAGTATTCAAGTGCTCATTCACAGTACACTGTCTGAAAGCTTAAATGAAAAGTGTCTGGGATTCCAGCAAGATCTGCTAGTCTTTAAATGTCTCCACCCTTATTCAGGGACCTCTGACCTTCCAGAGATGTCACCAATCCCTGCTCCCTGAGATATTTACGTATTCTACCAGTTCACTGAATTTAGCACTTAATTTGCATATAGCACTTGAATTTGAACTAACTTATTACACATCCAGTATGAGTCAGAATGGACTCGACTGCAATGCGTCCGGTTTGGTTTTGGTATAATGCATGCCACTATTTAGTACATAAAAAAAAATTTTTTTCCTTCACTCACCATATTTTCAGATTATTGAATGTCTTTTCATACTCCTTCAAATCAAATAAAAAATTAATAAGAGATAATAAAATTAACATTTTTACCACTTTACTATTTTTCAGAACAAACCCATCACTTCAAAAGTAACAATTTTAAGCAATTTTTTGCAAAGCTGAACAGTAATTAGCTATTGAGTAGTCCGGAGAGAGGGCACTGAATGGCTTTCTCTCTACTCTTGTCACCCTCTGAGGTTGTCAGAGCTGGGCAAGATTTTTTTTTTTTTTTTTTTTTGCCTTTTTTTTTTTTCTATTCATGATAACCTTGAAAATATGAGAGATTCTGACAAAACTGTACAAAACTTCTCAGAAGGACACAACATTAAAATTTATCAAACAAAAGTAGGAGTGGAATTAATATGAATAATTATAGAACTTAGAAGGAATTTGAACATACCTGAAATAATAGAATCATTCTCTATATTGACCAGATTCTGAGTCTTAGTAAACAAAGTTCAAGGAATACTATGCAGGTAGCACTTGAGTTTAAAATGTTAAACTGAATGTCTTCATAACGGTGATCAGAGACATAAAAATAAGAAGGAAAAAGTTGGAGATGCTGCCATACGGGCAAATGAGAAATGTCAGTAAACAAAGACAGAGCAGGTGGAAGGGTCTGATGTTGGGGAAGAATGCCGCATGCCTGGATCCTCTCAGTGGAGCTGAAAGACAAACCTAGCAATAAGCACTTGGAGGAAACTCAGCCTGCAGGTGCAGCATGGTCTCTGAAGAGCATAGTCACAGAAGACGATGCCTAGCACACAGTAGATGCTAAGCAACTACTGGATAGATGGATGGATGGACAGGTGGACAGGTGAGTGGATGGGTGCGCATTTAGTGTTAGAGTTCAAAAGGAGATACCAAGTTACTCATAAACGGCAGAAAATCAGGGGACATGAGAGATTCAGGAGAAACTCCACGGCCCCAACAGGGAGGCAGCATCAGAGATGTCTATCAGCAGTGGGAAGGTGAAGTTTGGGTAGAAAGAACGGAGAAGACTCTAATAAGAGCAGAGACCCCATCGCAGAGGAGCCCGTATAAATGGAATATTGTTGAAGCAATAATTTGTACACAGGGGAAAAACACAAAAACTAAACCTGCGAGGAAAAAACAGTAACAAACAAGTAACAGGTCTTGCAAGCCAGACAGAACCTAGGGAACAAAGTGGAGAAATCGTCTCAGGATCAGCGCACAACTCCAGCTATCAGAATTAGGGCATGAAGTCAGCTGGATTAGCACCAAAGACCACTTGTTGCTGAAACCTAGAACTCCTTAAATTTCTCCTGCCTCGGGGCAGTATTAGCCCTGGAACCCAGGGCAGAGCTGAGACTGCAGGTTTGATCAGGAAAATCAAGCCTTGGGAAGAGGAGACAACAGAAGCTGGAAACCAGACATCCTGGGAAAAAAACAGGGCCCTAATGACTCCAGTGAAGAGAAAAGGAAACTGAGATGATGTTCCAGAAGAACACAAACAACAAACCCCACGGGCCATTACAACAGCCATCCGAAAACATGTCTGCCCCTCAGACAAATAGTTCTATGGTTGAGAAGCTTGACTCCTCATGTGGGCCCACTTCTCAAGCCCCAATTACACTAGTAACCTAGTGTAACGCAGTGCCACCAGCCATCAATATGCCCTAAATCCCCGCCCTCCAGCTTCCATCCAAAGAGCCCTGTCACAGGCTTCAGTCAGAAAAGGGAAGTCCTGGGATTTAAAATATAAAGCTGACAGTAATGCCGAGGCTCAGCAAGGACTATGTAGGAAATATCCATAGATTTTCTTTTCCCAGATTGAAACATAGACCATTCACCCAAGCAGCAGGGATTCTGCCATCCATCGGAAGGAATGGGAAAGGGTCCGTTGGGCTCACAGGAATTCTGCTTGCTGGAGTCAGAGAGGTGGACCGTGCAGAGGACACTTCCCTTTCTGGCTAAGTTCTAGACTTTTATACCCTCTTCCAAGTCGGCTTCAGTGGCTGAGCCTCTCTCTTGATGGACAGACAAAGCAATAGGGCTGAAGCCACTGACTCAGTGCCCCGGGATGTGGAGCAGTTTGCTCACATGCAAACCAGCCCCCCTCCCACTCGATCAGCTGCTGGTCCTAACAAGCCTCCTTTACATCTGTATTCTGAAGGGGCCCTCTGCTGCTCGGTGGCATAGAGGTTGAGCAGTTGTTTTGGTTTTAGTCCATGTCATGGTTTTCGCCCCCAGCATTGCCTCCAGCCACTTGCACTTGCTTAAGAGGATCATTTACTACTGATGTTTGCTGGGAGCATCAGCAAGATGTGATGGTGCTGCTTTTGCTTAGCAAATAACCCAGTTTCAAAGAAGTGAGGACAAGCTGCCTTGACAGAGCTGTTACGGAGATTCCAGAAGGAAGGCACAGGCTTTCCAGAACCAAGGCCTGTGGCACCTCATCCCTCAGCTCTGTGAAGCACCAAGCAGCAGCATCCTCATCCCTGCAGCAGAGTGTAGATCCAACAAAGGAAAGGAAGTGTTTCCCCCGAAGTCATGCTCCCTGTACTGAAAATAAGTGAAAAAACTATCTGAACTCTGAGTGTTAACAAGACAGAAGTCACCGGCCTGTTGTTAAGAATAGGAATGGAAGATTCCTGTATCACCCTTGGTGCTGGCAGTGATGCCAAGGAAAGCTCAGCTCCTGCCCCCTCTGTGCTATTTGACCAGCCAAAGAAGAATCTGACCAGGCCACTTGCATCTCCTTCCCGTGAAACTGCTTATGTGTATCAGTGCCTAGAAGCTCAAGGAAAAGCAACTTTATTCCACTTACCCCACCTTCTGAGTCTGTGCATCCTTTTCCTAGCTTGAACCACTAACATTATCCTTTTTTTTTTTTTCATTCCTCCTCCTTTCTTCCCTCTCACCATTCCTGTATCCCCAGACTGCTCAGAAAGGGAGAAGGCAAAGTTGAGGGAAAGACAGAGGTTAAAGGGATGGACAAGGCTGGGGTTGGAGACCAATCCAATTAATTTTTTGCCATTGTTAAATCTATGTGTATCCCCAAGTCCTCCCATGTCATCCAGGCAGAAAGGTGAAGACCACTGTTCTCCAAGCCTCAGTTTCCTCCACTGTGAAATGGGAATGATAATGCCTACCTTGCAGAACTGCTGAGGGGATCAAATAATATGAACAGTGCACAGAGCCTAGCATACAGTAGGCATACAATAAATGGTAGAGTTAATCATTATTTCCTGCCCTGACAAGTCATGCACCTATACGCCATTGTTACTTTCTCTGTAACAAGCTAATCACACACAGCATCACACACAGCTCAGTTCCACTAGTCAAGGCAAATGAAGCAATACCTCAATCTGTCTGCCTTCAGCTGTGGCCCCTGGAGGGCAAGTAAACTCTTATCAAGTCTGGGTGAGCCCCAGAGGACAAACTGAGCTTGCCATCAGAGAGGACTGACCTTTAAACTTAAATGGAAATGGAACAAAAATTCTTTTTAAAGTTCAAAACTTGTAGATACCTCTGTTTTTCATTTTATAACTCTGCTCAGTATTTGCATTTACAGGCTGGCTTCAGAGAGCAATTGTAATTCTGAAGTAGGACTGCATCAATATTTCTGATCCACCTGAAACCATGTAAGTGCCCAAGAAAATCCCAGACCCTGTAAGATTTACAGACCAATTTTCTCAACCAAAGTGGTTTGCATAGGCTTTGGATAAAAATCTGAAATTGTGTGTCCTTATCTAAACTGGACCACTTTAAAAGAAGAAGAAGCAGAAGATACACTATTAGCTTTCTAGGGAGTGGTTTGCAGCAGTGCAAGACCAACGAAACAATTATCTGGAAAATGAGTGCTACAAATCAACAGTTCCCATACAGAAGAGACATGATACCACATTTTATAGGGCTTGGGGGTGTACACCTGAAATAAATACCATGAAACAAAAATCACCAATTGAACTTGAGTTGTATCATTTATTTGAACCCTGACTGCTATCTCCCAGGTTATAAGAGAGGGATGTGATAAGAGGAGATACGTCTATCTGAACAGTGACTGGGGCTGATCTGGGGGTCATAAATCTGCAGGGATGTTAACCTCTCATTACAGTCTACCCACAGCTCTCACCATGGAAGTAATGGTGGTCCTGGGCCCATCTATCGCAGATGGAATGGAGACATGGAACTTCGTTTAGCTACAGTGGAGGCCAGCGGTTACCCGGGTATAATCTGTCAGTCAGTCAGTTTGAGTGCCCCTAGGATGAACAGGATATTATTGGGAGCCTAGAAGCATATTGTTAGAAGTAGAAGTAACCTCTCCCTACTTAGAATGTTTGCCGTATTGAACTGAGAAAATGAAAGTCTCACCGTGAAGACAAATGGAGAGCAGGGATGTCTCAGGGACTTACCTGAATTAATGACTGCAAAATAGTCAGTGCCTAATCCATTATTGGCAATGCCCTGGGGAAAGGTAGACATAAAAAGCTACATCAAGATATCATCAACCAAAACTAGGAGAGTAATTAAAGTATTTATGGTCTATGTATATAAAATTTAATGTTGCCATTAAAATTGTTTAGAATACTGATGTATGTTAAGTGCTCATAATATAATGCTTCCTACCTGAGTGATCTTGGGCACATTACCTAACCTTTCTGTGCCTGTTTCCTCAACTATAAATGGAAATAACACCACCATATTTCATTAACTTTCAGATGCACGTTTTCTGACATTTCAACATCTCTGAAAAAAAGCAAGTCATAACTTATGCTAAATTACAATCAGTTGATAGTCTCTCTCTCACTCCCTCCTTTTCTCTCTCTTTCTTTGTTGGTGGTACATAAAATGATAATGCATCTTAGAACCCATGGCATCTTAGACTTGATAAGATCTACTGCACTGGGTTGTTGTAAGGATTAAACAAGTTAATTTAGGTAGAAAACCTTGCAACAGTACCTCACAAGTGGCAAGTACTAAAATTATATTAGCTATTGTAACTGTTAGCAGATGGGTGCTCATTTTGCACATGAGTACTCACTTTGACAGGAGTCCCTGGGGGGTGCAAATGGTTAAGCGCTGGACTACTAACTGAAAGGTTGGTGGTTCAAACTCACCCAGAGACACCTCGGGAGTAAGACCTGGCAATCTGCTTCTGAAAGGTCACAGCCTTGCAAGCCCTGTGGAGTGGAGTTCTACTCTGCACACGTGGGGTTGCCATGAGTTGGAATCCACTCAACAGCAACTAACAACAGAAACAGATGAGCACCTGAGGGAGAGGGGTGAGCAACGTGATGAGCAATCCTGAGCAAAACAAATATCTTCCTCTCTATTTTGGTGTCTGGACTTCCCACTACTCATCCCTTCCCATCCACAAGAGCAGAGCTTCTCAACCCTGGTTACACACGACACTCATCTAGGGAGCTTTTAACAATGCCAGCACCTGGGACGCCCCTTCCTCCAAACACTCATGTACAGGGGCACACACACATGTACAGATTCTGATTTAACTGCTCTAGGGTGAGGCCCGGGCATTGGGACTTGTAAAAGTTCCCAAGGTGATTCTGATGTGCACCCAAGTTCGAAAACTACTGCATTAAAGTATAAGGTCCTTGAGACTAAAGACCTTTCTAAGGAGAGAGCCAGCATAGCAGCCCAGTTAAAAACCTGCAGTCAGACAGACCTGGGTTCAGATCCCTGCTCCTCCTCTTGACTAGCTAAGTGACAAATTGCTTAACTTCCTCACAGCCTCAATTTCATCATCTGCAAACTGGGAATAATACCTACTTCATAGGGTTGTTGTGACGATTAACGAAATGTGATGAAATGGGCTGAGCATACGCGTTTAGTAAATATTATTTTTAGTGTCATTTTATGGCCCTGTAGCATCCACTCACTGACTTTTCAGTTAATCACTTAATAAGCATTTGTTGATTTGAATTTAGAGGCTGTAGAAAGCCTCTCCTACAAGAGACAAGGGTATATGGAAGGAGGTAATCAAAGGATGCCAGGTTAGGACTAATTTCACAATTCAACCTGGGCCTGTCTGAACCTCACCCTGAGGGACAACACGAATAATGGCACACCATTCACCAACAGGGAAGGATTCAGCATGATAATCAGCAAGGAAAAGACCTCCCTCAAGACATCCATGCCAGTGTTCTATCCTCTGTGTAGGTGAATTGACAACTGACCAGCATCCGATAAATCATTCACAGGTACAATCTGAGGGACCTTTAAGAACAAGGGATGTTGAAACAAGAAAATATATAATCTACTAGTGCAGAGCTGTGATGTTTTTTTCCTGGGGAATAAGACCTGACCTTGAAGGCCCTGTGGACAGGCAGGCTCCGTCCCTCAGGCCTCTCCACCCTGCATGCCGCTGCAATCTCCAGCCCAGCACTTGTCACGCTCCAGCAATAAGCTGTACTAACAAGGGTATGTAGGAAATGTGCAAGAGCTGTGCGGGGAATGAAACCCAGGTCCCATTCCTCCCATCAGCATCAAATTTGTATTTCTTGACTAAACAGAAGCTCGGTGGAAGCGAAGCAAAATGATTTTAAAAGGAAATCATTTGCTGCCCTCTTGTGGGTGACTTGATACCCTGTCCTGCCACTTTCCCAGACTCAGAAATATACATGGTGTCCAACTTTGCAAAGGACCTAGGAAAAAACAGTGCCTCCACCTCCGCCCACCCCCACCCCCCTACATATGCCTGAAAATAGATACAGGTCTGGCCTGGGCTTGGAATGTTTAAGAGAAGTCTGGACTATACTCTTAGCTTTGGAGGAAACTATAAAAGAGCAGAAACAACAAAAGGTCTGGCTTGACATAGTGTTTATAATTTTCCTATGATATAAATCCGGATTTGAGCTTCTGGCAAAATTCTGGGTCAGTGAGGCGTGGAAGGCGGCTAGTAAATGAGGTATTCCAGGGCTCATCCTTACGGTTACATCTTCTCTAGAGTAGCTGAGGTCGGGGACTTAGAGCCATCATGAAATCCTAGACCAGATCAGCCATGAAACCAAACCAGGCTTCAGGGAGCAGGAACCAGTTGCCATTGAGTCAATGTGGCCCCCATGAGTCGAACTGTGTTCCACGGGGTTTTCAATGTCTGATGTTTCAGACATATATCTCCAGGCCTTTCTTCGGAGGCACTTCTGGGTGAACTTTCAGTTAGCAGCTAAGCCTGTTAGCCATTTGCACCACCCAGGGACTCAAGGGAGCAGGAAGAGGAGGCGAATCTACACTGAATTCCAGGGAGGCCAGGAGTAGGTCCTATGTCTCCTATCACAGCCCAATAAGGCTTCAGCCCTTCAGGGGCTAAAAAAAACTGCTTTTGTTTTGAGGAATGTTAAAAGATATCCTCCCTTGCTTGAAATATATCCAAAGTATGTGTTGAAGTCGCAGTGTCTCTGGAGACCACCGGGTGCTAATGAAAGATTTAAGATTTCCCTGTTAGCTGCCACATCATTTGCTGCTTAACTAGTGACAGATAAATGAACCAGAATGGATTTTTTAATGATTACATTTTTAATATATACACGGAATTGCAGAGGTCTTACAGAGATACAATAGCATATTCTAATAATCTAAGGAAAGACGGGAGCCTTAATAAAACAGTATTTTATTTGCTATTATCATTTTATTAATATTTTACAGTACAAAGGCTACTATTTTTGGAGAACTGGTTTTAAAGCAGTGTTCATTCTGATTCCATGAGTATTCACGCTAGAAAATCCTGATTTATGAGCATCCTCCATCTCAAGATCACCACTGTTTCCATCCTGAGGCTGACCCATGCAGAAATCGGCTGATGGATTTATTTTTCTTTTACTTGATTAACTGTCCTAGTATTGTATAGATACAGCTTTGTATTGATTCCTCAAATGGAAGAATCAATAAACACATATTTGATCCATCACCCACCTATCTAGACTTTTACGGTCCTCCATATTCTGGAGCTGCCCTGTCCAATATGGTAGCCACTAGCCAGGTGTGTCTATTTAAATTTACATTTAAATTCATTAAAATTAAGGTCCTTCTATTGTACTATACAAATTTCAATTGCTGAGAGATGCATGTGGCTACTGTATTGGACAGCGCAAATATAGAACATTTCCAAGAACATAGAACGCTCTCTTGGAAAGTGCTACACTATAGAATAGCACAGAAAATCCATACTGAGGTAAACAAGGCGGTTTACAGCCGTGCCCCACCTGCCTTCCTAATTTGCTCCCTGGCCTCTCCCTCCCAACATGGTCCTCTACCCCACCACTTATGCTGATCTTCCTAGTGTGTCTCCCCTCTATTTCCCACCCCCATTACCTGGTGAATTACTAGTCACCCTTCAAGATCCAGGTTAAATATCACCTCCTCCCTGCAATTTCCATGTCCCACTTTCCCCACTACACTACAGCATAAGGTTAGGTGGTTTCTTGTGAATAATCCCATAGCTGTTTATTTTTTTATAAAATATGTTTTATTCATTAATTATTTTAATAAAATATCTTACTAATATATGTATATTTGATTATAAAATAACATTTATTTAAAAAAATTAGTTTTTACCTTTACAAAATTCATGAAATAATTATTAAAAAGAAAATAAATGCCAGTGGTAATCCCACCTTAGTTTAAAACATAGCTCTCAGAAAAACATCTTCTCTATCTTCAGGGTCAGGATGATCTGGAAGAAAGAGAATTAAACTGGGGAACAGGAAACCTGGGATCAAATCCTCACTCTGCCCTACCTAGCTGTGTGATCTTAGGCAAATCACTAAACCTCTCTAGTTCTTCCAGGGCTGGCATCTAAACAGGAAGTCCATGGGAGAATGGTTGGCAACAAAGATGGTAGAATTGGGGGGATCAGAACTTCATTCTGAAGTTTCAAGAAACAAAATCTAAATCTCTGCTTAATCTACCCCATTCATTCCAAATTGTATAACACCAAAGACTGTTTGCTGAGTAGAGCCACCAGATTCTTACAGCCAAATCAAGATTCATTCCTCAGTAGCAACCTACCAAGGGCTGAGGCTTTCAGACTTACTGTGTTTGTAATTATCTCTCAAATACTAGAATTACTAGGGTGTTTAAAGGTACTGAAGGCTCAAAATAACACTAAATGAGTTAGATATCATTAGCTCCAAATCAACACATGGCAGCCTCCTGAGATCTTCAGAGCTCAGCTCAAATGTTATCTTCTCGGAGAGGCTCTTCCTAACCTTGCACCATGCCTAGTCATTCTCCTTCCCACTACCCTGTTTTGTGTTCTCTATTGTCGATAGTTGCCGTCAAGTTGACTCCGACTCATCTTGACCCCATGTACAACAGAATGAAACACTGTTCAGTCCTGTGCCATCTTCACCATTATTTGGCATGCTGGAGTCCATTGTTGTGGCTACTGTGTATTTTGATTGCCTTCCAACCTAGGAGGCTCGTCTTCCAGCACTGTATCGAGCAATATTCTGCTGTGATCCATAGGTTTTCATTGGCTAATTTTCAGAAGTAGATCACCAGGCCTTTCTCGTAGTCTGTCTTACTCTGGAGGCTCTGCTGAACCCCATCCACTACAGGTGGCCTGCTGGTATTTGAAATACCAGTGGCATATCTTCCAGCATCATAGCAACATGAAAGCCATCACAGTAGGACAAACTGACAGAAGGGAAGTAGTGTGTTCTTTATAGCCCTTATCTTATCTGAAATTATCTTTCTTGTTTCCTTGACAATTCTGTGCCTATACACATGCTAAAATAAAAGCTCTATCAGAGCAGGACTACATCTGTCTTATTCAAAGTGATATCCCTAGTATCTGGAATAATGACTGGCACATGGTAAACACAAAATAAATACTTGATGAATGAATGAATAATTATGGAAGAATTAACCATGTTTTGCAGTATCTATAAACTTCTTACTATACCCTTGGTTGCCCTTCAGCACTGCCTACCTGTTTGAGAAAATCTCTTTACTGCCCTGACCTTGCTCTTTTATATACTAACAAGGCCATATCCTCACATGATCCAGTAACACACTCTTCCTTTGGCACCCACTTTACACTATGCTATGCCTTTAGTAGGAACCCTGGTGGTGCAATGGTTAAGAGCTCGCTTGCTAACTAAAAGTTTGGCTGTTTGAACACACCCAGCTGCTCCATGGGAGAAAGATCTGGCAATCTGCTCCCATAAAGATTACAGCCTAGAAAATAGCCTAGGGGCATTTCTACTCTGTCACATGGGGTCACTATGAATCGAAGTCGACCCAATGGCAGCTAACAACAACATGCCTTTAGTAGGCATCATTGGGAGTGGCTAGCTTACAATATTTCCCCTTCACTGGGAAGCCCAGAGCTCAGGAATTGAGTCTCAGTGATTCTGTGGATGTGTAACAAAACCTTGTCCTCTGACTATATGACCCAGAGCAGTGAGACAACCAAGCATGGGGAGGACAGATACCAAGACAGCTCCAGGGACCTCAGTGACATCCAGGTTTGATGAATCAGATTCTTTCTCCACGAATGTTGAAACTTAGAATGGAGAGACTCAGAGACTGGGAGTCACCAATATCTAAACAAAAATGTTATGAGCCTAACCACTGAATTATCCATGCTGAGGTTTGGTTATCCTATTCTTCCTTTAGCTTTGTTAGATATGACACGGTTCTTCCAATTGATTCCTGTTGCTTTTAATGAAATGCAGATTAACCCATACAAGACAAAGTGTACCCTGTTTTACTCTGTAGCACGTGACTCTGCCGCTTAACTTTTGTCTAGCAGATAGGGTTTTAACAGTATGGGCACTTAGTTATAGCAAAAATAAATTTACTTATTGATCAAAGTTGGCTGTTGCCCCATGGGAAGCTGTTTATGCATTGTAAGGGACAGAAACTCAGGTGAAGTTACCAACCTAGAGAGAGCCCAGATTTTTGGGAAAACTGTACAAAATCAAAAATGATAAAATTTTCCAAGAATGACTGTTAAGACTTAATGTTATAATAATCTACATAATCAGATAATAGGAGCTGGAAAGATCTGGTTTGTCAGCAGCTTAAATTGAAGAGACCTGAGGCTTTCAGTTGAGCCTAACCTCAGGATAAGCCAACAGGTTACACTTATCAATTGATAAAATGTTCAGGTCATGGTAAGTAATAATGACTCTGAAGTTTGTGTGGATTAAATATGATTTAAAGTATTGTGTCCAAATCTCTTGTCACCCTATAAGGATGACACTGACTAGAAACCACCCAGGGGAGGGCTCTGAGGTGATGAGGGATATGTAAACCATGTGACATGAGGAATCATTAACGGAATTGGGGGTGCTTGGCTTGGGGAAGGAAAGGTTTAAGAGAGTCTAACTGCTTCATCATGTATTTAAAGAACAAGTACATGAACGATATCATTGTAACTCTAGGGGACAGAAGTAGGATCCGTGAAATAAAATTAAAGGGAATCAGATTTTAATCTAAAAAAATATTTTTCTGTCAGAATTATCCAAAATACAACAATGCACCTAACCAAGAAGTGGCTACTCTCCCTGGAAATATCCTCAAACAGGCTAAGTTCCTTTCTCTTGGGCTCCTGGTGGCATAGTGGTTAAGAGCTACGGCTGCTAACCAAAAAGTCGGCAGTTCGAATCCACCAGGTGCTTCTTGGAAACTCTATCTAGCAGTTCTGCTCTGTCCTATAGGGTCGCTATGAGTCAGAATCGACTCGACAGCAATGGTTTTTTTTTTTTTTTTTTTTTTTTTTTTTGTTTGTTTTCATTCAGCCTCATATGTAAGAATAAGAGACTATATTAGATGGTCTCAAGGTCCCTCACATTAAAAAATTCCAAAATTTACAATAGGACAACTGAGGTTGAGGATGGTTAGGTGTACACAGAGCAGGAGCAAGGGCAGGGGCAGATTATCCAATAAGCAAGGTAAGCACAGTGCAACAATTTCACATGGGTTTCACCACACCTTTGATCTAATCTTTTATTAGATTATTTTATTATTATCTGTTACTAACCACTACAGATTAGTAAGTAACACAAGTAAGCCCATGCTTACCTTGCTTACTTGGTCATCTGCCCCTGTCACGGATTATAAATTTAAAAAGAGGCTTTGATTCTGTAGGAAGGTGCTGTGGGTTGGGAGAGAGACAGACGCCAGCCATACCTAGAAGCAGAATCTTTGATGTAGTGAAAAAACGTGAAATTGCTCACTACAGATGATCAGGTAAGCAAGGTAAGCACCATGTTTACCTTGCCTATTGGATAATCCACCCCTTCTGGGAAGAGGAGAAGGGAGTGTACAACTAGAGGAAAGAGGAGACGTTCATGAAACACCAGGGAAATAAAAGTTCTCAAGAGGGAAGAAAAAGCATTAACAATCACGTAAGAGAGAAAAGAAGGAATAAGAAAAGAAGGGCAGGATGAAAGCTCTGCCTTTCCCCAGCCCTTCCTAGGTCTATTTAATAGCTTCACCTCCACCTTCTTTATTGTTCAACTATTTTGATAAATTTCAACTGGAATTAATGTAAAACATGTAGTTAATACCTTGGTTTTAGCTACCAATTCAATTTTATTACTAAAGGCGCATTTTTTCCAAGCAAGGATTTCTCTGAGACCCATTGCATTTTCCCTTTATATTCATCACATATTAAAGGTTTCCAGGAGCCCCTAAATTTCCCATTAATGCTGATGTTCCCATCTGGTATGCCGAGGGTATTTCATCACCATTGGTTATGAATGACCTACAACAGTATCGCAACAGCACTCAGCAAACAGCTCCTGACTTTCAGGTGTCGTTACATGCAAGTTAAACTAAATAGATGAATTTTTAGCAGGAATAATGTAGTTCATGTTGACATTATTCAGAGCTTTCCTAAGAAGACAGCTATTAATCAGACAACACTCATGTAGGTCTCAGTATATAAATATTTGGGCGTCTGGCTAAACAGTGCCCTAACCTTTAAAAGGCATATAGATCTTATGCTTTAAATAGGATCATCAGCAAAAAAGGCAACTTTGGACAAATATAAGGAAGTACTTCTTTGCACAAAAGTACATATGTATATGGAATCTATTATCTCAAGAGTTTGAACAACATAAAAATCAGTCTAAGAAAGATTTAGATAAGTCACTAATCATGTATTTCTGTGATTTCTTCCTTCAAAATTACTCATGGATCGATCTCTTACCCTCTATTCCCACTTTCTCATTTTGGACAACTTGTATTTATTGAGCCCTCAGAGGAAATAAAAAGAAATCAGGGACTTAAGTGTTTTTCTGAAAGTTTATAATCTAGAAAGTGGGATATGGTATACAACAAGAGATGAATAGAAAATCAGGTAGGCATATGATAGGTGCCAAATAAACAATCATTCCTTCAGAAGTTAAGAAGAGACCATCTCTCAGGGCAGGAAGATTTCCTGGGGAAGGATAAACTTGATATGGCCATAATGCATGGGATGCACATGGATAACAGACAGGAAGGAAACCCTGTGAGCCAAAACAGGAAGGCAGCCAAGGACCTGACACTATTTTTGAATAAATCAGCTGTCTGAATAGAGAACAAGGTTCCTGTAAGGAAAATTCACATAGGAGAGCAGGAGGATGAGATCTTTAGGAACCAGCTCATGGAAGTCCTTGACAAGCAAGCCAAGGAGTTGAGACTATTCTGTATGTAGTGAGGTGTCATCAAAGGTGTCTGAGCTGAAAGTTCTGACAAGCAATAAGGACCCAGGTTGAGAGCAACAAGGTGAATAGAAAGGAAAGAATAAACCTAGATGTTCAATGTCAGTAGCCATTAGAGAGATGCAAGTCAAAACTACAGTGAGACACCACCTTACCCCTATTAGAATAGCAATGATGAAAAAACTAAAAACAACAGGTTGCAGAGAACCTGGAATCCTCATCCATTGCTGGTGAAAATATAAAATGGTACAGCCACTGCGGAAAACAGTTCGGCAGTTCCTCATAAAGTTAAACATAAAATTACTATATGACCCAGCAATCCCAATTCTAGGTATAAAACCAGAAGAAGTGAAGGCAGGAATTCAAACAGGAACCTGTACACCAGTGTTCACTGCTGCACTTTTCATGATAGCCGTAAGGTGGAAATAACCAAAACACCTATCAACAGATGAATGGATAAACAAAATGCGGTACATGCACACAATGGACTACTATTCAGCCATAAAGAGAAATGAAGCCCATGCCATAACATAAATGAACCATGAAAACATGCGAAGTGAAATAAATCAGTCACAAAAGGACAAATATTGTATGATCTCACTTAAATAAGCAAATACGTAAACCAAAGATTATTAGTGGTTATCAGGGGTGGGAGGAAGGGGGAAAGGGGAAGTTCTTGCTTAGGGAGCACTGAGTTTATATTAATGGTGATAGAATAATTTGGAAAAGGATAATGAGAATCATTGCACAACTTAAAGAATGTCATCAATGTCACTGAACTGTCCATGGAGAAATTATTGAGATGGCATATGTTTTGTTATATATATTTTCACCTATATATATATATACATATATATGTGTGTGTGTGTGTACATATTTTTCTAAATCTATAGTACACTCTTCTCTACCCTCCTAATGCACACTGCTGTTGGATTAACCTTCCTTTATCAACTTGTTCATCCTCCACTCAAAAGTCCTCATTGTGTACCATACAAAGTCCAAACTCCTCTGCTTAGCATCTGCTATGCTCTACAGTCTTGAACAGATCTGTTTCATAAACTTGTCTGTCACTTACTCACACAGGACCCTTCCTCTCCATCAAACCAGTCAGTTCGCTATTTCCAGCAAACATACATTTCATTATTAACAAATATTGCCCATTTTATGCTCAGCACTGTACTAGATGTGGAAATAAAAGGATGATAAAATATAATACTACTCTTAAAGACCCACAGTCTAATGGAATGCCCTTTCCACTGCTTTTTTCATAAATTCTACCCATTCATTCAGAAGCAGCTCGCATCCACTTCTTCCCCAGTGCCATTGATGATCACTCTTGCCCACACTGGCCTCACTTACCCTAAACTCATCTATACCTATAATTTCTTCCACTTATTTTGTAATTTTAATATTAATTCATAATTTACAATTTAAACATCTCAGAAAGTTTTCAGTTTTTTGTTTTTTTTTTTAACACAGTCAGCACTTAAGATTGGTTTTTGTTCCTGGTTACTGCCCCTGCAATTTGTAGATGCTGTCACCAGGAGGCAAGGGCATGCCATGGGCACAACAGCACATAGCACCAGACTTTGAAAGCACAGATTCTATTATTTTTTACATCTATGTCTTAGATTAACACTAATGTTATACACAGGCATAATTAAAACACAAATCATTATCACTTCCCTGGATCATAATTTGGGAACAAATCTCTATAAAAAATTCACCCTTCAATATACAACATGGGGGAAGTCAGCACAACATGAACAAGGCAAAGAAAGACACTGAGAGAAACATAAGAATAAAGGGCAATTACGGTCATTACTATAACATAGACAATCCTGCAATAATAATATTAACAAACAATAATTGATGAATGAATACATAAGTAGATAGGTATGCTAAAGAGGTGTGGAAGGGTATAAGGAAGCACACCCACCTGCAGATATAGATTTGGTTGTGGGTATTTCTATATAATTGTAGGTGCTGCATGTATACTAATATAGACACCAGAGCATACAAGGGGCACAGTCATGGAAACTTCTTAGATACAACCAAACACCTCTTGGGATGAAGTTCCTAGGCTTGAAGGTGAAGGACCATAGACTCAGGGGACATCTACATCAATTGGCACAACATAGTTCCTAAAGACAATGTCCTGCATCCTACTTTGGTGAGTAGCATCTGGGGCCTTTAAAAGCTTGCAAGCAGCCATCTAAGATACAACTATTGGTCTCTTCCTATCTGGAGCAAAGGAGAGTGAAGAAAACCAAAGACTCAAGGGAGCAATTAGTTCAAAGGACTAATGGACCACATGAACCACAGCCTACATGACCCCAAGACCAGAACTAGATGGTGCCCGGCTACCACTACCATCTACTCTGACTGGGATCACAACAGATGGTCCCAGACAAAGCGGGGAAAAAACATAGAACAAAATATCAAATTCATGAAAAGGATCAGACTTACTGGTCTGACAGAGACTGGAGGAACCCCCACAGCTATGGCCCTAAGACACCCTTCTGACCTGGAACTGAAGCCATTTCCAGAGACCACCCCTCAGCCAAACAATAGACAGATCCATAAAATAAACAACACCTGAGATGAATGTGTTCCTTAGAATAATCGATTACACGAGATCAAAAGGACAACATTTGCCCAAAAGCAAAGATGAAAAGGCAGGAAGGGGTAGGAAAACCAGATGAAAAGAAACAGGGAACCCAGGGTGGAAATGGGGAGAGTCTTGATACATTGTGGAGAATTCAACAAATGTCATGGGACACATTATGCATACACTATCAAGTGGGAAACAAATCTGCTCTGCAAACTTTCACCTAAAGCACAATAAATTTTTTTTAATTTGCCCTTTATAACCAAAATACATATAAAACGTCAACAACTTAACAACAAAAAGAGAAACAACCCAATCAAAAAAGACATTTCACCAAAGAGGATATGCAAATGGTCTCCAAACTCATGAAAAGATGCTCAATGTCATTAGCCATCAGAGAGATGCAAATCAAAACCACAATGAGATACCATTTCACTCCCACTAGGATGACTAAGATTAAACACACACACACACAGAAAATAACAAATGTTGGTGAGGATGGAGGAAAATTGGAAACCTTATCCATTTTTGGTGGGAATGCAAAATGGTACAGCCATTGTGGAAAATGGTGCGGTAGTTCTCCAAAGAACTAAAAATAGAACTACCATATGACCCAGCAATTCCACTGCTAGGAACATACCCAAGAGACTTGAAAACAGTGACTCGAATAGACATATGTACACCAATGTTCACTGCAGCATTATTCACAATAGCCAAAAGGTGGACACAACCTAAATGTCCATCAGTGAGTGAATGTATAAACAAAACGTGGTACATAAATGCAATAGAATACTATTCAGCCAGAATGAGAAATGAATTCTTGATATACGTTACAACACAGGTAGAGCTTTAAGACATTATGCTAAGTAAAATAAGTCAATCATACAAGGACAAATATTGTATGGCCTCATTTACATAAAAAGACAAGAACAGACAAATGTATAGAGACCAAAGTTTATTACTGATTGCCAGGAGGAGGGTGAAGTTACTACTTACGAAGCACTGAGTTTTGATTTACAGTGATGGAAAAATCACATTGATTAAGGATAAGGGTTGCACAGCTGATTAATGTAATTGATGTCAATAAGTTGTATACCTGTAAAAAGCTGAATTGACAAATATGTGATAGATATATTTACAACAAAAATAGCACCTGCTGGGGCTGCTTACGTACAACCAAGCACCTCATGGGATTTCGTTTCTTGGTTTGGAGGTTTAGGGTCATGGTTTCATGGGACATCCCAATTAATTGGCCTAATATCATGTGTAGTCCTTCTGTTCTACCTCCTAGTTCACTGCCCAGTACCTGCGTCTTAAAAGATTGCAAGTTTCCAAGGTCTCTATTTTCCTGGAGCAACAGAGGAAGAGGGAGAGTCAGGAATAGGAGGAAGAAAAGGAATGTGTGGCTAATTGCCTCCATGAACAACTGCCTCCTTTGCCACGAAACCAGAAGAATTGGATGGTGCCCAGCTACCATTAGTGAACATTTCGATCAAAGATTCCTTAGCAGAATCCTGATCAAAAGTGGGCAAAATGCAGAACAGAATTTAAAATTCTCTTGGAATCTAGGTTTTCTGGATCCATGGAGGCTGAATGAGCCCTCAAAACTATTGCCTTGAGATAATCGTTAAATCTTAAGCCTTAAAGCAAAAATATTCCCTGAAGTCTTCTTTAAACCAAACAGTTTACCTCAACTAGTAAAAAATATCTGCCTTGAGCACTGTACTCTTTCAAGAACTATCTATATGAGATCAAATCAACACTAGTAACTCAAAAGATTAAATAAGAAACTTAAGGGGCAATGAGTTTATGTTAATGGGGAAGGAATAATTTAGAAGAGGAAGGTGAGAATAGTTGCACAACTTGAAGAATGCAATCAATGTCACTGAATTGTACACACAGAAATTGTTGAATTGGTGTATGGTCTGCTGTGTACATTCTCAACAAAAAATAAATAAAATTAATTTTTTTCAAAAAAGAATTTGTCCTTCCGTTTGGGCTTTAAATTCAAAACTTTGACATTAATCTTTCCCACCGAATTCCACTTACTTTCCCTAATGCCTCATCAATCTCTAAGCCAAGCCCCTTGCTAGTCCCCTTGCCCACTTGCTATATATCTTTTCACATGTACATAACTGTATTTTCTCATATAGAAAATGACCTTATTTACTCCCTTCAAATCACTAGGACAGAACAGAGCATGGGTGAGCAATAAATATCTGTTGATAGATTAATCATATGATTTTTTTATATACATAGGTGTTACTTTTACCCCAGGTTTGGAAATATCCCTATATGCTGAGGGGATATCCTCAGAGTACCTCGGAATTTCACTTCAGAGACAAAATACAAAGCTAGAAGAACAAGATAGCTGAATTAATTGAGAAGTTTTCATTTTTAATTTTCTTTTTTGCAATTATAAAGGAAGAAATAGGAGCAAGTGAGAAGCAACAGGAAAGGTGGAAGTGCTGGGAGCAGAGACCTGTGACAAGTTCCTCCCACATCAAGCCTGAGAGGAGACACCAGAGTCGTGCCTGTTTAAGTGAGTCCGTCAGTGATTCTCCACAGTCTCGGGACCAACAAGCTCACTTAGAAAACTACTTCACTCCCTTTTACAGGTGTATGCTACATTTTATGGCATGTAAAATTGGAACTCTACCGTCGAGGCCCTGAGAAATAGGCACCAACCAATCCCATTCTCCACAGTGGGGCCTCAGACCACACAAGTAGCTCTAAGCATAGGTGAGTGAGGAACAGGGGAGTGAGTGGACTTGGCGGAGAGTAGGACATTTGCTTCTGATGGTCAGAGATAATAGGACCGTCTTAAAAAGCCTTTGCCCAAGAGGACTTTTAGAAGAGTGGTAGAATTCCAACCAAGAAAGACCTGGAAGTAGATCACCAACAACCATGGGGCAATGATAGAGTCACGAGGAGTTGGCCAGAGGAGATGTATTTGCCTACATTATGGGAACTTTCAGGTGAGATATTCCCAGTACCAGCAAGGTCTCCAAAGGTCCATGAACATGCCCGCAAGAGAAAAAGTCATCTTCAAGCATCTGCAAATATCTGTAACCATTTTGGTGGCAGTCGAGTTAGACATTCCCCCTAAACTCTTCTCCCTTCCTCTGGTCTAACTCTAGAAAGGTCAGTACCTGTGGCTTGCCAGTGCATGTATGGAGCGGGATGGGGTTAGGAAGATAAAAGTTGACAGAGAAAAGTGCCATGCCTTCCTCATGATAGAGACCTAAGAACAGCAGGGAATCAGCTTCAGTGTTGAATGCAATTCAGAGTTTCCATTATTGCACTAGACTTGACATATTAATAACAGAATTGCAACTGTTTTAAGGGACTAAAGAGATCACTGGTTTTTCAATATCTAAGAATGAACAGATAAACAATGAGGCTTGCCTGAAATTTCAGTCAACTTCAGGGGAAAATCTAGCCTGACAGAGTGACTTTGCGGGGGCACTTATAAAAAACATAATAATAAACTTTGGTGAAGGGAAAGACAACACACAATATAGGGGAAGTCTGCACAACTTGACCAAGGCAAAGTCATAGAAGCTTCTTAGACACATCCAAATACTTGAGGGACCGAGTTACTGGGGCTGAGGGCTGGGGACCTTAGTCTCAGGGGACATCTAGGTCAATTGGTATAACATAGTTCATAAAGAAAATGTTGCAGCACAACTTGACCAAGGCAAAGTCAAGGAAGTTTCATAGGCACGTCCAAACTCCCTGAGGGACCAAATTACTGGGCTGAGGGCTGGGGACCATAGTCTCAGGGGACATCTACCTCAATTGACATTACGCAGTTTATATAGAAAATGTTCTACATCCTACTTTGGAGAGTAGCATCTGGGGTCTTAAAAGCTTGCGAGCAGCCATCTAAGATACGTCTATTGGTCTCATCACATTCAGAGCAAAGCAGAATGAAGAAAACCAAAGACACAAGGAAAATATTAGTCCAAAGGACTAATGAACCACAGCCTCCACCAGCCTGAGCCCAGAAGAACTAGATGGTGCCCGGCTGACAGGGATCACAACAGAGGGTCCTGGACAGAGTGGTAGAAAAATGTAGAACAAAATTTAAATTCACAAAAAAGACCAGACTTACTGGTCTGACAGAGACTGGAGGAAACCTCAGCACTATGGCCCCAGGACACCCTGCTAATTCAGAACTGAAGCCACTCCCGAAGTTCAGCTTTCAGCCAAAGATTAGATAGGCCTGTAAAACAAACAATAACACACGTGAGGAACGTGCTTCTTAGTTTAGTCAACTATATGAGACCAAATGGGTAACACCTGCCCAAAAAGCAAAGCCAAGAAGGCAGGAAGGGACAAGAAAACTAGACGAATGGACAGGGAGAACTCAAGGTGTAAAGGGAAAGGGGGAGAGTGCTGACACATTGCAGGGATTGCAACCAATGTCACAAAATAATTTGTGTATAAATTTTTGAATGAGAAACTAATTTGTGCTATGAACTTTCACCTAAAACACAATAAAATTTTTAAAATAATAAGTTGCTTTATAATCATTCTTGACATGTCTGCTTTAAAGGTACTAGTTACGTGTATATAAGACAGCATAGGAAAGAGAACTAAAAACAAGGGCGTATATTACTATGAATTCCTAATATCAGGAAAGAGTTGCAGCAGGAGGAATAAAAAGTAAAAGAAGAAGACTTCTCTCTTAATCTACAGAAATTTCTCCCTCTATGGGTGCAGAGATCAAGCTAAGTCCATACATGTCAATACTTAAGCAAAAGATGCATCACTCACCTGATAGCTACAAGGAATAAAACTTCCAAGGCTTCAGAAGAAGAGAGCCATACACAGAGCTTTAATACATGCAGTCATACTAATAAGTTAAATACCCAGTAATACACCAACGAAACCCATTGTCATCAAGTCAATTCTGACTCATAGTGACCCTATGTGACAGAGTAAAACTGCCCCATACGGTTTCCAAGGCTGTAAATCTTTACAGAAGCAGACTGCCACATCTTTCTCCTTTGGAGCAGGCTGATAGGTGTGAACCGCTGACTTTTTGGTTAGCAGTCGAGTGCTTAACCACTGCGCCACCACAGCTTCTTTCAGTAATACACAGAAGCAATATAACATAAAGAAACGAAGAACGCACTGAACATTAGCAGCTCCAGCAAAATAATTTCCTGGGCAAAAGGTGAGTGTGGGGTTGGGGGGGTGGGGAGGAAAATGCAGTGCCAACCATGGACAGGATTTGGGATTCAGTTCCATGGTATGTGTGTCACAGAAACAGGAGCTGTTTGAATTATGGGGCTATAATTCCATCGAGGGATGCTGAGGACTGCATAAACCACTTGAGTCTCCAGAAATTACTACCTCATATTTCAGTCACCTGTGGTTTGTGCTATGAGTAATTTAATGGCTACCTTTGCACAGTATGTCATGACAAACTTCAAACTTTGGATATTTCTTTACACTTTGATTTGTCTTTTACCTGAGAATCTGTCCATTCCTGTAACAAATCTTTACTGAGCATTTATTACATATCCCACACTATGGGGAGGAGTAGATTGTGCGGGTTCCCTTTGGGCCTCCAGCTGCTGCAGGCTTTAAGCCTTTAAAGTTATCCAACACCGGAAGCCAGCTATAGCCAGCTAGTGAGCCCTGCCTGGGGAGGAAATACCTATCAACAATGACAAAAAATAAAACAGAAATGCTTAATGAGGATACAACCACAGTGTCTTTAGGTGAGGTTCCCTCTACAAGCCAAGGAATGCCAAGAAACACCTGGGCTACCAAAAAAGGAAGAAACCTCCCCTGGAGCCAATGCCCTGATTTGGACTTCTAACCTCCAAAAATGTGAGACAATAAATTTCTGGTCTTCAAAGCCACACAGTGTGTATTTTGTTATGGCAGCACTAGGACACAAAGACAGCTTTCAAAACAAACCGGGTGCCTCTTGGGCCTCTTGGGCACACAGGCAACTATGCTGCAGTAGCTACCAAGAGGAAGGAAGCTGGTTCTCTCTGTTTTTCAAAGTTCCCTTTATCCAAAGGATAAGCTACTTTAATCTTCATAGTTTTTTTAAAAAAAAATCTGTTGCTAACGGGAACCAGCCTAGCTGGAAAGTGTTTAATGGGTGACGGCAGTGGCATAATCTACAAACAAAGCAGACAGCTCCTAAGAGAGCAAGAGGACCAACTGTTCCACCTGTCCTCTAAAAAGAAAGAAGGACAAAAAAATGAGAAATCAAGTCATGGAATATTCTGTGCAACTGGCAGCAAAACATTAGTCTTAACACTTCTGAGAGCACAGCACATTGGAAAGGCAAACAACCCCCTTCCCTCTGATGTGTTCTGAAAGCAAGGAGAACAAGGTTTCCTCAGTGGCATGGACACTGTGATTGTTAAGGTTATGTGTCAACTTGGCTGGACCATGATTCTCAGTGGTTTGGCAGTTATGATGTAGTTTGACAGTTGTATAATGATGTAATCACCTCCATGATGAGATCTGATATAATGTCATCACCTCCATGATGGGATCTGCTGTGAGTGGCCAATCAGTTGAAAGGGTGTTTCCTTGGGGGTGCAGCCTGCATCCAATATAGTTTGTCTTAGGCTGGGTTCTCTAGAGAAGCAAAACCAGTAAAGTATATAAATATATATAGAGAGAGATTATATCAAGGAAACAGCTCACGTGATTGTAGAGGCTAGAATGTCCCAAGTCCGTGCATCAGGGTAGAGGCCTCTCTCAAGTCACACAGCTGCAGAAGCTGGCAAGCCCTAGATTGGCAGGTCAGAGAGCAGGGCTCCTGCTCACAGGCTGTGCAGATTGACGAATCCCAGGTTCGGCAGATAAACGGACAGCTCAAGTCCCAAGAACAGGAGATGAGACGACACGAAGCAACCACAGGATCCAGAGAGAGCAAAAAGCCAGAACGTCTGCTTATATTCAGAGGCGGGCCATACCCCCAAGGAGACTCCCTTTCAACTGTTTGGCTACTCACAGTATATTCAATCATGGGAGTGATTACATTAAAACACTGAGAATCATGGCCCAGCCAAGTTGATACACAATCATAACCATCACAGTCCACCCTGTCAACTTGGAACATGTACACATCTCCTTAAACCACACATAATCTCTGAATAAAGACAATGAGAAAGTCATACTTGCGCCTAACATGATACAACTAACACGCGTACAATCGAAAATGCACTAGCCCCATTTACAGCTTATATTTTATAAGTGAAGGAAATAAAAATATTCGACGCACCATACAAAGTAGAAACACTCATAACAATTACAGTCCCCATTTCTGCAACTGGTCACATGGTCGTAACTGGTATTTAGAACCACCTTCTTCCACCACCCATTCTGTATTTCCTTTGCCTTCAGCAAGCACCTCAGCTGGTCGTGGTTCTTTGCCTGGTGGGGTGACCCAAACCTTCATTCCTGAAGGGTCTGAGTCATTAGTAGTCATGTCAGAATTAGGTTGCTGTAGTTTTCCATTGACTTTAATCACAGGGCATGGTAGTACTAAGAGATGCCCCAAGGAATCTCCTGCATTCCAGACATACTCTTCTTTACCTCCATTATGTAATATCAATCTGATTTCCTCTTGGTAATCAGGATCAATCACACCAGTCAGTATGGTAACTCCCTTCTTTGCCTGTTGATCCAGAGGCATAAGGAGCCCAAAGTGGCCAGGTGGCATTCTTAACTTCCAGTTCAGTGGAATCAGTGATGTGTCTCCAGGTGGGAGCATTCCTCCCTTTGGAACTAAGACCTCTAGGCCTTCAAAGCATAAGGTCAAGGGGACAGGAAGCAAAAATCTTGCAAGTGGGTCACTAGGGGTAGTAGTGAGTGGTGCTACTCCCACTTCCACCCCTTGATTCCTGGACCCATGAATCCTGGCTATGGGAGAAACAGCACCATATAGTGGATGCTATTTTAAAGCATATACAGCCTCCTGGAAAACATTGCCCCAACCCTGAAAGGTATTGCCACCTAGCTGGTGCTGTAATTGTGTCTTTAGAAGGCCATTCCATCATTCTATCAAGCCAGCTGCTTCAGGATGATGGGGAACATGGTAAGACCAGTGAATTCCATCAGCATGGGCCCACTGCTGCACTTCATTTGCTGTGAAGTGAGCCCCTGGATCTGAGGCAATGCTGTGTGGGATACCATGACGGTGGATAAGACATTCTGTGAGTCCACGGATGGTAGTTTTGGCAGAAGCATTGCGTGCAGGGAAGGCAGATCTATATCCAGAGTAAGTGTCTATTCCAGTAAGGACAAAACGCTGCCCTTTCCATGATGGAAGTGGTCCAATGTAATCAACTTGCCACCAGGTTGCTGGCTGATCACTTCGAGGGATGTTGCCATATCAGGGACTCAGTGTTGGTCTCTGCTGCTGGCAGATGAGGCACTCAGCAGAGGCTGTGGCCATGTCAGCCTTGGTGAGTGGAAGTCCATGCTGCTGGGCCCACGAATAACCTCCATCCCTGACACCATGGCCACTTTGTTCATGAGCCCGTTAGGCAATGACGGTAGTAGTTGGGGAAAAGGATGAGTGGTTTCCACAGAACACGTCATCCTATCGACTTGATTGTTAAAATCATCCTCTGCTGAGGTCACCCTTTGGTGAGCATTCACATGAGATACAAATATCTTCACTTCTTTAGCCCATTCGGAGAGGTCTAGCCACATACCTCTTCCCCATAAATCCTTGTCTCCAATTTTCCAATAATGTTCCTTCCAAGTACCTGACTATTCACCTAAACCATTGGCCACAGCCCATGAATCAGTATATAATCGCACATCTGGCCATTTCTCCTTCCAAGCAAAGTGAACAACCAGGTGCACTGCTCGAAGTTCTGCCCATTGAGAGGATTTCCCTTCACCACTATCCTTCAGGGAGGTCCCAGAAAGGGGCTGTAGTGTTGCCACAGTCCACTTTCCAGTGGCGGCTGCATATCTCACAGAACCATCTGTAAACCAGGCACGAGTTTTCTCTTCCTCAGTCAACTGATCATAAGGAACTCCCCATGAGGCCATAGGTGCAGACTGGGAGATGGAAGGTAATGTGACAGGAGTGGACACCATGGGCATTTAGGCCACTTCCTCATGCGACTTACTTGTGCCTTCAGGTCCTGCTCAGGCCC
>NW_004443953.1:7300425-7341811 GCF_000243295.1 Trichechus manatus latirostris
AATATATAGAGAGAGAGATTATATCAAGGAAACAGCTCACACGATTGTCGAGGCTAGAACATCCCAAGTCCGTGGATCAGGGTAGAGGCCTCTCCCAAGTCACACAGCTGCAGAAGCTGGCAAGCCCAAGATCGGAAGGTCGGAGAGCAGTGCTGTGCAGATTGACGAATCCCAGGTTCAGCAGATAAACTGACAGCTCAAGTCCCAAGAACGGGGGATGAGACAACAGGAAGCAGCTGCAGGATCCAGAGAGAGCAAAAAGCCAGAACGTCTGCTTATATTCAGAGGCAGGCCATACCCCCAAGGAGACTCCCTTTCATCTGATGGGCTACTGACAGTATATTCAATCATGGGAGTGATTACATTAAAACACTGAGAATCATGGCCCAGCCAAGCTGACACACAGTCTTAACCATCTCAGACTTTCTAGCAAGGCTCATTGGCTTTTGCTCGCTCTGGATCCTGCAGCTGGCTCCTGTTCATCTAACCTCTGCTTCTCAGGACTTGAGCTAGCAGCTTACCTGCTGTCTTATCTCTATCAATCTTGGGAATCATCAGCCTCCACAGCCTGTGAGCCAGAGGCCTCCTATCTGATCTTCCAATCTTGGATTCACCAGCACGTGCGGCTACTTGAGTCAGGAGAAGCCTCTAGCCTGACCCACGAACTTAGGGCTTCTCAGCCTCTACAACCGTGTGAGCCATTTCCCTTATATAAATCTTTCTCTATATATATTTATATGCTGCCCTGGTTTTGCTTCTCTAGAGAACCCAGCCTAAGACAAACACTAAGCATGAAGTTCAGGAACCCCACACAGAGCTCTAGAAGGGGTCTGGAGCCAACTTAAGTTGAGGTACATGTAGATTTGTCCCAAAGCGCTTCTGATTAGGGTCTATGTGTATAAGCAGGACTGAATCATTAGAACGTAAAGGTCAGGAGAGAAAGGAGGTTTCGAAGGATAAAACCCAGACTGTTATATCTGGAAGGTGGGGTTAGGGGATTCTCGTTTTCTTCTTCATAGATATTCCCATGGTGGGGCAGGGACTGGCATTTTGGATGTTACCTTATTGTAATTTTCTCTAAATGGCAAAAAGCTAATATTTGAATATTAGTTGACCAAATTTTAAGGTAGGATTTCAAACACCCTGAATGTCTCTAAATATTCTAACATGCCTACAGGCCCAGCTATCCTTCTGGTTCATTGCCAAACACATATGTGTGAAACACGTAGTAATAGGATTTGTACTTCCAAAACCTCGCTGTGAATCTCCAACTGCAAGACATGACTTAAGTACATCTTATCCCCACTGTTGTTATTGTTGTGTGCCGTCGAGTCAATTCCGACTCATAGCAACCCCATGTGACAGAGTAGAACTGCCCCTTAGAGTTTTCGTGGCTGTAATCTTTATGGGAGCAGATTGCTAGGTCTTTCTCCTACAGAGCTGTTTGGTGGGTTTGAACTGTCAACCTTTTGGTTAGCAGCCAAGTGTTTAACCGTCACATCACCAGGGCTCCTCACCCCACTATCCTAAGCAAATTTACCTTCCAAGCCTCTTTCTTTATCTGTAATACGTGAATCATAATTACTTCATTGAACAGGTGTGAAAACAAACTGAGATAATAATTATAAAATGGGAAATTGGTCTGTAAAGGCATAGCTGCAGGAAAGGACTTGACGTGTTTCTATCTCTCCCTCTGCTCCTTCCTTTCTCTTTACCAGTGGTCATCACTCCTCACAATGCTCTGAGGGGCACAAGATGCATGAATTAAAAACACTTTTTTTAAAAAAATTCTACCAGGAAGTTATGTTCCTAAAAAATTCATTACCTCTGTTCTAATGACACAAAACCCTTCCAACTAAAATGTTCTACTAATCGCCTAAAAGACCACCACTTAACAGAATACTTGATGCAAAAATTTCAGATTTTCCCCATAGATATAAAGTTTAAACATTCAAATCTGCAAAAGAGAAGTGAAGTAGAATAAAGACATTCACAGCAAGCTATTTCATACCCATTAGTTATCATTTACACATCAAATACATATAGCATTAAGACCAAATATACAGAATTTCCACATTTATATACAGTAATCAACATAGTGCACAATTCAAATCTATCTTACAATCAAATGTACAAGTTTAAATATGGCTTTATAAACTACTAACAATAACTGTGCTAAAATAACTCATAGGTCCGGAAATCAACACTGGAATGCTGCCTCTGCATTGGGGTCCTCATTCAGCAAGATGCCATTTATCATATTTGCAAAACACATGGTGTAGGTAAGTGATTCCAGGCAGTGTCCACCCATCAGCCCCCAAGCAGCTGAAATATGGGTTCAAATTATACCTGTGTTGGCCCTTCTTATTTCAGGTATCTGAACATAAATTTGTACATCTTCCACACACTTGGATACACTAAGTTAAAAGCAAATAGAAGAAAAACATACAATCAACAAGATGATGATTACCAGGAATGATCAAAACATGAAAAGAAATGGGTGCTAAAATTCTCGGGCAACACATCCTGCATTTGCATCATTTCCCCACCTCCTTTTTTTTTTTTTTTGCTTTGCTTTGCTTAAATTAGTGTATTACAAAATCTCTTGGGAACTTTCAAGACATTCTAGATCAAGTGATCCAGAAAACAATTAAAAAGTGCTCCCATAAAGATGACATCAAATTGTTCACCCTTTTCCTATCCAAAAACACCTGTTTTGAGTAAAAATAAACAACAAAAAAAAACTTGACCTAAAATTATGCTTCCGTGCCTATTTTACAAATTGCTTTGCCACAAACATTACATGCACATTCTCTGATTAATTACAGTCTTTTAGGTGCTACTCTGAAGTACCCCCTGCCCCGTTTTCTAAATTCCATTGAATATAGGAAAATATTCTTTTTTAAATTTCTATGTTTACTGCTTAATGTACATAATATATTAGTAGTGTGTGTGTGTGTGTGTGTGTGTGTAAATACGCTGGAGGACATGCTCAGGAAGCTTTTACTGATGGGGTGAATGAGCACAGAGGTTTGGCGACCACTGCCTAAATAGAGATGCTTTGAGCATCTCCAATCATTGAAAGGACTTCCCTGGAGCAAAATGTACATTACTTTATATGTTTTGTATTTATAAAATGGAATATACGTGCCACAAACATTTTAGAAAAGCTAGAGGGATGTTTCATAATCAAAGGAGTGTGTTGCAACTCAACACATTAGAACCAGACACTCTAAGCTATTCATCTGAGTCCCACCAGAGCTCTAGGTGGGGCAGCCTAGGGCCCACCCAAACCCATTGCCATAAGTCAGTTCTGACTCACAGCAACCCTACAGGACAGAGTAGAACTGCCCCATAGGGTTTTCAAGGCTGTAATCTTTATGGAAGCAGATTGCCACATAATTCTCCCAGGTAGCAGTTGAAACCACCAACCTTTTGGTTAGCAGTCGACTGCCTTAACCACTGTGCCACCAGGGTTCCTTGCCGCCTGGGGCACAAGCACATAAATAAGATAAAGATAATCATTACCACAATGCTTCCTGCACTCGTCACTTATAGACAATACTTGGCCTACACAGATTACTTTTTTTTTTCTTTTTAACTTCTAAGCCTCTACTTTTTATTTTTTAGTAAGATGCCAACATCTAGAAAACATTCAGTGTGCCTGGATAGAGAACACACCCCCTGGCTGCTTGAAGACCATTATCTTTTACTGTTTCCTTCTTTCCCCACCAACTCAGTAGAAGTCAGATACCACCAAATGAAGGACTCGGCCTCTCAATGGCCCAACTGTCACCCTCATCAACATTTGAGTTGTCAGGCATTCTGCATGATGCGGATCATTCTGAAAAACATATGTGTACAGTAATCATGATCCCACGAGGCTTAATACATGAGGTAAACCCATTTTGACAGGAGTAACATAAACATGTCACCTCGACTGAAGCAGGATTCCTTGAAAATCTGAGCATTGTCTTTACTCTTATTGCTGCAAAACATTTCAGATATAATTTGCCAAAGGTAAAAACACAACCATTTAGACATGGTTTATGTTTTAACGAGTCAAATGTGACCTCTTGTGGAGGGCAGAAGCAAATATGAGAGAACACTTATAATTGTGAACAATTATTAAAGAAAAAGTTCATTGATTAAAAATAAAGAGTGGGAGATAATAAATATCCAGAGCATTCTTCCTTTCTAGCCCTCCAAAGAACAATAATATTAGATTCTCAGATTTTCTCTGCTGCTATCTGTTTAGTCACTGCTAATTAAATAGCTGGATCCTAAGTTTTTAAAAGCCATATTTTTTTTAAAAAAAAGGTACTAAAGAAGGCAGAAGGTATAAATATTCCTGATAAACAAAAGTTACTCTATTCCAAAGCTAGAAAGTAAAAAAAAAAAAAAAAACTTTGCCAATGAGGGTGAGGAATGAATTATTATACATATTTAGTAACACTGCCTTTCATAAAATTAACTGATTATAATAGATATATATTGCTCGGAAGTTAGCGGATTATTTCAAAACATATAAAGCTATAGTGATGGATAATAACACAAAAAAAGAAAAAGGAAGGAAGAAATGAAGGCCATCAAGTTCACTGCTGAAATGATCTGTGTACAAAATACCAAAGTATTGTATTGATCTTTTGCTCTTAGATAACTTCTTGTTTCCCCACTGAAATGATCAGAGCTTGGTGTTCAGTAGACCAGGTCTATAAGTTACTTATTAGTGCAATGGTTCTTTTTGTCTACAAATTTGACAGTGCAGGGCCAATAATCCTCGTTAAGTTTGAGTATCCTAGACTATCATGGTCTAGCCAGCAGCAGATATTCCAGAGAGCCTAGGCCTGGTGACAATTTCCCTCCAACAGCAAGAACCAGAATGGTTGAGGGGGTCACACTCTCAGGCCCAAAACAGCTGAGGCACTTTTCTTCAAGCTAGTTCTCAGTACCCTCTGTAACCATCTCTAAGGGGCAAAGCTAATATGTTGCTAGTTCCAGCAATCTTATCTTAAAGACTAAGAAATTTTATATATCTTTAAGATATTCTTTAAAGTCAGGAACCAAAAACTTAAATTTCTGGTAAGGAATTCAAATGAGGAAAATATCTCAAGTACGTATGCATCTGCTCCTGGCACCAGCAAGAGTTCTGCAGACAAGAGGCACCTCCCCACCCACCAAGGGGATGCTTTTGAACTTTGCAAGTTCATCCAGAACAAAAGCCAAGCACTTCACAATCACAAGCAACTGACCCCTGGACCTGTTAAAGCTCAGCTGTTAGACTCGGAAGTATTTGTCATTGAAGGTACTTTTGTCAGTTCTTGTCCAGCTTAAACAGCACTGCACATAAAGGAGAACAACGGATCCCAAGGGGCATAGTCAGGAGCAATAAAAATAACTTCATCCTGTTTAAAAAAAAAGACAATAGTATAACCTGAGTTGTTCTATGTCAACAAAAGGCACCATCCTTTTATTAAAAATACACCCACGTCATTGTTCTATGAACGAATGAAAATGAACGTGGGAAAACCTGATTGTGCATACTTTGAAAGGCAAACTACCCTGAAAGAGAAAAACCAGACTCTTTTCCTGCCTTAAGCCCCAGGCTGGAGGACGTACCCATGCAGAGCTGGGGGGTTCAGGCTGAAACAAAGTTCACCTGGCCCTGAATTCATTTTGATAAACCAATTTTTTGGACGGCTAAAAGATAAATGACAACGATAACAACAAAACCCTGTCACTTCCAAAATGCCAAACCTGTTAAAGATATTTTCTCAAATAATGTAAGACAGCTTTCCTTCCTTACTTTCTTTTCACTCAACACATACTCAACATGGATAATAATAGAAATTATCTTTGCTTGCATATCCCTTACCAGTTTTTCTCCTCTTTGGGTGTATTAGAGGCAAGAATGAACACGAACAATAGTAACTTTTAAAGACTCTTTCAAGCAAGCCTGCTTCAATCAGGTCTATGGACCTCCTAAGGAATCCATGGATGATTTCAGGAGGCCTTTAAATCCCCTGAATTTATAGGTAAAATTTTATATATTTACACGTTTATTTTTCTGGGAATAGGGTATAGGACTTTCATTAGATTTTCAATAGCATCTCTGACACAAATTTTAAAAACCACTACTTCATAGCATGTGGCCCACCTTCTGAGCATGCCTTTCCCATGCAGCCTTTAGGGGTAGAAATATTAAGTACTGTGTTTTTAGAGGAAGAGGAGATTATACTGATCTGGGAAGTCTTCATGCAGAACTGACTGAAATTGGGTCTTGAGAGATGGGTGTAATTAGGGTCAATGGAGAGGAGGGGCAGGGCATTTCAGCAGAGCGAGTGGCATGAATAGAGGCACAGAGGTGGGGCCAGGCAATGACAAATGGATCAACATGGCTAGACTGGAGGAGCTGTGGGAGACAAGGTCAATAAACAGAAGAGAACAAGAAGCCCAAGGAGTGGTCATCATCCTGAGACAATTTGGCAACTCAAAGATTAACCCAATGGCAATGGGTGGGATGGATCAAAGGCATGGCCAAGCAGGTAAAGGAGGCTGTTGCAGAAGTCTGGGCAAAAGAGGATGGCCTGAAGTCAGGGTTCCATGTCTGTTCTGTTCACCACTCTCTCCCCAGTGTAGACCACACGGCCAGGCACAGGGTAGGTGCTCAGTAATTGTTCAGTGAGTGAGGGAGCATAGGTTCTTTAAAAGATAAATCAGAAAGAATGATAAGTCTTGTTGATTTGGATATAAATCTGGGCATTATTCACAGAGCTTAGCAGTACCTTGCACAGAGTAGATCCTAGAGAAAGTTCTCTTGAATTGACCTCAACTGAGCCGAACAGACATGTGGCATGAGTGAAGAAAGATTCCAAGCACTGAGAGAAGCTGGAGATGTGCTGGTTCTGTGGATATAGAGTGATTTCTCAGGGAGTGTGTTTTAAAAGGAAACCAACTCGAGGTGGTGTAACAGAAAGAACTAGCCTAGGGCAAGGTGAAAGAACTGAGTTCCAGGTCCTGCCCTTCAAATAAGTATGTATGTGAGCGACACTGAGCCAATAACAACCTCTAGAACTCTCTTGTAAGGGGCTTTCTAAAGCAACTCCATGGCCTGGCTATACAGTTACATGATTTTACACTCTTTCAAACAAATCTGTGCACCTGTTCATCAAATAGGGGAACACATACAAAACCTGGGTAGCATAAGAAAGAAGCACATAAAGTTAAAACCCTCACAATAAAGACTATATAATTATCTGTCTTGGTTATTTTGTTTTTATAACCCAGCTGGGGAAAGTAAAACCTAGGTATATTCTAGAATTCCAAATCAAGTTTACATCTACTAATGTTGAGAATTCATCCTACACTGTCAGTACTTATAAGCTAAAAACCTTAGCACTTCCTTTCCCTGAACCCTACTTGTTTCACAGAAACATCCTAATACCTAAGTATATACAAGCAGGGCTCACTTGAGTATTAGACTGCAGTTATGATTGTTCTAAGTTGTTCTAAGTCTGTGATCAGTCTTATGGCCTTGGCAGAGTAACTGTTAACAACTCATTAGGTTACAACAACAAAACCGTAAGCTCTGACAATGTAGTTTATTTCTACATAAATTTATACTGTCCCTATATCTACTCTAATGGCTCAGGCAAAGCAAAGCATGCTGCTGCTGCTCATTAATCCTGATGAGTTGGGGGCGGAGGGCAAAGGGAGGTGGAAAGAGGCAGAATTTATTTTTACAATGAGAAGTAAAAAAACGAACAAGTGGCCCACTGGGTCTCTGTCCAACCAAAAGCATCTGTAAACGTTAAAGATCACACTTCCTAAGTCATCTTCCAGCAAAAAAGAAACATGTAACTGGATAAGTGAACCAGATGATCAAAATGGCCCCTCATTTCTCGTTGTTTTTCTCATAAGTAGCACCTGTTCATCAGATTGAGGAACACTTTAAATCCAGGTAGCTTAAGAATGAAGCACATAAAATTAAAATCCTCACAATAAAGACTGTGGCAGTCACCCACACCACAGTGATTATTTATCTTGGTCATTTTGTTTCCATAACCCACCTTGGGAAAGTAAAACCTGAGTATATTCCAGGGTTCCAAATCAAGTTTACATATACAAAATGTTCAGTATTCATCATAAACTGTCAAGTGAGTACCCAAGACTCCAGGTGGCAATGTCCATTCAAGCCCCGTGGGAGGTACCTGGATGGAATGAATTGTTTTACAACTTCACTTTGAACGTTGGCCCTCCACATTCTTGTCCTCTAAGTAATGCACCCAGCTAGTAATCAATAAAAAATACGTGTAAATCTACATACTCATAAACTAATTATTCTTAGAGTAAAAATACACCACATTTGGTGCTATACTGTAAGAACAAAATGGTAGGAAAAATTGCAAATACATCTCTTCCCAGCCCAGGGTGGGGAAGGGCAACTCAGTTTTTGTGGAGACAAGTCCATAGTCCACCTGTTCATTATACTCACATTTTCAGGCCAGGACTTTACCTAGTCACATAGAATCCCCACCAGCTGGCCTTAGAACCACTTGCTAGAAAGGTTAACAGTTCCCCCACGTAACGCAGGAGAATTAAAACAGGCTTATCCACTCATATCTTCTCCACCACATCTCATTAGGCATCAAAGAGTCCTCTTAAACATGAACGGTTTTAATAAGATATAAACAACTGAGTTTTCTGTGGAATAAGAATTTCTAATGTAAGGTATCTTAACATTGATTGCCAGTTACATACATATGCTCCACACAGTTGCTGAGTTGGTGCCAAACACCGTAGAAAACAGCCTCAAAAACTCTTCCTCTTTACCTCTTTATGAATCCACAGCACTCTTTAAGGATTGGTTTGCAAAAACTATACTCCGAGAGGTGTTTTCAAGTAGAAGCACGTGAGCTTCTCAGAAGACGCTGTTGTCTTTGAAGAAGTGCTCTGTAACTTCATAATGAGTAACCCTTACCCAGTCAGTCAGTTGTGGTCAGAAGCAAAGCAGTTTTGTTTGCAGTTGTAAATTGTAACACCAGCTCTCCTCACTCAAACCGGTGGCCATCCCCTGGTATCTTTGCCCCATACTTCCCTGGAAAATCTTTTAAGCCAACATAAACTATGTCTTCAGAGATAGAGTGCCTTAGCAAATAGAGGTAATCCTAACAGGTCCTGTGCTCTATGGGGAAAGGGAGTGCAGAAAGGGGTTGGGTGATTCTTAAGAAACATTAAGATTTGTCTTCAACAGCTACCCTCCTCCCACTGAGCAATGGCTGAAAACACCAGAAAAGTTGCATAGTCTATCACTGCACAAAGTGCTTGATACAAGTAACATGATCCTCTTCCTATTTCATCTTTTCAATACATCCTGCAAGGTTTGTTTTCAAAAAGACATTACAAGTTGGCAAGCTTCTGCCTACAAAAAAATCAATCAAATGCGTTCCCCTTTGCCTCTGTTAAACCCACCATATTCCTGAGCTTTATTCCCTAAAAAAATAAACATGGGCAACTTAACACTCTGGAGTCAGCAGAGGACAGCATTCCAGTGTGAGTTCAGGCAATGAAAGAAATACTTTTCTGCAAAAGCAGAGTAGAATCGAAGACTGTTTGTAGCTGTTGATGACTTGTAAAAACATCTCTAAGGTTCTTCCAACAAAAGATATCGATTCAAGCAAGACTACAAAAAGGAATGATGACAGAGTTCTAACCGTCCCTTTGTATGTGTTTCATCTCCTTGGCTTTTGCGATCGACTGTTTGTGGCCGTTGCCTGGATATGGAATTCCTTTGCCCTCAAATCTTCACACGTATGAAAGCACAACAAAGAATAAAATTTTTCGTTTATGTCACACCTCTTCCAAGAGGTTTAAAGCGCCTTACAAATGTTACCACAAGAATCCTCACAACATCCCTGTGAGGTAGGTAGGTGGAGAGTATTGTTATCCCCACTTTACAGGTGGGGGAAATGAGGCACACAATAGTCAAGGGACTTGCCCAAAATCACACAGCTAGTCACTGGCAGAGCTGAGAATAAAACTTATACTGATTAGCACCTAGCACAGTGCTTTGCACATTGTAGGTGCTCATTAAATATCTGTGAATTTTATTTGACTTATGTCTCAACATACAGTATGCACACATAAAGTACAAGCAGCCACCACAGAACATTTATCTCCTACATTTTTTCTGATGGTTATCTCCCATTACTTTGGGACCCTGGCGGATGCAGGACGTTCAAGGATCCAGCTTGCAACTAAGCCCTCAACGTGAAGAGCATCAACATAAACACTATCTTTTGGCAACCTGCTCTTTCATCTGCTCTACCACACAACACTGGTTTTCTAATGAAAACAAAAATGGATTTCAGGAACCATGCTGACTTTTTTTTTTTTTTTTTTTTTTTGCCTGTTCATTTTAAATGAAGCCATCTGAATGGTTCTGTGTCTGTTCTTACAAAAAAAGAAATAAGGCGGCTATAGTCCAGTTAGCACGTGAAAACTGTGTCAAGCACGGAGCTCTCTTCCCAGCTCGAACGAGCGTCTACCTGGGAACGCTGGACTGACCCCAGGAATGGCAGCTCCGACAGCAGAGGGTCAGAGAGGCTAGACCTCACTTGCACTGCTCATGGTCTGTGTAATCATCCATGTCCACATCAGAATCAAAGAGTGACTGTCCAGTGAAATCTGTGTCCGGGGTTCGGGAAAAACTGTTATCTGCTCCCTCATCTTCAAAGGTCTCTGTCCTTGAGTAAAAGCTGAAATCCAGCAGGGGAGTGTGGGTTTTACTGCCTTCACTGCTCTCCTCCGACTCATAGATGGTGTTGTCATCATCATGATGCCACTCTGGCCAGAATTTCCTTCTTATCCTCTCACAGTACATGGCGAGATTGATCAGCTCACCTGAAATGCGGGAAGGAAAGTGACAGTGAGTTCTCAAAGGCAACAATCTACCAGCACTCAGCTTTCTGGGAATTAGAAGAATGGGGTGGGGGACAAAGTAAGTGTTTTTCCACAGAAATATCCAGATTTTTAGGCACATAATAAGAAAGGTGAGTGTGAAAAAAACATTAATGAATGAGCTGAAAAATAAATGAAGGAGTGAGCCTATAGTGAAATTCTGATAAGAAGCAGAAGGACAGTTGAACCAAAATGGCAGAAAAGCTGCCATCATTTGACTCTGTGATGCATCTTATGATCTTATGTTGGCAGATCAAGAGAACTAATGTCTTGATTGGTTCGTATTTAAATTAATTTATATTCCATGAAAATATAGCAACTGTTGGATTAAGTCAGCCAGAAGTAATTATTTATTCATTCATTCCACAAATATTCGTATTGTGTTATTATAAACTGGGTACTGTGCCAAGTAGTTGAGAGAAATTAGGTTAGATAAAAACTTTGCCCCCAATAATCCATGAAATGGATAACCTGGATGGATGAGTATGCCTGTAAGCACAGTAAGTAAAACAGATATATTTTTTTAATTAAAATCTAACAGCTGCACCCACAATTGGGTTCATGCTCAGTCAATGGACTACTTATTTTTCATGTGACCTGAATGAACACTTTTGTTAAATCTCTAAAATCGTCCAGGTATTTGCCTAAAACATGACACAGTATTTGGCTTTCCGGTCGTAATTTCAAAGGAAAAAGAAACAGAGTGAGTTTACACCTTTGATCCACCAGATGGCAACATTGCTCATAAATATATATTTTGTCATTATCTCTTACAGGACTTTATCATCCTTAAGAATACTCTGCATGTTTATTTTTTTAAGTTATATAAACATTCACTTACTATGTAATTCATGTTTTATTGCAGAATAATTAGACAATACAGATAAGCAAAAAATGAAAGAATTATCAAGAACTCCATTCTCCATAATAACATTTTAGTTTATATTCTTCCAGAAATTTATATTTGTACATATATTGTATATACTTACATTAAATATATAGGATTTAAATATATGTTGTTTCCTAACCTACTTTTTTCCACTTAATATGTAATGAAAATCAATTTCAATAAACACTCTTCTCTCTATAACCATCTCGATAAACACGTAATAAAAACCCAAAACCAAACCCCTTGCTGTTGAGTCAATTCTGACTCATAGTGACCCTAGAGGACACAGCAGAACTACCCCATAGGTTTTCCAAGGAGTGGCTGATGGATTCGAAGTGCCCATCTTTTGGTTAGCAGCCAAGCTCTTAACCACTGCACCACCAGGGCTCCAAATGCATAATGGTATTTCTTTATATGGATGTACCATAGTTTTAATTTTTTTTTTCACCAATCTCTGTTGCAGGCCTTTTAGGTTATTTCTATATTAAAACTCTGCGGATTATGATAAGTAACTACTTTTATTTTTCTGCTAAAGAAAATAATATATTCTTATTTTGTAAAATTTAAGAACTGTATAAATACATAAAGAAGAAAACAAAAAGCACCTAAGATCCCATCAATCCAAGATAATCACAATTAACATTTCAGTATCATTTCTTTCTATTGATTTTTTTTTTTTTAATCTCACTATCATTATTATTGGAGACCAGGTGGCGCAGTGGTTAAGAGTTCAGCTACTGACCAAAAGGTCGGCAGAAACCCTATGAAGCAGTTCCACTCTGTCCTATAGGGTCGCTGTGAGTTGGAATCGACTCATGGCAATGCGTTGGTTTTGGTTATCATTATTATTACTTCATTATTACCTCATGTAACATTATTATAAACATTCTCTCATGTTACTGAAAGTTTCACAAGCTGATTGATGTTTTGTTTAAATGAACACATCCCCTAAAAATATAACAAAGCAAATCTCCCTGCTTTGTGGATTTCGTAAACCACTGGAACATGTATTACCTCCAGGTCACCACTTCCAGTCTTCTCCTAGCGTAACAGCTCAACTCACACTACGGAAGAGTCCACTCTGACTGCTATCTTCCCAGAGATGGCAGAAGCATGCTCAGGAGCCAGAAGCTGAGAAGCCTGTATCACTGCTTCTTTTGGGAAGATGCATGCAAATTCTTCACAATCATGAAACCCCTCACCAGGTAATGCTGTCAAATCACAAGTAACCAAGAATCGAATAAAGATGTGAAGATAGCAGCAAGAAGGAGGAAAAGGATCCAACAGGGATGAGATATGAAAAATGAATTAAGGTTACTTCTCAGGAGAGTCTGGGGCCAAGCCTGTTTGCCTCAATCAAATCCACTCCCTAGGCATTCCTGCCATCCTGCCATGGGGGCTGCAAGCCTTCATCCACAGTGTGCCATCCTGACACATACAACTACAGCAAATACGAATGCCAACGGCCCTGCAAAAGCCAGCTCTAGGTGGAACTGCTATCTTCATTATACTAACGTGTTGGGGACCACAGGTGACTTCAATAATGCCCCTGCACGAATTGTCATTGTTTTTATAATCTTACTCTCATTCTGTTGTTCTCTATTTCAGAAGATTCTGTCTCCACTCTTGGCCCTGAGGAAATGAACACTGTTCGCACTTCACTTGTCTGAATGCTTGGAGGAAGAGTCGGGAAGCCTGGGTTCTGGGTCTCTGCTCTAATGCACCTCGTGACTTTTACAAATCAGTTTTCTCATTTGGAAAATGATGCAGGGAGGGCACAGAGCAATAGAAGGATTGCTCAGTAGCTTCCAATCCTGGTTGCACATGGGAATCACTTGGCGAGCTTTTAAAAATACCAATGCCCAGGCCTCACCCACACAGAATCTGATTTAAGCAATCTGGAAGAGGGCCAGGTCACAGACCAGTTTTAAAAGCTTCACAGGTGATTCTAATGTGCAGCCTGGGTTGACAATCACTGAACCAGATAATCTCTAAAGTTCCCTTTACAGTTCTACTACTCCTGGCATCTATAAAACTTCATAAGCCTTTCATTTTATCCCAGGAAGTAAGGTCAGATGACACATATATTTTCATTTGATAACATGTAGCCAAAAGCAGAATGCCTTTTAGTTGAACCTTGAGAAGAGAGGTGTGTATAAACTCACAATAACTGAATTTGCTAATCTTTTTCTCTCTCCTTCACATCAGCAGATTTTAGATAACATAGAATCTTTATAAAGTATAATATTAACTTTTTAAAAATGTATAAACTTTAAGACCTGAGAGTTTAAGAATAATAGAAACCAATACACATAAAATTAAAAGTCAAGATAAATCTTTTTTTCGTAAAATGAACTTCAATTTTGCTAGAATCAAAACAGGTATGTATATATGGGTATATATGTGTATATATATACCCATTTATTCAGAGCAGTCTATATGCTATTCAATAGTGATCTCATCTACACTCTCAGCCTGCATGGTTAGGGCCTGAATACCTTGATTAAGTCTTATTAATTCCCTTCCCAACTCTAAATATTAAACTTTTGATCACCACACCCTCAGCCCCCAGGTATTTACTTAGGTACTGCTTCAAAGTAGAGATGACTCCAAATATCTCCCACCCATCTATGCAGAGGAAGCCTCTCCCAAAAGCCCCTATTGCTATGTACATCCCATCTCCCACTACACACACACCTACACACCAAGATCTAGTCCTTCGACACCAACCCAAGTTAAGCTAACTTTCCCCTGCCGCCTTGGCCACCATGAATTTTACTCCTGGCTACTACCCCCACCCCACACGTATGTCCATCCCCAGCTCTGGCCCCATTCATTCTCACTTCCTATCTTTTCCATACCAGTCTAGAAGTCTAAGTCTGGTAAAACTTAAGGCCAAGATCACACAGCAATGATACTAAGATTGTGTTTGTTTGGTTAAAATGCATATGTAATAATAATAATATTAGCAGTAATACTACTTTGCATAGCACCAGACCTACAAAGCATTTGTTGACACTTCCCTCATTTTCACAATCTTGGGCTTTCCAACTCTACTACTTTCAGTGTATAACCAGCAGCAACCCACTAGAAGAGAGGAAGGAGTGCCTTGAACTCAAATGGCAGAGAATCACATATACCTACATGTCAAAGATCCAAGACCAGTTCAAACTCAAAAAGAGCATCTGAGATGGGCAGTGAGTTCATCAGTCCCAGCCCCACCAAATATACCAGGAAGCAATGATCCACCACAGCCCAAAGGTAAGTAAAGAAGACCAACAAAAGGGGGCACTAAGTGGCATTCAAGCATTGTTTCAGAAACAAGTGTTAAGTTCTGCTACTTCAGGAGTTGGAAGAAAAGCCCTGATTGTAAAACATGCCACGACATGTGTCAGCGTTGCTGAGAACACAGTCTGGGCAAGGTGGCAGGTGTCTCCTCCACCCCTACATGTCCTGAGTACAGAGACCCGACCCTGGCCCTGGACACCACAGCCTGTGTCACCATAAAGCACAGCTAAGCTCACAGGCATTGGCCTAGAATTCCCCATTGTGCTACCCCTCCCACCCCAGTTACCCCCAAAACCTGAAGGGGTTTGCAGGGCTTGCCTTTGATCAGCCGCTCAGGTCTTGTCCCTGGTAAGGTCCACATTGCCTGTGCCAAGTGCCCGAAGATGGTGGCGTCGAGAGTAGAAAGCTTGGGCCCCATGATGTACTTCTTATCACCTGCAGCAGACACAGTAGAGAGGTCACTGGGCTGGCCCACACTGCCCCAGGTGATTACAAATGCATTCAGGACACTCGCATTACGCACTCATTGAACTGTGCATCATAAAGCTTTGCAAGGTCAAAATGCATGCACCTTCTTTTTCTTAAAAAAAAAAAAAAAAAAAAAACAGAAACAAAAAGTAAAACAAATTATACCATCTGTGATTCATCAACCCACACAGTAGCAAAGCAAGTAAGTCACTAGGAACAAACCTAGATAAGATGATGAGGGAGGGTGCTCACGGACAAAAAGGAGACCTGATCACCAAACCTCTGTAGCAACCTATTTGTCTCAAACCCTACTAATTAAGGCTTGAGATACTTGAGAACATCTGGAAGTTTGTTTACACCATCTCTAAGATAAAACCTATTGCCGTCGAATCAATCCCAATGCCTAGTGAACCTCTAAGACAGAGCAGAACTGCCCCATAGGGTTCGCAGGCTGTAATCTTTATGGGAAGGAGCCCTAGTAATGCAGTGGTTAAGTGCTCAGCTGCTAACCAAAAGGTCAGCAGTTCAAACCCACCAGTTACTCCGTGGAAGAAAGATGTGGCAGTCTGGCTCCGTAAAGATTACAGCCTTGGAAACCCTATGGGGCAGTTCTACTCTGTTCTATAGGTTGCTATGAGTCAGAATCAACTCGACAGCAACAGGTTTGGTTTTGGGTTTTGGTAATCTTTAGAGAAGCAGACTGCCACATCTTTCTCCTACGGAGTGGCTGGTGGGTTTGAACTGCCAACCTTTTGGTTAGCAGTTGAGTGTTTAACAACTGGGCCACCAGGGCTCCTTTGTCTAAAATAACTCAGACCAAACACACCCAACTTCAGCACTTACATTAAATTAATACATTTCCTTGGGGGAAAAAAAAAGAAGCCTAAGCTACTTAAGACATTTAGAGGCAAATTTTCTATGATGTCACCACAGTCTTGGCAAAGTTCTCATCACTGAGCAGCAGTTTCCACAGAAACACTAAGGAAGGAAAGGATATGTCTTCAGACAGATGAAGGCTCTGAAATCAAAGGCCTCAGCCCTGGGATCAGGCTCCCATATAAGGATGTTCCACACTGCTGCTCCCATCCTCCATTCCCACCACTACTGACCTGGTTCAGGCCTTATCACCTGGACTATCACACCTGACCCGTAAGATTGCCCCAAGCTGTCTCCTGGGCCACAGGCAGAGCTATAGTGTACAGAGGCCGCACAGGCAGAGCTGGATCAACTTAGTTCACATCCTGGCACCCTTTTTGTTCACTGTGGGAAGCTGCTTGTTACTTCTCAGCTTCAGTTTTTTCATCTGGAAAATGGGGATGATATTAATAGTGTCTATTTTGGGGGCTACTGTGAGGGTTAAATGACATAATGCACATAAAGCACTTAACACCACATCTGAGAATAGCTCCATAAACGTTAGTTCTTACAGTGATAGCCTCTCTCTTTCTCCAGTCCACTTCATATCGCACCTGAATATAAATCTCCTAATAAACCCTTCTCCTTGCGTTACTCCCTTTCACAAACACCTTCAATGGGTTATGAAATAAGTCCAAACTCAACTTGAAATTCAAGGCTCATTATAATCTGTCTCCAACCCATGCTCCAGCATTATCCTTCATTCCTCCCTTGCTCTAGCAAAACTAGGGCACACTCCCTATTCCCCAACACACCTTAGGCTTCCCACTGCCACACCTTCACACATGCTGTATGAGCCCCTCTCCCTGGCCCCCACAACCTATATGTGCTCCCCGCTTCTCTCCATGTGGTAAATTCTACCTGTGTTTCAAGGTCCAGCTCAAGCCTCCTTGCAAAGCCTTCTCCATCTACTCTATCTGGTGGCAACAGCAGCTTTCAATTCATACAGATCCGCGTTCAAACCTCACTTTTGCATATACAATCTTATAAAACTTTGAAATTAAGGCACATAATGCCTGAACCTGTTGCTGTCTATGAACCTCAATTTCCTCAACTATAAAATGGGGAGAATCTCTAGTTGTTGAGAGGAATACTGGGGTGACTTGAGCAGAGCACAGAGCAGGTATGCCCTGTTTCCTCTCTCCCAGACCTCTCAAGGTGCATTTTTTCTATACTTTTCTATACGCACATTGTTTTCTATTTGTGCATCTTATCTCTCCAACTAAGTGGTGAACTCCTTGAAAGTCAGGATCATTTCTTATTTTGATTTATCAAACTCTTATATAGTATTTATTTAATACATACTAGACACAGTTGTATGTGCTGTTCTCTACGAATATTAACCCATTTCACCATTTTTGATGGCCATGCTGAGGAAATTAAGTATCCGCTGACAAAGCACAGGTAAGACAGAAGGGGGGAATAGCTGGAGGTGGGAACACAAATTAACAGACCAATGTAGCACAAATGAAACTGGAATTTTTTTTTTTAAGTCATTTGTACTGTATAGTCCACAGGGACCAAGGAATACTCTAGACTAGTACAATACGTTGAACCTAACCAATTTGTCTTTTTTGGCAAGGACAATAAAGCTGTCCATACTAGAGCCCTCAGGTGTCTCTAATGTCAAACAACTTCTCCATCATTTGCATTTCACCTTGGAAGTCAATCCTATAACCTAGATACTGGGAAAACCAGTTGCTGTTTAGTTGATTTCAACTCACAGTGATCCTATAGGACAGAGTAAAACTGCCCCATAGTGTTTCCAAGGCTGTAACCTTTAAGGAAGCAGACTGCCACATCTTTCTCCTGTGGAGCGGCTGGTGAGTTAGCAGTGACCTTTCGGTTAGCAGCTGAGTGCACAGCCACTGCACCACCAGGGCTCCTTGATACAGGGAAAACAGGGGCAAAGTGTTGCCTGGGCAAAAATAACACCGACAAATGAGGCTCGTGTGTTTACTCAACAAGTGCTTATTAATGGTATAGTCCACTGTCGCAGGGCCTCAGCCACAACCTGCTGGCACTAAGTGTACGCAGGTGGGCAGAAGAGACCCTTCCCTCGAGCTCTCGTGTCATCCTGCAAGGACAGGAGGGTTGTGCCAGCCAGACAGCCAAACAGTCCTCCCTCTGGGAATATGCCAGGGCTTGGGCCATGCTAGGCCTCAACATGGGAGTAGGCCACAAAGTAGAAACCACAAAAGGCTTATTGTGAGAAAGGCTACACAGTGAGAGAAAGAAAACAAGATAAAATTAAGGTGAGAAAAGAGATACAATGGCTTCCTTTAAAAAGAAAAAAGGTTATTGTTGTTATCTGCAGTCCAGTTGGCCCCCAGCTCACGACTGCATATCAGGTGCATTGGCCGGGAATCAAACCAGGGTCTCCCACATGGAAGGTGAGAAGTCTACCACTGAGCCACTAAAACAGCGATCTAAGTGAAATGCCAGAGTAAAATCTGTAAGTTCTGAAGTCTGTGGTAGAATCAACAGATTTTGAGGACAAAATAAAAAAATGTATGTGAATAAAGGACTTTGGAAACAAAGAAAGAGCACAAAGGACCTTAATAAAAAGGGAAAAATAAAAATATAAACATTTGAATTGCCACATCAAGTAGTACATAGAGTATTCAGCCAAAATTTGCTGTTTGACTCCCAGAACATTAGAACAGAAAGGACACTGAGCTAGTTAGTAACAAAACCAGACTAAAAATTCTGGCACCCAGGTCTCCTGATTTTTGGTTCAAAGTTCTTTGCTCAAAGATAAAGGTCCCATGGAAAAGCAAGAAGATTGAGCTGTGAACGTTTACAAAAGGATGCTAGAGTCCGGAAGGAATAAGGATGCTATAGTCAGGAAGGAATACATAATGTGGAAAGAAAAAAAGAATCAGAAATCTGGAACTTTTTCTAAAGGTATTGGCAAAAAACTATATGGATAGAATTTATCATTTGTGAAAATGTTGACTGGCAGATACATAAACTGTATGTATATACTCACATACACAGAGTTGTAAATTTAAAGAATCTAAAAATATCCTCTGCTATGAAAAAGTACTCAATACCCAAGAGCAGGAAGCATTTTTTTAACATTTTATTCTGAAATAATTTTAGACTTATCGAAAAGCTGCAAAAATAGCAGTGTTGCTATATGCCCTTTACCCAGCTTCTGCTAATATTAGCATCTTACATAACCATAGTACGTTTATACAAAGAAATTAACTTTGGTAGAATACTATTAACTATACTATAAACTCTATTCAAACTGTATTAGTTTTTCCTTTTTCTGTTCCAAAAGCCATCCAGAATCCCACATCACATGTCATGTTTCCTTAGTTTCCTCCAATCTATGACAGTTCCTCAGTCTTTCCTTGTCTTTCACAGCCTTGACAATTTTGAAGAAAATGGATCAGTTATTTTGCAAAATACTGAACAGTTATTTTGGGTTTCTCTAAGGTTTCCTTATGATTAGATTGAGATTATGCGCTTTTGGCAAGAACAGCACAGAAGTAATAACGTGACCTTCTCAGTATACCATATCAGGGGCTACTGGTGTTGATATGTCTTACTACCAGTCACATTCAACTTGGTCACTTGGTAAAGGTGGTGTCTGCCAGGTTTCTCTGCTGTAAAGTTACGACTTTTTCCCTTGCAAATAATAATCTTGGGAGAGATACTCTGAGACTGTGCAAATATCCTGTTTCTCCTCAAACTTTGGCCTGCTGATTTTAACATCCATTGGTGGATGTTACCTGAAACAACTATTACTGAGGTATGCACCTAACAGTGATTTTCTATTTCTTTCATTCCTTATAACATTGATTGATTAGAATTCTACTGTCCCTTCTCCCTCGTTTACTAATTTATTCAATTATTTATTATGGAAGTATGCACTCATGGAAATTTATTTTATTCTACAGGTTATAATCATCCAGTATTCTCATTACTTACTTTGTTGCTCAAATTATTCCAGGTTTGGCCTTTGGGAGTTTGGCAGGAAGCGTTTTTAAGATGGATATTGAATTTAGATTTGACTCCGCTTAGTGTCAAAGAGGACAGGCTAATGGATTCAAGCCTATAACATTCCCAGGTCTCACCAGGTGGTTCCAGATCTCACAAGCAAATGGTTTTAGCAAAAACACAACAAAACACTAAGGGTACTTTTGAAGGGCACTGAAGGAGCAGGCTTAGGTGATGACGTACTTTGAGCTTTGTGTCTGGCAGGTGAACCACGCCACTACTTCTGTAGGGAGGGACAGAAGACGCTGAGGGCTCTATGAGCACCTGTAACTCTCCCCATTAGCCTCCAGGTTAGGAGTATGGATCTTTGGTGAGAGCAAATTAAGGTGGAAAACATCAGCTCTGGGAGGTGCAGAGCCAGGGTACGTCAGACTCCTTGAGCGATCCTCCACCAGAGGCCACCTTCCATTCAGCCTGGACACCTCCCCAAGAGTGCGGAGCCCTCCTGACTGTGAGGTTAAGCCCATGTCCCAGCAGTGGCAGGGTGACTTCAGGTGCCCAGGGTGACTTCACAGACCTCCATGGCTGGGTCTTCACGTGGCCATCAGGGAGCAGGGGCTAGTGAGAAACTACAAGGGCAGTGACCAAGCAGTCAGAGGAAGAGAGGCCATGTGGATCTGGGGAAGGACAGCCCACAGCTCTCCTAAGGGGCAGAGAACTACAGCTGGTCCCCATTGTTTCCAGAATCTGATCCTATCTCTCCTGGGAGGTTTAAGCAGCTCCTCTCTGTGAGGAAAGTACTGTAGATATAGGGATCACTGGGCCACCTGAGGAAGACCAAAAACTGAGCGGGGAGTAAGTACTGAGTCATAAATACCAAGAACATTCCATGGTCCTGGATGTGCCAGGGCCCTGACAGGCATTCGTTCTTTGTACCCCACACTTGATTTGATTTCATCATAGATCACTGATTAAAACCTTCAGTGACCCCATTAGCCCACAGCTGCTTATCCTGACCCTTGGACCTTCCCACACTGTCTTCCCCGTCTCCAGTCATGGACAGCAACACATGGGACCAGGAGATACCAAGACGCAGCAAAGACATGTATGGCAGAGAAGGTCAACATGCAGGCTAGCAGTACCTACTTACCCACAACCCCCATTAGTGCTGACTGGGATGATGGCTGGGAGATGAGAGGGTCGGTGAGTATGGAAGGTAAAGCCACACAGTCTTGAGGGCTTGTCCAGGGAGAACTAAATCAATACAGAGTCAGTGAAGACTGACCAGAATCCAAGCCTGATGATTCAGGCCTAACTGAGGGAACAAGCAAGCCATAGAGTTGAAGCAAGCTATGCTCGCTGAGCAGGGGAACCAAGGGAACAGTAGAAGACAAGCAAAGAGTTACATGATTCTTAAAAGTGGGTAATAGAGGGTGGGACCACATAACAGTGCAACTGAGGAAGTCTTCCTGATCCTAGGCTGTTTGCCAGCTGCCTGGCTCTAAGCCTCTCCTTGGGGAAGGTGGATGAGAGCTGACAGCATGTGACACTCTCCAGACCGGGGATGGCAAGCCAAGGTCTATCTCCCATGAATGATCTAATTCAGTCAAACAAGCCAGGTACACTGCTACCTCAGCACCATTGCTCATCCCATCCTCCATGTCTGAAATAATCTCTTTATCTAACCAACCCTTCCTCTAAGACTCAGGTTAAGTCCCACCTCCTCCACTTCATGAAGGCTTCCCACACCTTCCAGTCCACTGGAACCTCTCATTGCCCACTCCTCTGCTAAACCACAGGCATACATACTGCTTAGAGCAGAGCTACTCAAAGAATAAGGAGCCCTGGTGGCATAGTGGTTAAAACACTTGGCTGTTAACCAAAAGGTCAGTGGTTCAAACCCACCAGCCGCTCTGCAGAAGAAAGATGTGGCAGTCTGCTTCTATGAAGATTACAGCCTTGGAAACCGTATGGGGCAGTTCTACTGTGTCCTATGGGGTCACTATGAGTCAGAATATACTCAACAGCAGTGGTAACAGGTACTCAAAGAATGGTCCAGGGACCAGCAGCATCAGTATCACCTGGAGTTTATTGGAAACACACATTCTCAGATCTCATCTACGGAACCAGCATTCTGCGAGTAGGGCTACAGAATCTGTGTTTTAACAAGCTTTCAGGTCAGTGTTTCTCAAACTTTGTTGCTGTTGGGTGCTGTCAAGTCAATTTCAATTCATAGCAACCCCATGTGACAGACTAGAATTGCCCCATAAGGTTCTCTTGGCTGTAACCAAAAGGTCGGTAGTTTGAATCCACCAGGTGCTGCTTGGAAACTATGGGGCAGTTCTACTCTGTCCTATAGGGTCACCGTGAGTCGGAATCAACTCAACGACAACAGGTTTGGTTTTTTGGTTTTTTAATCTTTACAGAAGCAGATTGCCAGGTTTTCTCCTGCAGAGCAGCTGGGTGGGTTCAAACCACCAATCTTACAGGTTGCACCACCAAGTCTCCTTTCTCAAACTTTAGGGGCATAAAACTCACCTGGAGAACCTGTAGTTCTTATACCACACTAGTGCTATTCCAGGTGATTCTTATGCATGCTAAATTTGAAACAGGGTATTTTTATGTCAACTTTCTGCTAAGAATTTGCATTTCCACCTCCAGATATACTGACTCAGAATCTACATTCTTATGTATACATAAGAATCACCTGGGAGTCTTGTTAAATTTTGCAACAGCCTAGGATCCAGAGCAATTCCTCAGTTGCACTGTTAGGTGGTCCCACCCTCTAGTACCCACTTTTAAGATCCATATAACACTCTTGTGTTAAATCTCATTAAATTTTAACAAGATCCCCAGGGGGTCTTGTTAAATCTTGTTAAAATGTAGATTCTGATTCAGTATATCTGGGGTAGAAATGCAAATTCTCAGCAGAAGGTCGAACTGAAAATAACCGGTTCAAAGCCCTGGTTTGAAAAGCACTGGTCTAGACTAGAGTAGATCAGCAGTCTTAAACTTGAGTGTGCATCAGAATCACCTAGAGGGCTTCTTAAAACACAAATTATTGTTCCTCCCCCAACCCCAGGAGTTTCTGATTCAATTGGTAGGGATCCAATAATTTGCATTTCTAACAAGTTCCTGGTATTGCTGATGCTACTGGTCCAGGGACCACACTTTGTGAACTTCTGGAGCAGATCACTTCCTAGGTAATTCACACATGACTTCTTGTATTCTTATGTATATGTATGTCCTATCTCCTCAGACACTTTTTAAGCTCCTTGTGGGTAAGTTGACTCTGTCTTACTTTTCTGTCCATCTGGTACCTGTCACTATAGAAATGATTAATTGAGGTGATGATGATAACAATCAGTCATCAAGTGTCACCTCAGAAGGCTGCCCTTAATTATGTTTGATGTCTCTCCTTTCTTAACATGGAGTGTTATTGTAAGGATTAAAAGATATAACAATGTGAAAACACTTCGCCAACAAGAAGGTGCTATTCTAACACAGAAATCATTTTACTTTCATCACCAATAATCAAAGAAAGTAACTACTTGTGGACAGAACCAGTCCCAATCTCTTCGTCAGTCTAGAAATCTTCCTACAACTTCCCTACCTAACCTTCTTCAACTCCAACCAGAGACGGATTACCCAGTAAGCAAGGTACACACAGGCTTAATTGTGTTTATTTATTAATCTGTAGTGAACTATTTGAAAACCAGGTGAAATTGTTCACTACAGATTAGTAAGTAAGCACAATTAACCTGTGCACAGCTTGCTTACTGTAAGCCTGTACATACCATACTTACTGGTTAATGTGCTCATGACTCCAGCCCTACTCAGGACTTCTCCTCTAACATTTCCTGTACAGGGCAGACTGTTCTATGGTTAGGTATTGAGATTAAATATTGAGTAGAAAATATGTCTCCTTAGAACTTCCACCACTGATATTTCTTTCCCCTGGAGTCACACAAAGAATTTATGGCTGTATTTATTCTACCACAGCACCTATTTCTAAGAAAGTAAATCTCTACTAATGTACTTCTAAGAAAAATTTTTCACTTGTTTCACATATATCACACTGGCCTAGAGGGTAAAAAGATTATTTCAGAGCATTGGAAATGGCTACATAAATGAATCTCTGAATTGCATCTCCTTCTTCTCTTGTTAATTCTGTTCCCAGTTTCCACTAGTCACTGTCAGCTCCACTTCTGCCATTAAGCTTAATTTCCCAGCACTATTGGACTCAATGGCACACAACAAAAACAACCATCAATGACAGAGGAGACTGAATGTACTAGAAAATATAAGTTCAAGAGAGAAACGGAATAGTCAAAAGATTTTCAAGGACTCGTTTTTTATTAGTCTAAGAAATCAAGAGCAATGATGTGTTGCACCTACACAGAGTTCCCTATACTTGAGCACTGGAATGATTTTTAAGAAGATACTTCCAGTGAAGTCAGTATGGTCACCATTCATATCTATACTTGTCCCTCTCTCTCCATCTTTAATTAACTGCAAATTTAAGGGAAATTGAGAAACAAAGGTTTTGAGTGCTTTCTTTCTCCATGGATAGCACAGGTCACAGTAATCTTACCAGCGAGCCCTCAAAGAGCATACATTTTAAGCTTTTTTCCTGCATGTAAACCTCCAGAGGGCAAAGCTATAGGAAAAATAACATCTACTATTGTTCTCTCCTACCCTGCTAATTAGACTTCTCTTTGTTAGAAATATGTAAGGCCATTTAAAGAGTCCTTATTCACATTCCCAGCATGCTCTAAAATCACCACATTAAATAGTTCTTTAACTGGGGGGAGAGGGAGGTGCCATCTTACAGCTAAGGTATTCGTGAACCTCATGGGTAAATCTCAAATTTAAGTCATTGACTTTGGCAACTTCCTGACATCTACTAGTTGCAGCTTATATCCTGGGAAAAAATAAACGGGGAGAGGACGAAGAGACACACCAGAAGCAGACTCTTCACTTAATCCTTCCTCAGATTTCATTCTAGAAAACAATTAGATACTCCTGTAATTTTCTGTAAGATTTTCTGAAAGACATCACACAGAGAATTTTTTTCAACTTGGATGAGCTATCTCAACATCTTCCCCACTGACCACCAAAATCAATCACCCTGTCTCTTTTTCCCAGTCTTCTCTTTGCTGATATCCCAGCTCTCAGAAGTCCCTATGATTGAGACTAGGAAGTGTATAATAAATTCCTTACGAAAAGGAACAGGTTTGCACTTGCTCTTCAATGTTTCAGTCCTCTTATTAATGTGCTTGAGCACCTTCGGAACTCCATATACGCAAAGCATCTATGCACATACATTGTCATTTCTTTTTGTATTATTGTAAGTATATATATAAAACAACATTTGCCAATTCAATATTTTGCAGGTATACAATTTGGCAATATCAATTACATCATATACTGTCATTTTAGGAAACCTGGATGCCAGGATTTGGATCAGTTGTGGAAGAACTTCAAACAGGGAAATCTAGATTATGGAGGTATTTGCTAAGAGGAAACAAATGCTTGCTCAGACTCACTTATTATTATAATCTAATACCATGAAATAGCAGCTCCTGGAAGCCATAAAGAATTATACCTACATATCTCCAGTGAAGAAGCTAGCTGGTGTTAATGATCTGCTGATTCATCTCTTTATCTCTCTTCTTAAAGTTGCTGCAATATTTTTGCTTCTGAGTTTTGACTCAAATGGTGAGATCTGGGAGGTATAAAGTTAATTGGGCCTCCCTAGTTTCACTTTCCCAAATATACCTTCTGAGCACTCAACTCAAACTACATTCTAGGAGCGGTTTTCCCTTTAATTGCATTTCAGTTTTCCCACCCCATGTTTGGGCAAAGGAACCAGCCATTCGAGCTCTTTATGCAATAAAGACTATCTGGTAGCCCCCAACTTCTGGTTTAGTTATTGAAACAACACATCAGACAGAACTCAAAGTCAAGATGAAATTGAAATTCAAATCCTTTTACCAGCAACCTACCTTAAAAAAAAAAAGAAAAAGCTAAGTAGTTACAGATTCCATGGGAAGGTTTTGTGTTTATCCACAAGGGCCACCAGGAGCTCAACTCTGCAAGCTGACTCCACATTCCTGCAGGACCTTTCTTCATTTTATGAATTCCTTAGTTGGAATCCAGGATCTTCAACCACTTTAAAACATCTGAGCAATCACCAAAAACTGGTAAAGATCTTTCACCACCAGAGCTGTTTAGGGCCTGCCCAAAGCAGTGTGCCTTACTCAAATTAACTCAATAGATACAAGTTCCCTGGGATAAAATCAAACTGCTATCTACCTCACCTTTAAAAATGGGAATCCTACACCTTCTCAAATGATATACCCATCAGTGTGCTGAACATCACGTCAGAATTCTAGGGGATGTTTCTCTTCAAGTGCAGAACTGAGTCTTTATCTTCTAGTCTATTATTCCCCTACCGACTGCTCTTATCCTTTTATTCTGACCATTAAATAGTTAAGAATAGCCCAGGTAACCCTTTCCCCAGTGCATACCATTTTCTCCAAGATCACTGAATCCAGAGAAAGAAACCTCCTGTGTGCCAAGGCTTATCATCTTGGAATACATCCCAGTTTCTTCAAAGCCAAGATGAAATAGCCCTGTTAGAATCAGAATGGGTAATAATAATAGTCTCCAGATAGACTGAAAGATAAAATTCTACTTCTCAAAGATGTAAAAACTTCTGTCTAAATAACCTGAGTTCACTGAGACCAGATGCTTGCCCACCCATCACAGTGGAATAAGCACCCTTTCTTCTGCCGACGACCTGGGTTTACTCTTCACAAACTAGTGGGAGCTGAAAGAAGCACCTCCTGGGATTAATGGGATTGGGGGCATGTAGGTGTATTAGGAGGAGTCCCTGGGTGGCATAAACAGTTAACACTCAACTACTAGGCAAAAGGTTGGCGGTTCAAACCCACGCAAAAAAGCCTCGGAAGACAGGCCTGGTGATCTGCTTCTGAAAGGTCACAGCCTTGAAAATCCTATGGAGTGGTTCTACTCTGCACACGAGGTTGCCATGAGTCAGAATTGACTCGACAGCAACTAACAACCACAAGAGGTGTATCAGTGATCATTAGCTGCTTATCAAATTACCCCAAAATTTAGCATCTTAAAACAACAAACATTTATTCTCTCTCAGTCTCCGTGGGTTATGAATGCAGTTGGGCTTAGCTGGGTGCCTCTAGCTCAAAGTCTCTCATGAGGCTGCAATCAAGATGTCTGCCATTTCCAACTCTTTAGACAAAGATTAAACTGGACTATGGGACATAAAATGATGCTCATGAAGAGTGTGCTTCTTAGCTCAAGTAGATACATGAGACTAAATGGGCAGCTCCTGTCTGGAGGCAAGATGAGAAGTCAGTGAGGGTCAGGAGCTGGTTGAATGGACATGGGAAATCCGGGGTGGAAAGGAGGAGTGTGCTGTCACAGCATAGGGAGAGCAACTAGGGTCACATAACAATGTATGTATAAATTTTTGTATGAGAGACTAACTTGAATTGTAAACTTTCACTTAAAGCACAACAATTAAAAAAAAAAGGAAGATGTCAGCCATCTAAGGTATTCACTTCAGTGAGATGAAAATATATGTCCACATTAAAGCCTGCACATGAAAATTTACAGAGGCTTTATTCATAATTGCCAAAAATTGGAAGCAACCAATAGATGAATGGATAAACAATTGTGGTACATCCATACAATTGTATTCATTCCATACTGAATACAATTATACAGCGATAAAAAGAAATGAGCTAACAGCCCACAAGGAGGAACCTTAAATGCATATTGCTAAGTGAAAGATGCCAGTCTGGAAAAGCTACACACTGTATGATTCCAACTATATGACACTGACATTCTGGAAAAGGCAAAATTATAGGGACACAGAAAAAAATCAGGGATTGCCAGGAGCTGGGGTGAGTGGGAAGGAATGAATATGTGGAGCACGATGGAGTTTTAGGGCAGTGAAACTATCCTATATGATACTGTAACAGTGCACACGACATTAAGCATTTGTCAAAACCCACAGAACTGTACCACACAAGCAGTGAACCCTAATGTGAACAATGAACTTTAGTTAATGTATTAGTTCATCAGCTGCAACAAATGTACCACAGGAATGCAAGATGCTAATAGCAGAAACAATGTGCAGGGGAGGGAGGGGGCAAATGGGAACTCTCTATACTTTCCAGACAATTTTTCTGTAAACCTAAAGCTGCTCTAAAAAAAGTCTATTGAAAAAAATAATAATAATAATTTAGAAAAAAAAAGTTAGCCAGGGCTGCATACATCTCAAGGCTCAACCGGGAAAGGAATTGCTGTCAAACTCACATCACTGTTAGCAGGCTTCAGGTTCTCGCTGGCTGCTGGACAGAAGCAGCCAGGGGTTATCTGCCACATGAGCCTTTCCATGGAGCAGATCACAAAAGGCAGACAGCACCCCTCAGAGGCAGTGAGTGACAGCACAAGAATGGGAAAGAGGATCCCCAAGATGGAAGCTACAGTCATTGTATAATCTAATCCCAGAAGGAACATCTCATCACTTCTCCCATATTCTATTTGTTAGAAGCAAATCAATAAATCCAACCTACAGTCAAGGACAGGGGATTACACAAGATGAACACCAGGAGGCAAGGGGGAGGAGCATCTTAGACGCTGCCTACTACAGGAGAGGAGTCCCTGGCTGGTACAAATGGTTAACATGCTCAGCTGCTAACCCAAAGGTTAATGGTTTAAGTCCACCCAAAGGTACCTGTGAAGAAAGGTGTGGAGGTCTATTTCCAAAAAAAAATCAGTCATTGAAAATCCTATGGAGCACAGTTCTACTCTGACACTCATCAGGTTGCCAAGAGTCAGAATCAACTTGATGGCAAGCTGTTTTGTTTGTTTGTTTGTTTTACTGTAAGAGGAAAAGATCCTTATTTCTCAGAGCTGCATTCAGAAGTGTTTGGAGGTTAATGTTATATCTGTATTTACTTTAAAATGCTTCCATGAAAAAAAAATGAAGCAAATATGGCAAAATATTAACTTTAAATCTCGGTGATGGGTATAAATATATCCACTGTACTATCCTTTCACCATACCTATTCAATCCGTATGCAGAGCAAATAATCTGAGAAACTGGAACATACGAAGAAGAACCCGGCAACAGGACTGGAGGAAGACTCATCAACCTGCATTACAAAGATGACACAACCTTGCTTGCTGAAAGTGAGGAGGACTTAAAGCACTTACTGATGAATATCAAAGACCACAGCCTTCAGTATGGATTACACCTCAGCATAAAGAAGACAAAAATCCTCACAACTGGACCAATAAACAACATCATGATAAATGAAGAAAAGATTGAAGTTGTCAAGGATTTCATTTTACTTGGATCCACAATCAATGCCCATGGAAGCAGCAGTCAAGAAATCAGAGACATTGCACTGGGCAAATCTGCTGCAAAAGACCTCTTTAAAGTATTAAAAAGCAAAGATGTCACCTTGAAGACTAAGGTGTGCCTGACCCAAGCCATGGTGTTTTCAACCACCTCATATGCCTGCGAAAGACGGGCTATGAATAGAGGATGAAACAATTGATGCCTTTGAATCATGGTGTTGGTGAAGAATACTGAATATACCATGGACTGCAGAAAGAACGAACAAATCTGTCTTGGAAGAAGTACAACCAGAATGCTCCTTAGAAGCAAAAACGGGGAGACTACATCTCACATACTTTGGACATTTTATCAGAAGGGATCAGTCTCTGGAGAAGGACATCATGCTTGGTAAAGTAGAGGGTCAGCGAAAATGAAGAAGACCTTCAATGAGTTGGATTGACACAGTGGCTGCAACAATGGGCTCGAGCATAACAATGATTGTGAGGATGGCACAGGACCAGGCAGTGTTTCATTCTGTTGTACACAGGGTCACTATGAGTTGGAAACAACTCGATAGCACCTAACAAAACAAAAAAAATTTCATAATAAAAAAATAATAATAAATGCCTGATCTTTTTCACTAACAATGGGTCAAGGGCATAGTGGTTAAGAGCTCAGCTGCTAACCAAAAGGCTGGCAGTTCAAATCTACCAGCCACTCCTTGGAAACCCTATGGGGCAGTTCTACTCTGTCCTATAGGGTTGCTATGGGTCAAAACTGACTCGATGGTACCTGACAACAACAACAAATGCGACATCTTAATTTAGAACATTAGGCAGACTTACTACAATGTTTAAATGGACAATGCTGAATAATCCTCATCTAACAGCTAAATGAATTCAACTATTTCGGGGTTTCTCTGGTACCTGGGTGGCCTGACAGCCATTCTGATAATGGTTCTCTTGTGATTGTCTAGACTGTGAAATCAGTGAGGACAGAAACCACACTAGACAATGAGCTGTACTTAGGTGCTAGAACTATATCCCCAGTACACAGCCCAGTGCCCAGCACACAGTAGGTGCTCAATAAATATATTTATTTTTCAGTAAATGGTAACTATTTTATAATATATTGCTCTTAAATTTTTCAGACCAAAATTATCCCTCCCAATGCTTGATGGCATGGAACTCTGGGGTCTAGAACTCTGGGTCTCAACCAAGGACTTGTACAAGTACTTGAGCTTATATGAAGTTCTTCATGAAGAACTACTTTGGCTCTGCCCTATACTGCTACAGTCTACTGTCCCACAGAGGTAACATGGCCCTCTAAACCAAGCAGCACAATAAGTCGGACCCTTAAGAATGTTCAAGACAAGACCACATGGTGTCTAATGCAATGAGACCGCCCTTTAACCAACAATGTGGAAGAGCTATATACCTCTGGTGGTTACCAAAGAATTAAATGTAAAATAGCTGATTCAGGATTTGCCAAAGCTCAGTCCTCCTCCCACCCTCAAAAAAGAACTTATATTAAAAAGTGGATCTAAGTGGTCCCTGTATGCTTTTGGGGCAAGTAATCAAAATCTTTAGGCTCTCTAGTTCTACCCCGATACTATATTTGATCAGAAAAAAAAGACAAAGGAACTATATTAAAGTGGATCCCCAAAGAAATGCCTTTGGAGCTGCAATTCAATGTTAATCTCTCAGCTTTTCTTAAGAAAAATTTTTAGAAATGTTTATATTAAAAAACACTGTCTAAAAGAAAACCCACTGCACTTATACAACATCCGTGGAAGAATCTCTTCCCAGAATTCAGGACCGAGAAAAACATGTGTCCCAACTGAAGATCACACATCTATCCCTATACATTTTCCTTTTTACCTTCATTGCCAAAAAGCTCCAAGTTAAACTGTACCCAATTCCAGGAAGAAACTCATTCTAAGAACACGATTTTTTTTCCTAATTGATTTCTGAAATTTTTTGTATTAATGTCGACTATACCATATTGCCCTCTTCTATGTATTTGAACATTGTGGATTGCCTCAAATTCCTTTTGGAAATTAGTATTCATTCAGCAAATGATTATTGAGTGCCTACTTATTTACCAGACCTTCTGCTGGACACCAGGGTTAGAGGGAAGGTAAAATAAATAAATAAACCGGTCATCAAATTCCTTGCAAATGAAAATGTCCAGAGGCAAAGTTGGTGGAAAGTGTGGGGAAGCGGGGAGGGGCAGGAGAGAGAAGCACATGAAACACCCAGACAAGTACAATATAGCTCTTCTACCATGGAAGAACACACAAAGTGAAACAGAAGCACGAAGAGAAACACTCAATGTAGGAAGCCCCATGGGGTGGGGAAGGTTGGCAAGAACATTAAGAAAGTTTCTAGTAAGTGGAAATAAGTCTTGAGAATCTGTCAGATTAAGCAAGGCGGGGGAGACAGACTACACTAAGGTACAAAGGTACAAAACAGCTCGATGCACTTCAAGGAACCAAGGGCAACTTGGTGTCCACCCACATAAATCTTTAAAACTACATGTGAGACTGAGCAAATGTTTGCCTCAAACATCATTCAGTGATAATACCTGTAAGATATAAATAGATAAATTACATTTTAAAGAAAACCTCAAGATTCAATAGAAAAAATGGACAAAGGATTGGAACTGACGATTCACGTAAGAAACATAACTAGTAAAAATCAAAATGGGAAAAATAAAGCAACTTTAAGATATCAGTTCAAACAAAGACACACGGGAATGATTAGTCCAAAGGACTAATGGACCACAACTACCACAGCCTCCACCAGACAGTCCAGTACAACTAGATGGTGCCTGGTAACCACCACCGACTGCTCTGACAGGGATCATAATAGAAGGTCCTGGACAGAGCTGGAGAAAAATGTAGAACAAAATTCTAACTCACAAAAAAAAAGACCAGCCTTACTTATCTGACAGAGACTGGAGAAACCCCAAGAGTATGTCCCCCGGACACCCTTTTAACTCAGTACTGAAGTCACTCCTGAGGTTCACCTTTCAGCCAAAGATTAGACAGGCCCATTAAAAAAATGAGACTAAATGAGCACACCAGCCCAAGGGCAGGGACAAGAAGGCAGGAGAGGACAGGAAAGCTGGTAACGGGGAACCCAAGGCCGAGAGGTGGAAAGTGTTGACATGACAGTGTTGTGACAACCAATGTCCCAAAACAATATGTGTATTGTTTAATGAGAAACTAGTTTGCTCTGTAAACTTTCGTCTAAAGTACAATAAAAAAAAAAGATGCCAGTTTATGATGAAGAAAGTGGTAAACTATTTTTAACTAATAAGAGACCCGATGCTGGAAAGCCTCCGGTAAAACAAAGACTTCAATCTTTTGCTGGTCACATTGTAAACTCATACTTCTCTTTAGAAAAACATGGCAATGCCTAGGAACAGACCTAACAGTGTTAGGGGAGTGGCTGGTGGGTTCCAACTGTAGACCTTTTGGTTAGCGGTCAGCTCTTCAGCATTGCTCCACCAGGGCAGCCCTTAAAAAAAACTTGAAAGGTTTTTCACTTCCTTATCTCCCCAACCTTCCTCTCTCCCTTCCCTGGGGTAGTAAAGGATGTGCACTGATAGACTGTCTACATGGTGCTATCTTGTGAATTTTCTTTTCATTTTTCTTCTCTCTCTTTCTCTTTTTTAGTAATCATTCAGGAATTGGAATCCTGAAATTTAAATACAAGTCAAAGTCACTTTTTCTCAGAGGAGGAAGCCAGAATGCTCCCCGGATAAACTGGAGATCAGATTGCGTCTATCAGGTTTATACCAACCAATTTGTCGCTAAATACGCCACAAAAATTTCTAGGAACTCAGTGCTTATTAGCACTTAATTTTATTCTGCTAAAAGTATTTTATTTTCATGAATAATCAACATATTTTTACCGATGAGATAACACCACTGAAAATAGAAAAGAAAGGAACCACAGCTCCGGGCTGCAAACTGCCTCTTCCCCATCAGGATGCAAACACTCTAGTGTGAGCAGGCCCCGCCCCACCAGCCCTTGGCTATTTAAGGCTGGAGGCGGGGCAGACCATCTGTTCCTCTCTCCTCCCTCAGGAAGTCTGGAATGGAGAGGATTCATGTAGAGTTGGTGCCTTCTGAATATCTGATCTAATGGCCTTCTCCGTTAGTGAGCTAAGAGCAATTTCAGAGTTACTGAATATTATGTAAAGACGTTTCAGAGGTATCACTTCCACTTCAGTCGGTGAGTACAGGACTCCAGTAAGAACTTGTAAAAAGCCTAGGCTCTCATCAGAATCCAGTCACAACAGGTAAAAATAGAATTTACGACTCCCAGGTCAAATTATTACTGTTCTTGCCTGTGATTTTAACCAGCCACCAATGCAAACCTACAGAAGTTGACCCATTCATTCCCTAGCCTCACTGACCCTCATTTGGCTTTTTCATCTGTAAAATGAGACTGTAAAATAACTAGCTCTCGGGGTTGTTGTAAGACTAGAACATCTTCAAATGCTATTAAAAATAGTGTCTTAAATTTGCCAGTACAAAAAAAAAGCTGCAGTCGACATAATAGGTTTTTAACATAGAAAGAAGGAAAGATTGGGCTAACTATCATATAGTCAGACCCAACCAAGGTTACCTTCGACAAAACTGTTAAGTAGACCCAGTTTGTTCTGATTTGGGCGGTAGAGTATGCAACCATCACTGGAGTCCCTGGGTGGCGCAAACGACTAAGTGTTCAGCTACTAGCCAAAAGGTTGGTAATTCGAACCCACCCAGAGGCACCTTGAAAGAGGGACTGTCGATCTGCTCCTGAAAGGTCACAGCCTTAAAAATGCTAAGAAGTAGTTCTTACTCTGCACACTTGAGGTTGCCATGAGCGGAATCAACTCAACGGCAAGTAACAAAAACAAAGCAACCATCGCCACTATCGCCAATATTTTTTCATCACCCTCAGACACTCTGTACCCAGTAGGTAATAACTCTTCATTGCTTCCTTCTCCCAGCGCCCGGTAACCGCTAATCTACTTGTCTCTATGCATTTGCCTATTCGAGATATTTCATATAAGTGGGATCATACACTATTTGACCTTTTGTGCCCAGCTCTTTTCACTTAGCATTGCTCTGATTTTTATCACCTCTCTTACAAAAGACTACAATTTTATCCCTTTTGATACCTGCCCAAACCAACCAAAAAAACCAAGCCAAACCAAGGCAAGTACCAAACCATGGCCCCCACCATGGTTCTTGCCTGCTGCTGCCGTCCTCCCAGCGCCCAGGTCCCTCCGCCCTCTACCTCTGCCCTACATTTGATCACAGGCATGTTTGAAAGCTTTAAAAAAATACCTTTCCCCAGACCCTGCTCCCAGAGTCTCTGAATTAACTGGCCTGGCATGGCCTGTGCAGTTGTGTTTCAAAAGCCCAGAGGTGATTCTAACGAGCAACCAAGGCTGAGAGCCACTGTAATTTGGAGAGCACTAGGAACCTGCTTTGACGCTCCAGAATGTTCCTTTTAGTGTCTGTTTTCTTCTTATAACTGTGGATTTCATCATTCTAGCTAGATTGACAGGCATAAATAACATAGATGTCTTTTATTCCCTTTCTCTGTCCTGTGTTACTCAGCATATGCTAAATGTGCTAAAATGTAAATGTTGTCCTCATTAGTTGCCATTGAGTCAGTTCTGACTAATGACAACCCCATGTGTGCAAAGTAGAACTGCTCCATTGGGTTTTCAAGGCTGTGAACTTTCGGAAGGAGATTGCCAGGCCTGTCTTCTGAGGTGCCTCCGGGTGGTTCAAACCACCAACCTTTCGGCTAGGAGTCGCGCGCTTAACCGTTTGCATCACCAAGGGTCTCCAAAAAATGTGAACAGATATAACCTATTATTTCTCACCCTTTTCAACTGCGTAGTTCTGAACAGTCTCTCCCCCTGTCAATTTCACTGGGAGGCCTGGTGTGCGGCTGCTGTGTCCCAGCAGCTTCCTGCCATGGCCTGAGTACCTAACATGGAGATGACCTGGGCATCTCTATGTGGTGCTGTTTGGATGATATCATTAAACAGAGTAGGGAAAACAGATATTAAAAATAGCCTATTCCCAAACTCTCTTAAAAACAATTTTACTAGTAAAGTGGAAGATTAGAAGAGAAGCTTATTGGAAATCAGTGATAGTTCAAAAAGCAGATTTAGTAACAAAGGTATAGTGAAATGGGTTCCTTTATGTGGCCTTTTGCCTTGGTTCTTTGGAAAAACAGCTTGAGAGGTTCTTCCCCCTAAGCCCTGAGGAGCTACCTTTGCCCAAATTTTCTACCCCAGAGGGTTTGTTTATTTTGTCCAGGTTGATTGACATTTCCTGGGTAAACTGTGAACAAATTGTGGTTTGATACTTTTTGTCCGGCCCTGGGCTGCAGCCTGCTCTGTGACTGGTATGCGCCTTGCAGGGACTGGTCAATATACTATGCAAATGAAGTGACTATAGCCTACTATGCAAATGAATTGTCTGTGGCCTACCGAGAGGGGATTGGTCAGTTTGTGCCCCTCAATGGGAGGGGCCATATCTTAAAATTGACAATGAGTTGTGTATATAAGCAGCCAACCCCGCAGAGGTTTCTGAGAGAGAAAGAAGCAGGAAGAGATGCAGCAAGAAGCAGCAGAAGGAAGACAGAAGAGAGAAGAAAGATGAAGCAGATAGAGAGAAGATAAGGAACCTCCTAAAAGAGCTGTAACACAGGTCAAAGGCTGTAACGCTGAAGACGGCAACAAGCCCGAAAGGAGCCCAGCAGCAGAGCCGGAGATGACAGGTGGCAGGGCCAAGAGGTGCCTGTCCTGAGGGGGCCAGCAAGAACCTGTCCTCAGGAGGCCAAGAAGAGCCTGTCCTCATGGGACTGAAAGGAGGCCTGTCCTCAACGGGCTGAGAGGAGGCCTTCACAGTTAAGAGGAGCTGCACTGAAGAACAGAGACTTTGCCTACATGCTTCTTGATCCTGATCCTGAGTTGTACCCTGTTCCTTAGTAAATGACTTAACTGTAATTATGGTCTGTGAGTTCTGTGTGGCCACTGCAATGGATTATCAAACCCGGAAGAGAATCAGAGAGTGCCATGGGAAAGACAGCTGGTGTCAGAATTGGTAAAAAGGTTGGAGAGTGGAGGTATGTCTGACCTCCACCTCATGGGAATTAGCTTTGGGCCTGGTCATTATCACCCCCTGAAGTTAGACAGGTTCTGACGCTACTACCACTCACCATTTTATAAGGGGTGTAGAGTACACACAGAATGATTTAAAGCACCGTGCCTCCAGAAAGTCTGAGTGGCAGCTTAAACTTAAACATAATCCAAGAGAGCAAACAGAACGCAAGTGAACTAATCTCCACATTGGTCTCTACCTTGTTTTCTGACTTGGAAAAATGTCTCTGCTCTTCTTTCCAGAGAAATAATATAAAATCAGGAAATCATCAGAACTGGAAAGACCCCAGATCATCTCTAGCTAAATGTCTCACCACCTGTAAAAAACACTTCTCCTCAGCTATCATGATAATGGTTATCCAACCTCATCTTGAGTTGTAATCTGTTGTCTTTTCCCCACATACACATCCCACCCTCAGTCCTTTTCTCCCCTCCCCTATTACGCCAGGCACCTACAGCAACACGTAAGTCACTACCACTTTTAGTATTTGAAAAAAGCAAGTATATGACCCTTATATCTTCCCTTCTCCAGGCTATCCATCCCAGAAAAGATAGTTGCTACCAAGTTGACTCTGACTCCTGGCAACCTCATGTATGCCAGAGTAGAACTGTGCTCCACAGGGTTTTCAATGGCTGATTTTTCAGAAGTAGATCACCAGGCCTTTCTTCCGAGCCACCGCTGGGTATACTCAAACCTCCAACCTTTCAGTTAGCAGCTGAGCACATTAACCATTTGTACCACTCAGGGATTCCTAACCATCCCCAGCATCCTCAAACTCCTCAAAGAAAATTATTTTAAGACCAACCACCTTTCTTAAACACCCTCCTCAGGATACACACTAGACTGTGTATTTTCCTCTTAAAAGATGGATCCCAGAACTGAACATCACATTCATTCAACAAACATTTGCCGGATACCTAATGGGTGCCAGGCACTCAGCCAGACCCAGAGCTGAATCCACCAAACCATGCCTGAAGGAGCACAGAGTCCAGCTGAGGGGAAAGTCAAACTAAACCACTGCAAGAAGGTGCAGGGAATGTTCTGAGAAAGAAAGCACCTGGAGCTTGGAAGTGCAAAACAGTTTTGCCTGACACATTCTAGGAGAGAGTTCCAAAAAGATTTCTTTAAGGAAATATTTTTTAATACATTTTTTTGTATTGTGGTAAACATATAGGTAATAAAACATTTGCTATTTCAACAATCTTCACATGTATAGTTCAGTAACGTTAAATATATTTATCATGTTGTCCAGCCATCACCACTAACCATTCAAGGAAGCAACTTTCAAGCTGAGATACTATGCTTTGCTTATACAGGCTAGGTTTTTATTAGCTTCTTTGGCAGCCCATCACACTAGTGACATACATTGAGATTGAAATCAACTAAAATCCTTAAATCTTTTTTCATATGTCTCTTCCCACCCTGTATTTGTGCCATTATATTTTTGGACCTAAGTACAGAATTTGACATTTATTCCTATTAGGTTTCCTCTTGTTAAGGCTGAAACCTCTGATCCCTGATTCTCCTCTTCAAGTTTTTAGCTATCGTCCCACCTAGTGTCATTTAAAAACCACAAAGCATGTCTTCACAGTTGTCAACAGGTCATTGAGAAAAGTACTGAACCCGATTAGGTCAAAAGCAGAATCCCTAGAGGCCTCCCCCTTCCAGTTGATATCAATCCAATAATCGACACTGTGAGGGTACAGTTACTCAGCCAGCCATGAAATCTACCACAATCTAATCCTGGGGTTTTCGACCTTTTGTCTTTGGGAAGGGAAGCCCTCTGTCAAATAAAACCCAACAAATTCCCAATATATAAACAGATAAAAGAGGAGCTGCTCTAGGTGAAGCAGGAGTGGGGAGAATCACATCTGCTAGGGCACTTCTCCTCCCCACCACAGCACTCAGGGAACCTTGATAAAACCATATGGATCCGTGAAGCCCCCTTTGAAAATAAGACATCTTGCCCCCAAGAATATCATGAATGGGATCCAATAGCTTGATGGAATCAAAAGATTATATATTCAACTAGTAAGTCAAGCAAGTCAAGAAGACACTGTAGTTACTTTTTGATACGATTTATTCACAACAGTCCTTCATGAAAACCAACCATGTATTTAATAATTCATTCTAGTATTTTATTTTGTAATCAGAATCTACTTCTTCCACCCCTTTTGAAAACAGGAACAATTTACTATTTCCATCTTCTGATATTTTCCCCATTCCTTCCATTTCTGAAAGATTACAATAGGAGTCCCACGGTCATATATTTAATTTTCCACATCCTAGGATATCGTTTGCTTGGGCCTAGAAACTTGAGCGCTACTAGACTATAAGGTTCTTGAGAGTAGAGACCATTTTTATTCATCTCACTTCCCAAGAGCCTAGCAGAACATCTGCATAACAGACAGAATATTAATGTTCAAATAATTAGTTTTCTTGTTAGTCTATTAGTTGTGTAAAAATATTAAAATGTTCACTTGCTACCTTCCCATCTAGTTTGAATTTCAAATCAATTTACCTATATGGAAGCAAATTATGAGTTTAGTGTTTTGACTTTCTCCCTGTTGTCACTTAACCATGCACCATTAATAAAAAAAATTTAAAAAAAAACCTTTAACTCTCCCTAGTGGTCTTACACAGCTAAGTCCACTGGGCCCAACCTCCTGACACCCACACTTCTTGAGTCTTTAGAGGACCCTTTGCAGTTATGATCATTTCTTTAGTTGTGTCTGTGACCAAAGAGAAGCCCTGGTGGTGCAGTGGTTAAGAGCTCGACTGTTAACCAAAAAGGTCAGCAGCTCTAATCCACCAGCTGCTCCTTAGAAACCCAACAGGGTAGTTCTACTCTGTCCTATAGGGTCGCTATGAGTTAGAATCGACTCGATGGCAACAGGTTTAACAGGTGACCAAAGAGGACAGATGCAATAGGTATCAACCATCCCTTGAGATAAATGCACATTACTCACAAATGATCCACACTGGTCACCTAAAGGTATACCAATTTACATGTATTCTACGGTTAAAGGTTCAACCCCTACCCCCACCCCCCATGCAACTAGAAGACAGGAAAGCTGATGACATAAGGGGGCAAGCGACAGAGGAAAGAGAGAGTAGCAAGCGCCCAAAGTAACTTAACTTTCCAGTTAACATCTCAAACAAAAAATCGGGGACTTCATCAAAGAACCATACAGTTAATAACTATACGATTTCAATGTTTCAGTTATTAGAAACTTCCTTCTAGAGAAATCTTTGTAATATTTTTCTTAGGAAAAAATACTAAAAGTTGAACTGTTTAATAAATGAACGTGTAATATTTTGTGACTTTTGAAACTGTGAAACTCATCTTCAGAAAGTATGTATTAATTTATACTCCTACCAGCAGAATATATCAGTGCCTCCTCCATATTCCTGTCGTTACTTCTAATTATTTAAAAAAAAAAAACTATACCAATTTGATTGACAGAGTGGTGCCTCACTTCTTAACTTGCATTTCTCTGAAGAGGTGGAACATTTTTTCATGTATTTGTTCATCATTCATCATTTTTGTGAACTGCCTTTTTATGTCTTTTACCCAATTTTCCCTTAGGTATTCACTTTTCTCATTGATTTATAGAAGCTCTTCATACATTACCCCAAAGCTCTGCTAATGACCTCATGTCCTCCTCCTCAGCCTGTCACATGTTACAAATATTTATCCAGCTGACCATTTTCATTTTTCATTTTATTTCTAGTGATTTGTGACAGATATGAGGTTTGTTTTTTTCTTTTTTCATGTAATCAAACTATGCAGTTTTCTTCTATAGTTTCTCCCTTTGGTACCATGTTCAGGAAAACTTTCCGAAGTTCAAGATTATGTAAAAGTTTCCTGGTACCTTTATGTTTTATTTTTTACATCTCAATGCTCAATCCATTTGGAATTTATTCAGATGTATGACATGAAGTCATGACTGTACTGATCTTTTTCCAAATTGTCAGCCAGCTGTCCCAACACCATTTACTGAATTCACTTATCTTTTCTTCACTGATTTGCAAGGCTGCCTTTATCATATATTGCATCTCCACTCATATATTTGTCTCATAGGGCTCTCAAACTCAGTATATCCACAACTAAAATTCATGATCTTCCCCTCTTCTCCAGTGTTCCCCACTCTGTGAACAGCTACTCCACTCACTAAGTTTTCAGGTCAAGAACTTGGTTATTTCCCCAGAGACTTCATCAGCTGAGACCAGAAGAACTAGATGGTGCCTAGCTACCACCAATGACTGCCCTGACAGGGAACACAACAGAGAGTTCCCGACAGAGCAGGAGAAAAGTGGGGTGCAGAACTCAAAT
>NW_004443953.1:7341937-7367639 GCF_000243295.1 Trichechus manatus latirostris
GAAGGAGGAGTGTGCTGTCATAGTATAGGGAGAGCAACGAGTGTGCTGTCGTAGTATAGGGAGAGCAACTAGGTAACATAACAATGTATGTATAAATTTTTGTATGAGAGACTAACGTGAATTGTAAACTTTCACTTAAAGCACAACAGTAAAAAGGAAAAAAAAAAGAACCTGGTTATTTCTGACCCCTACCCTCTCCATCACCACACACACGCATCAAATCACTAAATTTTTGTCAATTCTGCCTCTAAAATATATCCATCACTTTCTGCCCATCTCTGCCACAATGGCTGTAGTCCAAAATGCAATTTTACCTTTCCTGCAGGGGGAACCCTAGTGGCACAGTGGTTAAGAGCTTGGCTACTAACCATAAAGGTTGGCAGTTCGAATCCACCAGCTGTTCCTTGGAAACTCTATGGGGGCAGTTCTACTCCGTCCTATAGGGTCACTATGAGTCAGAATCGACTTGACAGCAATGGGTTTTTGGTTTGGTACACCCTGTGGGAGGCAAGTTACATCCAACATGGCCCCCAGTTCCTATGGCACTAGGTGGGTTTCAACAAAATAAATTCCAAACCCCACGTCCTAGAGGAGGTGAGACACCTAACGTACTCCAGAATAGGGGTGAGGGTGAGACTGCAAGTAACTGTCGCCGACTGAGAGCCAATGAAAACCAACCTTCCCCAGATAACATCAGCAGCGCCGAAAGGCTAGGTTTTATGTCTGTATTTGCTGTCACGTAGCGGACGTGGCACCCTGTACGTTAGTAGGCCATCATTTCACACATAAACAAACAAACAAAAAAAAAAAACCAACCCCACTGCTGTCGAGTCAATTCTGACTCATGGCGACCCGACAGGACAGAGTAGAACTGCCCCATAGGATTTCCAAGGAGCAGCTGGTGGATTCGAACAGCCAATCTTTCAGTTAGCAGCCAAGCTCTTAACCACTGTGCCACCAGGGCTCCACTCACACATAGCAGCTCCTAAATTCAAATGATCTGTGTTTGAATTGTCATAGCTAAGTCTCAGCACAGAACCATGTCAGCCCAGGCAACCTCCAGTCAACAAGATGAACAAGAGCATGCCATTCTACTCAACCCCTCACCAGCCCATGGATGTCTGCTGCTCTGGGATTCTCTTTGAGGGGTTTCCCAAACGTAATTAAACCCGATGTGTGCAGTAAATCCAAAAACAGACAGTGTTATAACATGCTAGTAAGAAGAAACCCAAGACTACAAATGGAAATGAAAGGGGAAAGAATATAGCACTTGTTTGCCTGAGCACGAGATGGGTCAGCACCATCGGTATCTCTCTCAAACATAACTTGATGTCGCCAGGTGCACAGTCCCATCTTCTGAGCAGATATGCTCAGAAGCAGCCTTTCAACCCTAACCTGTTTATAAATAGAAGAGTTTCCTTGCTCAAAATCACCCCCCCTCACAACACATTCAGAAACGCCAGCACTGCTTACAGCTAGGTAGTGATGCCACACCATGGTCCATACTCTGGTCACATGGGGCCTCACCGCCCTAGAAACAGTCACATGCAAGTCATTGAGAAACACATGCTCCTGGAAATTAGAGGATATGGTTAAAAGGTGGGACTACTACCTACACGTGAAAGCAAAGAAACCAACCCAAATAAAACTTTAAATGGTAAATCACAAACAGTGCTTTACTAATCATGCAGAAAGTCAGCATATAAAATAAAGAACAGAAGGCGTGGTACATTACCCAAGAGCCCTGCTAACGACCGCATGTCCTTCTCCATCAGCCTGTAAATCTCTTCCTCGGAGAAGCGGCCAATGCCGTGACCGTGCATCTCACGTTTCACAATTCCTTTCGTTATGTGGCACACAACCCACCTCAGCAGGTTACTGAAGGGACCACCACCACTAAGAGAGAGCATCTTCCGGGTCTCATTGAGATTGTCCACCCACTGGCAATAAGCTAACGTCCTGGAATTGTGTGGAAACAAGTTACTACTGTGCATCAGATACATATCACCTCCAGAATCACTTCTGAATGAGTCATTCAGAATTTAGTGCACTCTGGAGGTACTGAATAATTCCAGCTTTTACAAAGAGCAATCTGCATAGCAGATATTACAACAGGCTCTAGACAATGCCTAGACATAAAGGCCTGCGGAAGAAACCGTAAAATATTCCGATAACGATACCATTTGTTACAACGTCACCAACCCTCTCCCGGTACCCTCCCTCAGGCTCCCCCCCATCTCCCGCCTCCCAATGCCATGCTTCTGCTTTCTCTGAGGCAACTCCACTGAAGACAAGTAGAAACCCACTTTTAGAAGTCTTTTAGTAGGGTTAATAGTACCTATGGGGGAATAGGGCTGGAGGAGGTAATAATTGGGGTGCTGGCATCATTCTCTTTCTTGACCAAAGTGATGGTTACACAGGTATATGCTTTGTGTTCATTAATTAAGCTGCATATTTTTATTTTGTATGCTTTGTATGTGCATTTTATATTTCATAATATAAAAGTTTTTTTTTTAAAGCAACTTTTTGCCTTTTTTTGACAGAGGATTAGGGAATGGGTACACCTGTTCATGTTTATTATAAATTACATAAATTATAACTATTACATAAATGATTCACTCTCAGAAAGTCAACTCTCTGCTTCAATTTGTTCCCAAGGACTCTACAGGGTATAAATAACCAAAGGAACTTGGTGGAATCATCTTTCCCATCTTGCGGCAAACTCATCCATCCAGGTGCTCCTGTTTAATGTCTATGGACGGTTATACAGCTTTTCACTGGCTGTGCATTCTGCTGGCCACAATACCCGGGCTTTTGCCGATTTTGTTCTCTGAACCTGTGCAATTGCAGTAATGTTTTTATGGCTAATAGCGCTGGTAGATAAAAATTAAGAGGGTTTTGAAGAGAATGTAGTAGTGGGAATCCAGGCATAAGATATTTCAGTTTTTCCACATCATGAGCAATAAAAGACGTATGGGAGGTCACCTCTACTCCTGGTGCTGGTTGAAATAGTGTTAATGGCCATTTTGGAAAAACAGGTTAACAGAGAGAACACAAGGGATGACAGTGGAATTGCAGCTACAATGAAATGCTATTCTCTATCACAAGGAAAACAAAAAACAAAAACGAACAAAAGCAGAAAAAGAAAAAGGCCTTGAAATTTTCTTCACTTTATATTTCTATTCTTTGGAGGGGCCTCTTCTTTAAAAATAGAAAACGAAAAAGAAACAGAAGCTAACTCTAAAATTTTTGAAGCATTTCTGTTTTTTTCTGAAAAGTCCTATACACACTCCGTATTGCAACCGTAACTCTTCCTTATTACCCTTTTCAGGAAGGCCTACAAATTGTGTTAGGAAAGTCTTCTCTCTCCTTTGTACACCTCTTGATATAAAGTACTTGAGGCATCAAGAAATGGGTTTTGCTGAAAAGAGGAAACAGTACATTGCAATGGTGGCTAATTAATGTGTACAGTGAGAGCACTCAATGGCTCTTTTGATATAAAATATCTCACATTAATTTCAGTAAATTCTATACAAACATGCAAACTAAATGCTTTTCTACTTGCACTTCTCTTTACACCTGCAGTAACTGAAGTGGCAATTTTCACATTCCATTAGAATAATTCAGCACTTTCATTCTAATTGTACTAGATCTAAATTCACGATAAGGGTTTTACACCATTCGTGACTGTGAGGTCAATGGTCTGAGGATAAAACTAAATTATCCTAAGCCGAGCATGACTAAGTAAATATAGCATCCAGGAAGCATCTAAAGAGTAGAGGAATGTGCTGGCTCTGACAGGTTGATGTGGAAAAAAAATACATTCTTTGTAGACAAATTACACGGGCTCTATCAAAAGCATATCTGATCTTGAAGGGTGAGCAGAACTTCACGAGGCAGAGCAGAGGGAGAAGGCATGTACATGAAGAGCACTGGCTGCTTGGTAAACTGCAAGAACCTCAGTAAGGCTGGGTTGGGTACGGGATACATATGAGGATGCTAGTGAGAAAGGAGGCTGAAAGGGTGGACAAGGATCAAATCAGCAGGGCCTGATGTCAAGGATGTTGAACTTTATTCCAAATGCAAAGGTGAACCACTGAGAGGTTTTAAGCAGACAAGAAACATAATCCAGTTTGTGATGATGTAAAGGAAGAGCTGGAAGTTGGAGAAACTGGGGGTAGGAAGGCCAGTTAGAAGACCACGCAAGAAATGATGCACTGAATTAAGGCAATGGCATAGCAGATGGTGAATAAAGGGAATACATAGAAGAAACACTGAAATAGGAGAAACAGGGTCTATTGACCAAGGGATATAAAAGACTAGGTATAAGGAAAAACTGGGTATTTTCTCCTAGATTGGTGGGTTACAATGAGTGAATCATCCACTAGGTTGTGGGGATGATAATGCCATTGACCACTACTGGAATACACAAGGTGAAACATATTTGGGCAGCAGCAGAACAGTTAACCTCCTGCATTTGAAGTGCCCGTGGAAACCCAAGTAAAGATGTCCAAAAGGTTGAGAACTTAGGAGATAGGTTTAGACTCAAGATAAAGAATTGGTGAGTAGTAGCATGTTGATGGTAGTTTTAAAGCTATGAAAGGAGATAAGGTCACCTAAAGAAGCTTCTAGGCACAACAAAATATGATTAAAAAGACACTTCTAGGATGAACGGTGTTGGAGACACTACAGTTAAGGGCAAGTTAGATGATAAGAAAGCAAGGCAGGAAGGGCCAGCTTACAGAGAAGCAGGGACACCTCTTTCTCTGAGATGGAGAGGAGGAGGAGGTTGCAAGGGATTAGGAGCTACAGAGAGGTTGAGTTCCTGCCTGATTACTTCATTGTCCTCTGTAGGGCAGGAAACGAGGCAGAAGATGAAGACATGGCAATGGGTAAAGAGTTTTAAGAGAGTAATGTTGGTTTAGAGTAGCAGGTCGGGACTGGAGAGGCAGCTGTTCTGAGGCACATAGCTAGGCAAGGAGGAGATTCCATCCAAGCAACAGTGTTAAGTTTCTCCACCTGCATAAGCAGGTTGAATGTAGGATGCAAAAGAAGGAACACTGGGTTGATTCAGAATTTTGCAGTTGGAAGTAACTTCAGAAACTGTCCAGTCTTCCTCTCTTCTCTTTCCTGCCTGCTCTTGATTTCTCTTCCTCTGTTTCCTTCCCCAGACCCAACACTGTAGACCTGTTTCAGGGAAAATAAACAAATGAGGACCAAGTAGGGTCTTCCAGGGTCAAGCCAGTGAAATATTTATAAAGTCAGTGCTAGGAAGGGGAAGCATTCCACTCTCTCTTTTCTTCCACTCTAAACTTTAATACCAAAGGAAACAAGAGTTTCATGAATTCCTAAATCAATTGCTACGAGTAGAACACAACATAACACATTACACACCATTACAACCAAGTATCCACCTCCTGTCACAACCTAGCTTTCAGAAAACTTGGTCAACACCACAGGATGCTCCAAGCCCCACCATTTCACCAAAACCACTCTTGCCCAAGTCAACAATGACCCTTGCTGCAAAATCCAAAGAAACTTTTTTTTCTGTATTTAGCTTCCTTGACCTCTCTGCAGCATCTGACACTATTAACCTCTTTGCTGGACCTCCTCCTTGGCTTCCATCTCTACTGCTTTTCTTCCCACCTCTCAGGTGTCTCCTTCTCAGCCTACCTCAAGGACTCCTCCTTTTCCTCCCCACCTCTTACATGTTCCCAAGATCTCCATTCCTCCTACCTCCTTACTCCACACTAAGGGGGTGATCTAATTCACAGCCATGATTTCAAACCAATGACTCCCAAACATATATCCAGCCCAGATCTCTGTCCTGAGATCCACGGACTCCATGTGGCCAATCCTCAGAAACTGAAAACAAACATTTTCAAAACTGGACTTATCATCTTCACTTCCTTCAAAACTTCAAACTTGCTTCACCTCACCCAAGTCAGAATCCTGGGAGTTATTCTTCACTGCCCTCTCTCTGCCTGACAGTCAGACACCCTGTGAATTTGCCCTTTTACCCAACTCCATTAACACTGTAGTTCTACCCTTCATTATTCCTCAGCTATGAGGACAGTAGCCTTCTAGCAGGTCTCCTGACATTCCTTCTAGCCCCCTCAGAAATCTATTTGCCCCAAGACAGCCACTAAAACCTAAAACCCATTGCCGTCAAGTCGGTTCCAACTTATAGCAACTCTATAGGACAGAGTAGAACCGCCCCATAGGGTTTCCAAGGAGCAGCTGGTGGATTTGAACTGCCGACCTTTTGGTTAGCAGCTGTAACACTTAAGCACTACACCACCAGGGCTCCAATACAGCCACTAAGAGCTTCCTAAAACACAAATTTAACTGTATCATGCTGCTTCTTAGAGTCTTTTATTAACTTCCCACAGCTCCTTAGCATGGTACACCAGCCCCCCAGCCCATGGTCTGATCCCTCTATGGCCTGACCCTTCTCCAGCCCCATATCCCAGCATACAGAATTGCATGGATTTTCCCAAACGCCTCTTTCTTGCCTCTAAACTTTGCAGATACTGCTCCCTCAGCCTGGATATCCTAATCTTCCCTATTGTCCAGGACCTTCACTCACCACTCTGATTATCCCTAGATTCCATGTGACACCACTTCCTCTGGCAAGCCTTCCCTTCCTCTCTCCAGCTGGTACTGGCTGCCTTTTGTCAGTTCTTCAAACTCTCCCCCAGCACTGACCATTACGAAGAATCGGTGTCTCTTCTCCAGCCTGTGAGGACAGGGACAGAGTCTTATTTGCCTTGCTTCCCCAACATCCAGCACACTCCCTAGCCACTAGTAGTTATTCGTTTTATTCATTAAGTTTGCTGAAAGAATGAATTATTGATTGAATGAAAAAAGACTTTGCTCCTGAGCCAGCTACTGCTAAAGTGGTGTTTCTAAGAGATGACACACATTTAAATAGAAAAATGGACAGAGAAAAGCGCCTACAGAGAATAAAGAAGGGCTGCCACTGTTTTCTGGGATTCGCAGCTCTTCATTCTCCACTGGGAAAAGGCTCGCTGCACAAGGAATCATGAATTATTAACTGCAGGATAGGGGACAGGGAGGGCCAATTTGGAAACTAGACTTGGCTAAGCAACTAAAATAATCCTTCATTCTGAAGGAAGGAGCTCTGCTGGTGCAGTGGTTAAGCGCTCGGCTGCTAACCAAAAGGTCAGCAATTCGAACCCACCAGCTGCTCCACGGGAGAGAGATGTGGTAATCTGCTTCTGTGAAGATTTACAGCCTTGGAAACCCTGTCCGACAGGGTCGCTATGAGTTGGAATCAACTCTACCGCAGTGGGTTTGGGTTTTGATTATCATTCTGAGAACCTATTTCAGGAAGTTGGGAAACATTTTCCTTATCACAGCTGATATATCTGATCTCTCTTGCAAAATGGGGTCAAAGAGTTTTTCTTTTTGTTTTCAATAAGACTGATTATCTTAGTCATCCGAACAGCAGAATAACACCTGCGCAAACATTTTTATACGGCGCTCAAGAAGACAGACCAACAAAAGCCAGTCTTTGATCTTTTAATGACAGTATTTCTAGTTACAACCTAACATGATGCCTGGCCTACAGTAGAAACAAATATTAATACGTGGAATACTGTGGCAAACTACTGTTTCATGAATGAGTCTTAGCGAGAGACTCCCAAATTCTGAGAAGGCCTCTCGCCATGCCATACCACAACCTCAGAATCATTTGAGTGTCCTCTACATTCTCAACTTCACCAAGTTTCCTGAGCTTTAGAATAGTCCCTCCAAACAGGAGCCCTCACTGCATCCAATGCTGGGGGAAAAGAAAATGGAAACACATCAACAGAACTGATGTGTTTCCTGGCTTTAGAGTCTCCTGGCTTTTAGAAGAGAGCTTCTTGAGTAAGTCACTTTAGTAAAGCACTCCACCCCCACCCCCACCCCCATTTACCAAAACGACAAACTGGAAATTTAAAACCTATGACCAGCCTAGAAGTGAACTTGAATTCACTGTTCTAGTACCTATATTGTCATGGGTGAAAATGTCATGACTACAGGGTCTCACAGTGGTGCCCCGGCACACTTCCTTATGGGGATGGAAGACTCTTAAGACACTCACTGATGTCCCCAAGGGGTCAGTATGCCACACTGAAGAAGCTGTAATTTCTGTTACCTAAAATCAATTTCATTCCAGTAATCTGACCCTGTGTCTCTCTGACTTCCCTTATATGGGCTTCCCTGCATCAGATCTAACTTAAGCATTCAGTGATGCAAAGGGAATACAAAACCATCTCCTTCATCTTCAATAACAGCTTTTACATGAAAGTGGAAAATAAATGTATGGATTTCAAGAGCAAGAAAAACCACTTTATAACTGAGTGGGCCTATCCAAACAAGCCTAAAGCAGACCCAGAATCATGTGATGCTACATAATAATGCTTTCTATTGCCTTTGCTTTTCAGAAAATCATACCTGAAGTGGGATATTCTTAAAGTTTCAGGTCAAAATAAACACATGTGAAAACTCCAGATAATGAAATCGGTTTGGTGGGTTTACTAGATTGCCCCTTCCACTTCTGCGAGTATAGACACAGCCTTAGAGCTCATTGCGTCGCCCACAGTGACAGTCAGAATTTAACAAGATCTCACAGAAAGCTCACACTTGAAATGTTTTCCTCCTTATTGTGGTAGTTCCCTCTGCTGGGCCATGGATGCACATTTTGGGTGTGATCTCTGGACCAGAACAGGGGAGGGAGGAGAGGATGTGGAGGGAAGGGTACCAGGGATTCTCTGCCAATGCTTTTCCTTCCCGTGTGAGGTGAGGAAGGACGTTTTCTTCACTGGGATTTAGAGCTCTCAGAAAAGCCCTAGCACGGTCTCCCCAAAGCAAGAAACTGGCTAAAGGTTTAGGAGCCTTATAAAACAGACAGGGAAGGGTTTGCTTTTCTTTCTGCTACTTGGGATTTAAAGAATTGGGGGAGAATTAGTTACATTACTTGGAAATTTCCTCTCAATAAAGACTTTTCCTCCCAGCTTCAGTATTTTTCCTCAGATTACCGTGTTTTTATGCAAATAACATGTGCCTTCTACGTTTGTTTGCCAACCACGCCCTCCCCCTCCCTCCCACAAGGTATTTTCGTAAGTGCCACTATACTAATTTTGTTACATGATGCTGTAAAAAAATTAGCAGACTTCATGTTATGGATTGAATTGTGTCCCCCCAAAAAATGTGTGTCAACTTGGCTAGGCCATGATTCCCAGTATTGTGTGACTGTCCACAATTTTGTCATCTGATGTGATTTTCCTATATGTTGTAAATCCTACCTCTGTGATGTTAATGAGGCAGGATTAGAGGCAGTTATGTTAATGAGGTAGGACTCAATCTACAAGATTAGGTTGTGTCTTCAGTCAATTCCTTTTGAGATATAAAAGACAGAAGCGAGCAGAGAGACAGGGGGACCTCATACCACCAGGAAAGAAGCAGCGGGAACAGAGCATGCATCCTTTGGACCCGGGGTCCCTGTGTTGAGAAGCTCCTCAATCAGGGGAAAACTGATGACAAGGACCTTCACCCAGAGCCAACAAGAGAGAGAAAGCCTTCCCCTGGAGCTGGCACTCTGAATTCACACTATTAGCCTCCTAGACTGTAAGAGAACAAATTTCTGTTTGTTAAGGCCATCCACTTGTGGTATTTCTGTTACAGCAGCACTAGATAACTAAGACAGTGCACTTACGAAAATATCTCGCAGCGGGAGGGCGCAGTTGGCAAACACATAGAAGGCCCACGTAATTTACATAAAAATACAGTAATCCTTGAGTAAACACAAATAAGAAGTAACAGTTAACCATAAAAAAGTATTTTTCAATTTATAAAGTCAACTAAGGAAATAAAATTATCATTAGAAGAGTCTGCTACATATGAAGGAGCCCTGGTGGCACAATGGTTAAGTGCTCCACTGCTAACCAAAAGGTTGGTGGTTTGAACCCACCAGAGGCTCTGTGGGAGAAAAAGCCTGGTGACCTGCTCCCATAAGGAGTTCTATTCTGTCCTATAGGGTCACTATGAGTGTCATGGATTTAATTTTGTCCCCCAGAACTATGTGTCAACTTGGTTAGGCCATGATTCCCAGTATTCTGTGGTTGTCCTCCATTTTGTGATTGTAATTTTATGTTAAAGTGGATTAGGGTGGCATTGTAACACTCTTACCCAGGTCACATCCCTGATCCAATGTGAAGGGAGCTTCCCTGGGGTGTGGCCTGCACCATCTTTTACCTGTCAAGAGATAAGAAGGAAAGGGAAGCCAGCAGAGAGGGGAAACCTCATACCACCAAGAAAGCAGCGCTGGGAGCACAGCGTGTCCTTCGGACCTGAGGTTCCTGTGCTGAGATGCTCCCAGACCAAGGGAAGATTGATGACAAGGACCTTCCTCCAGAGCCAACAGAGAAAGCCTTCCACTGGAGCTGATGCCCTGAATTTAGACTTGTAGCCTACTAGACAGTGAGAGAATAAATTTCTCTTTGTTAAAGCCATCTACCTGTGGTATTTGTTAGAGCAGCGCTAGATGACTAAGACAATGAGCCAGAATGGACACGACAGCATACAACAACAGCTACATAAGACCCAAGCAGCTCTTAAAGCACTTGGCCATCTGTGGTTTGTAAAATAAAATTCTTCCCTACCAAGGCACCACCTCCCAACTCTTCCTCCTGCCTCTCACCCACAACCACCCTCCTTGCTCCCATCCAAGACCTGCCTCCCATCAAGTACTAGCTCAGGGATGAGGGGAGGGAAATGGAGAGGAAGTGAACTTCTGCCAGTGAGTAAACATAAAATGACATGCACATCCAGAGCAAGAAGCAGTGATGGGTGGTACTTTGGAATCTTGCTGGATCAAAGACTTTATAACCTAAATATAAACTTTCTGAACCACTACCGAAATTATAGACTGGTAGCCAAAGCACCAACTAAAACATGCGGCTTTCAGCTTCTTTTTCAGGCAGCTGACAAATCGAAATTACCCCGCATCAATGGGCCCATCAATCAAATGAGCTAGTGCTGCAGAAGGCAGCATCAACAGAAGACACAGAGGGTCAGGGTGGCCCTATGCTGGTTCTTCATTTCCCTCAATTGCTGCAATGCTAGGACTGGAGACTGGCAAGCAAGGCTTTTCCCAGAAGCTAAGCACACCATACCAGTCATGGATTTCTATCCACACTGCAACACTGCACTCCTTAAGATGAGAAGCCCAGCAGTTCTCCATCCATATTGTAAGAAGACCCGGGTTCACTTCCGTAACACTGAGTCTGTGATTACTCCCACACAGATCTGTACCTCTGCTTCAGCCCTCCCCTAGTTCTCTCCTTGTTCCCACTCCCTTCACCTCTATAATGATGCAGGTGGGGAGAAAATGGTATTTCAGGTCAGCCCTAGAGTAAAGTAGGCAAGAACTGAAAGTAGAAAGAAGAAAAATAAAGGATCACTTAAAAACAAGAGACAGAAACAGCAAGTCTTCCATTAAAGAAAGAGCTATCTAGATGAAATACAGAGACCACGGGGAAGAATCCTCTACAATCAACCCCACACTGAGTCTATTCCTTGGCGGGGGAGGTGCAGTAAAAGCTACTGAGGGAGCACCTGGCCCAGGAATAACAATCGATGCCAAAAAAGTGTGTTTAATTCTTAATTAAATCTTCAGAACAAGAGAAGTTTGCAGAAACAGGGAGAAAACTACTCTCATCTTTTGGGGTGTAGAAAAAGATGCTGAAACTCCAGAAAATGGATGCAAGAAAAAGGAAAAAGCCCACGTGACAATAAGTTTGTAAAGCAAGGGTCGTGTCTGCTTAACTTACGGTGTCACAGCCAGCACAATGCAACGCAGAACAGGGGCAACTCATCAAACTTAGGGAACACAAACTACAGTCAGGCCATCAGGGAAAAGACACCCCAGAAAGGAGGAGCCTGTTACTTCTGTAACACAGAGAAGCTGTTGTTATCTAAAGAAAACTGACAGTAATCTCACCAAGGGGCGTGCAATTTATTTTACCTAGGAGTTCTATCCTGGCTTCATTTTCTATTTATTACTTTAGTTCAGTGGTTTCTATTCATAAATATTCCTGAGCCCAAGGAATGAAGTATCCCCCGCACCTCTGTGAGCTCCAGTCTAGATCAGGGGGTCAGCAAACTACAGCTGACAGGCTAAGAAGCTTTTACATTTTTAAAAGGTTGAAAAAAATCAAAAGAGGAATAAAATTCTAAATTATATAAAATTCAGTTTTCAATGGCCATAAGAAAAGCTTCTACTGAAACACGGTCATACTTATTCATTTTTATATTGTCTATGGCTGCTCTCCTGCTACAAAGGCAGGGTTGAGGGGCTGCAAAAGAGACCAGATGGCCCACAAAGACTAAAAATTATCTGACCCTGTACAGGAAATGCTTGCCAATCTCTGGTCTAGATATCTAGCAACTTAACAGTCCTAACTTTGACTCCTTCTTATCCCAATGTATTAACACAGAAATGTTTTGAGAAGGTGGGACGAGTGTCTAAAAAGTGAAACAGACCTTGGGGTTTACTTGGAAAGTTTGTGGACAGGAGGTGCGCTGCGCCCGCCCCCAAGCCCGGGGCGACTCACCAGTAGAAGTGCTCCTCCACCATTTTGGTCACTGCTCTGGAGACAGCTCTTTCATGAGGGCCAAGGTTTTTGTTTAAATTCACTCCAAGTTTCTCTTCCAAAAAGTCAATTATGAACTCTGTGCCAGAAACTTTTTCATTATTATATTCAATCCAAGGCATTTTCCCTTGAGCAGACAGTTTTCCACCAAAATAGTTCTAAGCAGAGTAAATTTTAAAAAGAGAAAAACAATGTTGTATTTATATTTCACTGTATGATTAACAGAAACAAACATTGCAACCTTATGTTTGGTAGTGACTGTACTTACTATTCCAGTGAATGAGTTCTTCACATAAATGTTTTAAGAGACTAAGTGGTTACTTTAGAAAAAAAGTAGGGGATGAATTATCTCACAGGAAGATATGGCTTTACTCCCATAGATGTTATCTTGGGCTCTGGCTTATTGTAAAATATAGAACCTCAGCCCCCCAACCCCCGAGAGAAAAAGGTATTAAATGATCCTGATAATAGTCAGTCTAGTTATAATAAATGAACAATCCAAAAATCCAAAAAGTGAAATTAAACCATGATGAAGCTTGTATTGACTAGGCTATTGACCAAAGACCTCACTTTAAATTCAGTATTTTATGCCTGAATAATGCTTAAGACCACTACACTGTAAACAACTGATTCCAGAGACTGTAACACTTGGGTGTAACAAAGTATATATATCAGACTCAACTACCCATAAAACCAAACCCATTGTCAGTGACTCAATTCTGACTCATAGCAACTCAACTACAGTGCCTGCCAAAAATGCAGATTCCTGGGCCCTAGCCAAGCCCTCTGGATCAGAATCCTGGACAGGGGGCCCAGAAATCTGTGTTTCTGACAAGTTCCCCTTTGATTCATACGCATACTGGAAGTTTACAGTGTCTCAGAGGACCCTGATCCCAGAAACGGGTGGGGTGGGGGGCTCACCCATTTTATGAACACTTAGAATTACAGAGTGACCTTCGTAGCTCAATCATGTATACGAGACTAACAGGCGCACCAGCTCAAAAGCAAAAACAAGAAAGCAGGAAGCAACAGGAAAACTGGACGAACGGCAACAGGGAACCCAGAGGAGAGAAGGGGAGAGTGTTGACACATCGCGGGGTCGGCAACTGATGTCACAAAACAATTTGTGTATTAACTGTTTAATGAGAAACTAATTTGCTCTATAAACTCTCACCTAAAGCACAATTAAAAAAAAAATTACAGAGTGACATTTGCTGCCTACTACATGAAAACAGTCAAGATCTTAGCCACATTGATGGAGCAGATTCTGTGGTAATGATTCCATTTATACAATCATTTTTCTCAGTAAATTTGGATCACTTAGATCCCAAAGTTGATTTTTAAATCTGAATCAATTCTCTTGGTGGTCTACACAGCCTAAATTAGTAAGATTATTACAAACTCTTCTTCATACTTCATACAAGTAGACAGTTCAGACATTGTTCGATAATACCAAGGAATGGATATCTCTAGATAGTAGGATGCCAGGTGATTTTTACTTTCCATTTGCATTTTTTGTATTGTTTGAAATTTTTATAAGATGCACATGTCACTTATATGTGATCGGAGAAAACAATAAAGCTATTTTTGTTTTTTAAAAAAATTGATTATATCCACAGAACCTCCCTTTACATTTTTGCAACTTCCAGTGAATCTATAATTATTACAAAATAAAAATAAAATAAAAATGAGCCACCAGTATTCATATCTTGATTTTTGGCCTTTAAAATAACTGTGTCCACTACATTGGGCTTGTTTTTAAAAAGGCTTGCGGGTTCCTACTAATGGTCATCAAATAGTCATTCCAGTCTCACTTAGGTCAAAAAATTAAAAAAGCTTCAAATATAAGAGCATGATCTTAGGAACACCACATTTTAATCTTTTTTAAAGGGCACAGGGCAAAGAAGGAGCCGAGGGTGGAGCTCCCTGGGGCTAGGACAAAACACCTCTCTGCAGACGTGTCCAATAACCAAGCTCTGTGCGCCTCCCGGGCACCACCTGTATCAACACAAGCCCTCGCTCCCCATATAGGGTGCTCAGGGCACCCTGGGCAGACAGAGTGTCCCCTTCTAAACCACCAAACCATTTCCTTCTACTTAGGATCTCTGCCATCTCCTGAATACTCCCTGCATTTATTTTTCACAGAGACCTCATGCTTATAAGAAATAATTATTTTGGAAGGGGATGAGCTTCCCCTTTCTCAAGCCAGCCAATTGCCATCGAGTCAACTCCAACTCAGGGCAACCACATGTGTGTCAGAACAGAACTGTACTCCATAGGGTTTTCAATGGCTGTCTTTTCAGAAGAAGATTGCCAGGCCTTTCTTCCCAGGTGCCTCTCAGTGGACTTGAACCTCTAAATTTTTGGTTAGCAGTCAAGTGTGTTAATGTTTACGCCACCCAGGGGCCCCTCTCCTTCTCCAAGAACTCTGTAATAGCTTCAGCCTCCACAGCTAGTAGGGTGCTCTGCTGCTCCAGTTACACTAAAGGCAGCTGCTCTGAAACAGGAACGAAGGTAGGTAGGAGGCTGATAAAGACAGGTCTGCAGCAGTTGGCCTTGACGGCTTGAAGGAAAGAAAGGAAAGGGCAGAAGAGCCTGGCAGCTACTACAGCTGCTGCAAATAGCAGGAGTACTTCATCATGGGGGAGGAGCACAAGAAGCACTGCAGAGCACAAAATTCAGGGTTTGGGCCCTAGCTGCCCCAAAGTCGTCATGGCTAAAAAACGCATTCTGGTCAAGAGCGCAGATGGAACAGAGACAGGCAGAAGCTGGGTAGCAATATCTCTTCCTTCATTATGAGCCTCTCAGTACCACATTCCTTCAAGTGCTGACTGCCAACACCAGGCTGAATGATGATCTTCCAAATCTGATCCAGTGCATTTAGATCATTTAAGCTTTGTCTGCTTTTAGTACTGTTTGCTATTTTCTCCTCCAGTGCTGGTTTACGACGTCCTGCATAACCTCCTTGATTCTCTCTCTCCACTTACCCTTGCGCTCCAGTCCCCAGTCAAAAGAACACCTTTCTGTTCCTCAAACACTCCCATGCTCTCCCTGATCCCCCAACCCAAAGTCTAGATTTGGTGCCACCCCACCATATTTCCAGAGGACCTCTGCAATAGCACTTAGGAAAGCGAAGAGGATGTAATTCGGGCCATCCAGCTCCCAGAGAGAAACTGGCTCGGAAAGCACAAGCCGTGGGAAGTCAGGAGTCAGAGGAGTAATACCATAATCAGGGCCGTCAAAAGCTTGGCTGGGTGAGGAGCCCTCCCCCTCCCATCTCCCAGCAGGTCTGTTACAATCTAGAAAGACCACCTCCTCCCAATACTGTTCTTTGTAAGAGCTTCAAGATGAAAGCTGAAGAGAGGAGCCATTTGGAGTGGCAGCAAACCAGACAAACCATGGCGGTTCTGGAATGCCTGAGGCTTGCTCACTTCCTTTTCTTAAACTCTGTTAGAGGAACACAAATGTGGGTCTAGGCTTTAGCCCTTGCCCAGCACAAATTCCCAGGAAGGGAGGCTGATGTCCATGGTAAACAGAAGCTTTCAGATGAGAATAAGTAGACACTTGAGGAATACAACTACTATGAAAGAAGGGCAACAGACTGAATACATATAACATAAAGCAGAATTATTGGGACAAACTTAAATTAGCATAATAAATATCCTCCAAGGGATAAAGCAAGAGATTAATAATACAGGCCAAGTAGAAATACTAAGAAGAAGAATATAAAAAAATAAAGAGCATAATAACCCCTTGCCATCAAGTCAATTCCGATAGGACAGAGTAGAACTGCCCCATAGGGTTTCCAAGGAGCAGCTGGTAGATCTGAACTGCCGACCTTTTTCGTTAGCAGCCGAGCTCTTAACCACTGCACCACCAGGGCTCTAAAGGGCATAACAGATGAGATAGATAGCATGATGAACACAAGAAGAGAACAGAGCAGTGCAACAGAAGCTCAGAGAGAGGAATTCTCCCAGAAAGAAGCAAAAAGGAATTAAGGGATAGAATTCAAAGAGATAGAAAAGAAAATCAGAAGTGCCAGTATGCAGATAATAAGGAACAGGGAGGGAAGAAGAGGGGGAAAATGAACAAGAAGAGGAAATATATAAAGAAAATTAATAATTCCCCAGAAATGAAAACAGATGAAAGGCCTCCAATTAAAAGAGTTCATAAAGGACCAAACAGAATACATAAAGACCCACATCAAGGTACATTATAGTGAGATTTAAGAATAATAAGATTAAAAGCAAATTCTAGAGGCTTCCAGAGAGAAAAAGAAAGCAGAATCAGATCAACATCAGATTTTTGTATTGCAATATTGATGCAAAAAGACAATAGGGTGATATATTCAAAGCACTGAATGAAAAGAACTTTAAACCTCGAATTATCAAATATGAGGGCAGAATAAAGACACTATCAGGCCTGGCTTGAATATAAAATAAATGTTTGAAATAAGTCCTAATAAAAGAATAATTCTAACAAGTGTAAATGGATTAAAGAACTCTCAGATTGGATAAAACTTATGCATTGCCTACAAGAGACAAACATAAAACAAAATATAGAAAAGCCAAAAACAAAAGGGTAGAGAAAGATATCTCAAGCAAATATGAACCAAAAGAAAGCTAGAGAGGCAATCTTACTATCTGATAACATAGAATTCAAGGATTAAAAGATTCATATGGGACAAAAAGGAATGCTATATACTGGGGAAAAAAACAGTAAAAGATATACTCTTTCATATTATACAAACTTAGCAATATAATCTTAAATATAAAAATACTCTTCTACAAAGCAAGAACAGACACAACGATAGGAAAGAGATAAATCAACAAATACACTTAAATATTTTAACACATTCCCTTCAGAAACTGCTAGAACAGTGGACAAAAAATAAGCAGAAATATAGAAGGTATAAATAATACACTAAACATGCTCAAGCAAGTAAATATAGAAAGGGCTCTACACCCAAGCAGAGAATATGTAATTATTTTTGACATTTATAAAAAGTAATGACACAAGAGGCTGAAGTCTCAGTAAATTCCAAGGAACCGATACCACAGAGACTATCTTCTCTGACCATAAAATTAGAAATCAATAACAAAATCAAAGCCTTAAAAAATTCCATCAGGCTGGAACTCTGTTAAAAAGAAAAACACAGGATAAATTTTTAAAAATACATAGAACTGAATGACAATGAAAACACAACATGTCAAATCTGTGAGACACAGGTAAAGTGTTGCTGAGAGAGAAATTTATACGTTTAAGTATATTCCTCTATTCACTCTTTAATGCTGAAATGAGCAAGTGTTTCCCACGTGTTCAAAAAGAACTCAGAGCACTATGGAAAACCTCTCACAAAATCTACATATATCTATTCAGTGACCTGCTGGTGCCTCTGCCCCCGGGATTCATGAGAAACAAAATATAATGCTATCAATAAATAAAAACCTAAAGGAAATAACACAGCAGACAATGGCACAACCATCTTCAGTAACACCCAGTAGACCTATCCAGGAATCCCAAGGTGACACAAATGGTTAAGTGCTCGACTAACAGCTGAAAGATTGGCAGTTCAAACCCACCCAGAGGTGCCCTCAGAAGACAGGCCTGGCAACCTACTTCCAAAAAGTCATAGCCTTGAAAACCCTATGGAGCAGTTCTACTTTGCACACACAAGGTCGCCCTGAGTCTGCATCAACTCAACAGCAACTAACGACACAGACAACAGGCCTATCCAAACTACTAACCAAAGCATACTCTACGTAGGGGGAAGATACCATGGCCCTGAAGCCCTCAAGAGTCTCCATATCCTTTTGTAAAACAGACCCTGGATCAAGTATTTCCATCTTCCTAACGACGAGGCACTGCTGCTTTCATACTCCATCCCCTCTGACACCAAGAGCATGCTAGTTGCACTGTGTGAGATTAAATACTACCTCCTCTAACAGATACTGCTGTCATGCGAATAAAACATATTTGCAATATATACCTGATAGGGTAAGTCAGCCATCCTTAAATAAGTTTCCATTTTCAAACAGAAAGGAGATAAACTGGGAACACCATTGTTAGGTCTTGCAAACTGATGCAAAATAATAGCATCTTTGGAGTCAATCTCTTGCTGTTTCCTGTCAAAACCAAAACAGAAATAAATAATCCATGCGTTATACATTCAGTTGCCTTAGTTCCTGAGAAGACGCTTCTAGGCCGGAACTCCTCAATGTACAACCAGATCTGTTTGTCACTGGGGCTCACCTCACCCAGAAAAACCTACGGAATGCAAGTTTAGTCAAAATAGAAGAGAACCCCATTCACCTGATCAACAGAGGAAGAAGGAGTGTCAGGTATAGGAGGAAGAAATGGAATGTATGGCAAATTGCCTCATGAATAACTGCCTCCTTTGCTATGAGACCAGAAGAACTAGCTGGTGCCCAGCTACGATTACTGAACATTCTGTTCACAGATTCTATAGAAAAATCCTGAACAAAAGGGAGAAAATGCAGAACAGAATTTCAAATTCTCTTGGAATCCAGATTTTCTGGAGCCACAGAAGCTGGATGAACCCCTGAAACTATTGCCCTAATAATCTTTAAACCTTAAACCAAAAATATCCCCTGAAGTCTTCTTAAAACCAAAAAATAGTTTAGCTTAGCTAGTAAAGAGTATCTGCCTTGAGCATTGTGCTCTTTTAAGATCTATCTACAGGGGATCAAACTGACAACAGGAACTTGAAAGATTAGATAGGAACCTTAGGGGTAGTGAATTTATGTTAATGGATGAGGAACGATTCAAAAAAGGAGGGTGAGAATGGTTGCTCAACTTAAAGAATGAAACCACTGTCGGTGAATTGTATATATAGAAATTGTTGAACTAGTGTATGTTCTGCTTTGTATATTCTCAACAACAAAAAATAAAATAAATGATTTAAATGCGCGTGCGCGCGCACACACACACACACACACACAAGAACTTTACAAACTCCGACAGTCCATGACCACAAGGGCTCAGAAAAGTAGCCACATTTCAGCCTCCTCTGTTATCTGTAGCTTATGAGCCAGAAGGATATTTTCTGGTACACGTCCACCTCTTCTCCAGTTGGCTATGTTGACCTGACAGAGATAAGGTGGATGGATAAAAATGACATTCTGTGCTTACTGTCTGGCTTGTGTTCCATAGGTATTATCTCGTTTAACCCTCACAATGACCTTATAAGGTAGGAACTGTTGTTACCCGTGTTTTATAGATGAAGAAACTGAGGCGCAGAGGATTAACTTGTCCAAATTCACACTGCTAGTAAATGGCAGAATCTGACTGAACTAGGTAATCAGAGCCTACCTTCTTGACCACTAGACTGTATCATAAAATAGTGTATTTATCCACAGGACCCAGGAACAACAGTGCAGACGTGCTCTGCCATGACCAAGGTCTGCAGAAAATCCATGATGAATACTCTGGTTCCTCTTCCAACCTGCCTGTGTTCTCATCTGGCCTTTCACCTGCGGTGACTTCCGGGCTCTCTGCTCTCACATCTCTGCTTTCACAGGGTCCCCACTTTCATCACACATCATATATTTTAGTACCCTTGCCTCTTCTATCTCAGCCACATAGCCATCTTCTCCTTTGGCTACTTTTTTGGGTGGGGAGGACTTTCCTGGGTACCATTTTTCAACAGCCACCATGTAGCAGAGTGAGAGCTGGATTCCAAGTCTGGACACCTGGTGTCAAGTCCAAGCCCTGCTGCTCACTGGCCATGTTACCCTGAACCACCCCACCTTCCTCACCTGGAAAGTGAGGACAGTACCAATTCTGCATCAATGATTGTGAGGATTAAATAAGGTAGTATCTGTAAATATTTGGTGAGCTATCAAGCACTATGTTAAGAGTGGTGGGATTTATTCTCATCTAAAGAGATGTGGTTTTATTCCCTTAAACTATAAAATCCCATCATTTTGCACAGTCCCACTCATACACTGCCATCTTTCATTCTACCTAAACATTTCCTGGTCAAATAAACTTTACTCTTCCCCTTAATCTTCCTGAGCCTCTGGTTCCCTCCCATCATTCCCAGTTTAATCCCACACAACTTCTACCCAAGCAATGGCAAGCTCTTTGTATAACCATCACACAGATACTCAACTTACTGAAGCATCTTTATTTAGTAAAAGAAACTCTTTTGGAGAATTAAGCACCTGAATGCCTTTTCAACTTAAAGAGTTAAAATGACTTACAGAGTTAAAAATATTCTGAAAATATTGATCCTCTCAAGTCAAAATTTAAAATATTTGCTGCTTTCTGGCAATACTCACTATAAAATATAGGTTTTCATTCTGATGGTAATGTTTGGGTGGTCAGATATTACCAAGTCAAGAACCTGCTTAGAACTGTGTTCCTACAGAGCACAACTATTGATCTGACAATTAACTAACTGATTTTGGCCAGCCAAATAATTCAACTCACAAAGGGGTATTTTTATGCAAATTTTCCAGGCAAAAATTGAAGAACTGAAAGGAGAGAGTAAGTATAAAAGCCCCTGCTCCATTGGCCAAAATGGTCTAATTCTAATGGTTAATTTGGGTCATGGCATAATAAGAATGGATGCTAGCTATGTGTCAAGCATATACGAATGACTTTATATACATTATACATATTAACTTATATAATTCTGACAATAACACTACAGAGTGAGTGTTGTTATAGTTTAAATTTAGTATATCATACTATACTTTACAATAGATAAGGAAACTGAAGCTCAAAGAGGTTAAATAACTTGCCCAAGGAATACCAATTTAAGACGAGTCTGTAATAATACCAGTTCCCAAACTCTTAAGCATTTAAACTACACCAAAATGGGCAATTTCTCAGTGAATTTTCTTAACAATTGACTCAGATCACTCAAGCCTAGAGGATCTTCTGATGAAAGTTTTAGCAGCTAATGATGGCCAACTTTTATTGAACGCTCACTATATATTCACACTCTAAGCATTTCCCATGTGCTAACTCATCTAATCAACTCCATCAGGAAAGTTAGCAGTATCACCCCCATTTTAAGATAAGGAAACTGAGTAACCACGAGGTTTACTATGGTATCCAAAGTTACATGGTTGGTTAAAGGCAGAGCCTGAATTTGAAGCCAGACAACCTGGCTCCAGAGCTCTCCCTCCACATGTCAAGAACCTCTAACTTAGGATCAGAAGCCCCGGTGGGTTGTTTTTTGTACAGCTATAGTTTATAAAGTGGCCTTATAATCAGATTTATATAAGGGAACCCCTTTAGAGCATCAAGACTAGCCCCTACTCTTGGCTAAGGATATCATAGACAACCATGCCTTTGTATATGGCTGATGAGCTGTTAGTTTATGAAGACCTGATGATGACCCCATGGGCTGCTTTGATTTCCTAACTGTTTTCTAGGACATGCTGAACTCATCTGCCAAAAGACCAAGAGAGCTACTGGTAATGAAGTCATTACTTCATCATTCAATTTACAAACAACAAACTTACAAATGCCTGATTGCATTTAAGAGCTACACAGCTAGCTCCAATCAGGGAAAACAATGTAGAGGGTCAACATTAATTTTAAAATACTGTCGTGGAAAAACATGCCTAAAACCAAAAACACCTACCTTGGTTATACTCATTATTAATTAAACTTCCTAAATAATTCTCACCTGTTAACTTTACTTTCCGCTGTGTAGACACAGCCAGCCTCTGCCATTCAGTGGATTCGGACTCACAGCGACCCTACAGGACAGAGGAGAACTGCCCCATAGGGTTTCCAAGGAGTGCCTGGTGGATTCAAACCGCTGAACTTTTGGTTAGCAGCCACAGCTCTTTTTCACTGAGCCACCAGGGCTTCCAGACATAGCCATAGATTAAGGTTAAGTCTATACAGCAGAAAAACCAAGTGTAGTGGTGAGAAGCGTGCAGTTAACAGGGAATTCAGACAGTATAGCCATTTCAAGGTGTATTTTCCATGCTACATATTTCAGATTTTGGTTTTTTGGTTTTTGTTTGTTTGTTTGTTGCCTAAACTACACAGGCAATTGAAGCTTAGATTTCATCTTAAGTGGCGGCCTCTATCGTGTAATTTCCAAAGCCTCAGTCTTCAGTCCTCCTCAATGTCCTATTCCCTCATTCCCCTGCACCCTCAGCGACTACAGAAACTCAAACCCCCTCTTTCCCGCCCAAGGGTGGATTATCCAATAGGCAGGGTAAGCACAGTGCTTACCTTGCTTACCAGATCATTTGTAACGAACAATTTCACACTTTTTCACCACATCAAAGATTCTGCTTCTAGGTATGGCTGGCATCTCTCTCTCTCAACCCACAGCACCTTTCAACAGAATCAAAGCCTCTTTTTAAATTTACAATACCTGATGGGGGCGGATGACCCAATAAGCAAGGTAAACACAGGCTTACTTGTGCTTACTTACTAATCTGTAGTGGTGAAATCCATGTGAAATCGTTCACTACAGATGATCTGGTAAGCAAGGTAGGCAGGTACTTACCTTGCTTATTGGATGACCCGTGCCCGCAGCAGGGCCCCACCACACGCTGTCTTCCCTGAGCAATGACCAAGTCTCTACATTTCTCTTCCTCTCCCCCCATCAAAACTTATTTCAGAATTGGTACTTCCTAGGAGGTAGTGGCAAAAAAGTACAGACTCCACAGACACACAGTCTCAGATTTAAATCTAGATTCTACTACTCTACTCATGTGTGATCTTGGGCAAACTGCTTAACCTTTTTCAGACTCAATTTCCTTATCTATATATAATGGGGATCATGCCTCAAAGGATAGTCGTGAGGAACAAATACAGTTACACATGTAAATCACTTATATGCATAGTCCTACTAAGTGCTCAAAAATGGGTAACATTCTTATTATTTGCATTATAACAGGGTTTTCCAATTCAACAAACATTTGTCAAAAAACAAAAGTGAATAAACCTACAGCTTAAAACACCTTAATCCAAGTAAGTGTCCAATGCTGAAGTTTAAAGTGCCCTAATTGGGGAAGGAGCTATCGGTGGGCAGAGGGCTCTGTGTGCACAACCACACTTCCCAGGGCGGGGCCTGCTCCCTAGGACTAGCTCTGAACTCCCCCGCTATTTCTGCAAGGTCATTTAAGACATGTTTTAGACTCAGTCCTGTAAATCCATGACTTCACACCCTCCACAAAGTGGAAAACTGCTGAGAAGCCACATGGTTTAGGATCCTCGAAGAGCTTTGAACTGGGATATAATTGAGTAACAACTGAGTTGCCATTTAAATTACTGCACAAACGTTTTAGTCCTTCATGTAGCTTGAAACCTAACTTGAAATAGAGTCTGAAACTGGCATAAATATAAAATAATCTAGAAAGATAATTCAATTTAAAAATGTTTATTTGGTTCAACTAGATTCAAGGCACCCTGCTAGCTGACAGAATCAAACATGTAACATGCTTAAAATAAAACTTCTTAATTATGGATAAATAATATAAAAGTCAATACATTTCCTCAGACCTAAAAGAGACCCTCTGAGACTGGAAATATTCAAACTACCTAAGATAAGCCGTCCCATGCCCTCTTGGAATCCTAGTGGGCCTGTTAAAGGTCACCCATCCCTGTCTTTGGTCTTTGTTTACAACCTATTATGCAGGATTCCCCCACTGGAAAGAAGCAGTGTGGACACAGTTCTCGCTCTTTAGAAAATACTGGCCAGAAGGGAATTCTGAGCTACTGAAAACAGCTCAGCTTCTCCTAATCTTCCAGTGACTGAGGGCTCAAAGGCATGGAAATTTTAACCCTGATATATCAACCAAACGGCCTTCCCAGTACCCTATGCTATTACTCTACTGAAACAAAGATCTCCTGTCCAGCTGGATGTACCAATAGCAGGGGCCTCCATTTTCTGATATTTCCTAGTCAATCCTGTAAACATTCTGCAGCAGTAGATGCAACTGTTTACGGCAAGAGGCGACTCCTGTTATGTCAAAAATGCCCATGTGCTAGTCCTGTCTTCTGATCTCCTACTGCTCCCAATGACATTCAAACCTGAAGATGGTGATTAGCTTTAAATACTAGACAACCAGGCAACCAGGTGAGCACTGCATCAAAACTGCACACCACACACTTTGCCATGCATGCGTCCTTAACAGGGACCCAGAGCTCCGGAGCTTTTGCAATTTCAGTCTTTTCAGGATATTGACATTTGGGGAGGATAGTGGAGAACTAAACTTTAAGTAAAAGATGAGGTTAGTAGTTAATATTCCAGCATTATTATCTATAAACAAATAAGGCATTTCATAAAAGTGGAACTTAGTCTTTCTAAAGAGCTCAATTCTACTGTTGAAAACACATTGCACTTAGAATTTTCCTACAGACATTTCATAATAGACTTATTTTGCTGATAATGACTAGCGACCCAAAGTATTTTTGCTTTTAGTATCGAAAGGTTGGGAGACAAACGTTTTTCCCTCCCAGTACCAGTTTAATTCTCCGGTTAACTCTAAACTGCCTCTCGCGGCCAGATGACCAAAGACTGCCGCTGGGGAAAGGTTAAGGGCAGGGCGTTTGGGCATTTGGGCGGTGTGACCGAGGGGCTGGCACAGGTCCCCCTCGCGCCAGCCCTGCCCTGGCCAGGTGCCCCTCTCGGCGCCCCTGCGCGGGGCCCTCTCTCCGGCTCACCTAATGACCAGGAGTTCGTGGAGCAGATACGCAGCTGCGGCCAGCAAAGCTCCCCCGGTCAAGTAAAGGGTTTTCTTCCACCAGGGATCCGAGCCCAGCCCTGCCATGATCCCACCGTAATCCTGCAAAGGGAAAGCGATGATGTCCCCATAAAAGGAGAAGGGCTCCTCGGACCCGGCCCACCAGCCGAAGAAGGAGACGCTCTGGTTCCAGCTCAGATCCACCACGCACGGCCTGGACGAGGCAAAGCCAACCCCCCAGTGCATGCTGCGCGGCTGGGTGCGGACGCCCCTCCCAGGGCCCGCGCCGCCCGCATGGGAAGGGGCCGGCGCGGCCGGGCGCGGACTCAGCTGTGCACGGAGGGCGCGGGCGGC
>NW_004443953.1:7367739-7372434 GCF_000243295.1 Trichechus manatus latirostris
GGCCGCCGGCTCCCCCCGTAGCGGCGTCTCCGCGCCGCTCTTTGTGTCGGCGCCTGGAGAAGGCCGCGTGATGTCATTGCTCCCCGGGGCAGGCAAACAGAGGCGGGATAAAGTCACCTACCCCGCGCCCTGCCCCCGCCCCGCATCTCCGCGGTCCGGCGGCCTCCGCCCGGGCCGGAGCTGCAGGGCTGGGGCGCGCCGGGTGGGCTCCGCGCCTCCAGGCGGCACGCCCAGGAACACCCGCGACCAGGGCAAAGGCTGCGGAGGTGGCTGGAAATGCGGCTTCCCGCAGAGGCAGCTGCAGTTTAGGGCCCAGATCTCAGTCCCCACCGCGCCCAGCCCGCCCTCCGCCTGCGCGCCCGCCCCTCCCGCCTGCGGGGAGCGCGCAGGACTCACCTGGGGCCGCGCGGAGCTGCGGGCAGGAAACGCCCCACCCGGCGGGGGTTGGGAACGAGAGCCCGGATAGAGGTCGGGAATTAGATTGTTTCTGGGCATCAGGAAAGCGCTGTGTATTTACATAATTTGTAAGAACACTATTATTACATTACGCAGTTGCCTAGGTCTTGGTCATGTGCTTACGGGACGAGACGTCTAGTTTGACAAATAACAAAAATGTACTCTAACTAGATTTTCTCTCTGCCAAAGCCAGCTCAAGTCGTTCCCCTTTGAAATCATTACCACAGAACTCGCTGATCCACACGTTTATCTTGAAATGGGTTTTTTTGTTTTTTGTTTTTGGTACAGAAAAGCTGTCAAGTAATTGGGTATGTGTGTTATTAGTGTTTCTTTTTAACTTCATTTTTAAAAATTCATCAGGACGAATAATAGGGCCTTGTTTCATAGAAGTCTATGATGTATGCAAAAATGATTAGTACGAGCATGGATGATTTAAAATTCAGTTTGAATAAAATAAAATTTAAAAAATAAAATTCAAGAAGTTGGGGTTCATCACTCTTAAAATGAAAAGAACCCTCCAGACTTTTGCCTGAGGGAGCAGAGTTTAGGGGGAACAAGACTTCCCCTTCCTTTCCACTTCCCTTAACGCCAGGCTGGCTCCGTAGAACCGGCAGTGAGTGCGGTTGTATTGTTGATAAACCGGGGGGTTTGATCTGCATATGTAATCCCCAGGGAGATTGGAGGCAGGAGCTAGCCAAGCTGGTGCCCAAGCACCAGCAAAGGAGGGGTCCTAAACACCACTGGGAATAAAATTTACATGAACTCTCCGGAAGTAATGTATGTGACTGGAAGTGAACCTTCTGTCAACAGGTTGGGTGGGGATGAGACCCAAGGGCCTACTGGAGTGACAGAGGTGGTCTACAGACTACCTTCCAGGGAGAGAAGGGCCTGGAAGTTGCAGGACCTTGTCCATAGGAAGCAGCAGTGGGCAAGTTTGGGGTCAAAGCTGAAACGCTCAGTGCCTAGAGTGGACAGTGAGGGCTGGCACCTCATTCTCCATTCTCCTCCTGTGCCCTTCCCTACATAGCACTCAGCCTTTCCTCTCAGTAAATGGTGAACTAATAATTAAAGAATATCAATGTGATATTTGGTACTGAATTATTTGCCCAAGTGTCTAGGACCAGCCATGGAGACAGGCATATATTAGCTTGAGTGGAGGAATATGGAGGACAGAAGGAAGAATCAATACTGACAACCCCTATGCCCAAAAAACAAGGTCAGAACTCAAAGGAAGTTTAATATTTTGATCCTGGAGAGCCACTCACCACATTTTACTCACTCTGGTGGTGTAGTGGTTAAGAGCTACGGCTGCTAACCAAAAGGTCGGCAGTTTGAATCCACCAGGTGCTCCTTGGAAACCGTATGCGGCGGTTCTACTCTGTCCTATAGGGTCTCTATGAGTCAAAGTCGATTCAATGGCAACGGGTTTGGTGTTTTTGGTTTTGGCTGTAGTGGGCAGACCAAGAGCCAATGAGGGCCCAGTTAGGAGCCAGACCTGCCCTGCCCACTCACTGATGCCACTGGTCCATGGTTACTTCCTGGGAATATCAAGAAGTGTGACTAAACTAGCAAGCAGCCATCTAAGATGCATCAATTGGTCCCAACCCACCAGGAGTAAAGGAGAATGAAGAACACCAAAGTCACAAGGAAAGCATTAGACCAAGAGACAGAAAGCACCACATAAACCACAGACTGCAACAGCCTGAGACCAGAAGAACTAGATGGTGCCCGGCTGTCACCAATGATCACCCTGACAGGGAACACAACAGAGAGTCCCCGATGGAGCAGGGGAAAGGTGGGGTGCAGAATTCAAATTCTAGTAAAAAGACCAGACTTAATGGTCTGACTGAAACTGGAGGAACCCCAGATAGCTGACTCTCTGTCAGCCCAGAACTAAAACAGTTTCTGAGGCAAACTCGTCAGACAAAGATTGGACTGGACTTTGGGACATAAAATGATCCTCGTGAAGAGTGTGCTTCCAGGCTCAGTAAGATACATGAGAGTAAACGGGCGGCTTCTGTCCAGAGGTGAGATGAGAAGGCAGAGAGGGTTAGGAGCTGATTGAATTGACATGCGAAATCAGGGGTGGAAAGGAGGAGTGTGCTGTCACAGTATAGAGAGAGCAACTAGGGTCACATAACAATGTATGTATAAATTTTTGTATGAGAGACTAACTTGAATTGTAAACTTTCACTTAAAGTGCAATAATATAAAATTTAAAAAAAGAAGAGTGACTAATTGCTAAGCATTATTAGTCTTTAAGGAGCCCTGGTGGCACAGCAGTTAAGAACTCAGCTGCTAACCAAAAGGTCAGTGGTTTGAACTCACCAGCCATTATGTAGGAGAAAGATGTGGCAGTCTGCTTCTGTAAAGATTTACAGCCTTGGAAACCCTATGGGGCAGTTCTACTCTGTCCTATAGGGTCACTATGAGTTGGAATCGACTCTATGGCAATGGGTTTCGTACTCGTCTTTGGTTCAAGTATGGTTCACATTTTCACGGACACACTGCCTTAGAGGAGAACTGGACGGAGCTGGATTAACAAAAGGATCCAGGAAGGCCAAATCTTCCACGAATGGCTCATCAGAACCCCCTGCATAGAGCCAGATCGTAGACTTAGCCCATGATGGCTGTGCAGGGCCCCTGCAGGTTGAAGGTGTAGAAGAGCTGAGCATGCCTGCTCTCCAGCTCCCCTTTCCCTCCCAGGACTCCTTCAACTAGTGAGATAGGATGAAGACTTCAGGAGCCAGAATGGGCATCTTTATTCCACCCCTCCCACCAATACCATCAATTTGATAGCCTTTGTTTTCAAAACCATTGTCATTAGTCCAAGCTAGAGGCAACTTGCTATTTTTCTTTTTCAAAGACTCTTTTTTTTTTACTAACTTTAGTTCAGGTGTTACAAGACAAAGAGAAGAGAGTATTTATCAGTGCCTACCTGTCTCTCTAATGCCACATATATCATTTTAGTAAATTTTCAAAACAACCTGTATTAGATGAGCGTTATCATCTTCATTTTACAGATGAGAAAATTGAGGCCCAAAGAGGTCAATTTACAAGTTCATTTTGAGAACTAAGTAATGCTAGGGCCAAGATTCAAACCCAAGTGTGTCTCAAACCAGTGACCTCGTATGGTTTCCACCACATACAGTCTCTTCCGTGCCAAGTACTAGCACTGGAGCGCTGTCCATGGTATTCCCTTCTTTAGGCTCTCAGTCTGTGGCTCATCTGAACTATGTCTAAATCATATGGCTACAAAACCTCAAATACCGACTGGTTATACTGTCACCTTTTGAGAAAAGTGACTTCAGACGTTTCTTTACATAGACGTTGTTATGTCCTATGTCGTGCGACTCTGCAGGCCGGCCATCATGATTGGACAAGGAACAACTAGATCAGTGATTCCCAAACTTTAAAAGTGCATATGTATCACCTGGGGTCTGCTATGATGATTGGACCAGTGACCATTAGATCAATGCTTCTCAAACTTTATCTTACATATGAACCTCTGGGGATCTTGTTAAAATGCAAATTCTTACTCAGTAGTTCTAAGGTGTGGCCTGAAATTCTGCATTTCTAATAAGCTTCCAGGTTATACCAGACCACACTTGGAGTAACAATGGTCTAGACCACTGGCTAATGAGGCAGATCAAGAACTCTGTCCGATAGAAGTGCCCCATGTCTTATGGTTCTTAACCAACCCAATCAATTCTTGATGAATTTGGACACCAGATATACAGATAAAAAGGTTGGAACAGCAGTAGAGTCAGAAATAGAAAGAAAATGAATCAAGACTCTGGGAAAGCAATCAGGATAGAGAGTAATGCATACCCTTTCGAGAGGCTGATAAGAGCCCAAATCCCAGGAGCTGAGAGAAAAAGGCACAAAGGAGAAGAATATACTTGTGGAGGGGAGGGGAGATGGTAGGAGAAAAGAGGATGAGAATAAGTGATTTATCTTGCCCATGTTTCCCTGCCTGAGGAATTAATGATATCATGTGGCCTTTTCCAGGCACCAACACAAATAGCATAAACAAATGAATGAAATACTTTATAATTTGTTAGAATTTTTTTTCACCAGGATGTTATAAAACTTTTTGCTTCGAAATGTAGCTTAATAGATTTAAGACCTGGGACTAATGAGGTACAGTAGTCCAGTGACAAGGGCCAGAAGGCAGAAGGGGACAAGGAAGCTGGTGATAGAGAACCCAAGGTTGAGTAAGGATATTGTTGATGTGTT
>NW_004443953.1:7372577-7378048 GCF_000243295.1 Trichechus manatus latirostris
GGGGTTGTTAACCAATGTCATAAAACAATATGTGTACTACTGTTTCATGAGAAACTATTTGTTCTGTAAGCCTTCACCTGAAGTACAATTAAAAACAAAAGCGATTTAAGAACTTGCTCCTCTGATAATAAGTGGATATGAGGTTGACACTATTGCTAGTTCTACATAATGAAAACTAACATGGTATTGTATTTAGATAACCCTGTATTCAAAAATAAACAATTTACTTGAAAAATGTTACTTTGAAATTTACTGTGAAACTTCTATTTTCTTAGCTTGACTTGTGGAGAAAACACCTAATGCCATCCTACCCAGGTATCCTTAATCCCAACCAATGTTGATAGCTGGAAGCCAGTGTGTCGTTATAGTGACTTTGCCCATCTACTTCCTAATCCACTAGACTCAGGCTTTTAAAAAATTATTGTGCAACCCTCAGAAAGCATTTTCTGCAAGATTAATTGGTGCTCAAAAAAGATACGCAAATATTGACCAGACTCAGATGAATAAGGAGTAATTGGGCAGGTGGGTCATGAGGAGATTTTGGGACATTTTGAGTTTTGCCCAAATGGAAATGGCCAGTGGGCAACTGAGTTTGTGGATTCAGAGAAGAGATTCAGGCCTGGGATTAAGATTGGGAAGGGGGGGTCATTAAAGGCATAAGAGTACCCACAAAGTTATCATTAAACTAAATGACAGTTTGACCCAATTAATAAAAAATGTTTGCCTTGGGCATTTCCCATTGCCATGGAGTCAATTCCGACTCACAGCGACCCTATAGGGCTCTTACAAAGAATTATCTACATGAGCTTAATCTGACAACATCTCATCTAAAGCACAGATGAGAACTTTAGGGGACAGATAGCCTAAATTAATGCTGCAGAAACAATATGGGTAGGGATTGTGAGAATGGTGACATAATGTGAACCGTTCATGTAGAACTTGTGAATGGATTTTGTCTGGTTGTGTATATTGCCACCAAAATTGATAATTAAAAAAAAAGAAGAAGAAGAATACATTCTAAGACCCAAAAGGGGGTAAAAAAAAAAAAGGCATAAGAGTAAACATGAGAATGTGAGGGATTCTCATTAGGTTATGTGAGAGGACAAAGAACAGAACCCTGAGGACACCACATTTAGAGGATGAGCAAAGGAAGAAAAGCCCAAACAGGAAATGAGAAGGAGAAACGGGCAGGAGGGGAGGAACCTGGCGTACAGGGCTGCAGAAGCCAAGGGAAGAGGGTGTTTCAAGAAAGCACAGAGTAGAATCAACAGTGTCTCGTGCTTCTAAAAAGTCAAGTAAAATAAACCGAGCCAGCAGGGAGGACATTACTGACCCCGGCGGGCATGCACGTTCAATCCTCGAGGAGGCAGAAGCTAGGTTGCGGAGGATTGAAACATGAAGGGTGGAGAGTACGTGCAGGTAACACTTTCAAGGAATTTGGCTGCGAAAGAGGAAAGCAAAGGCGAGAGGTGGAGGGAGGAATAAACATTTCTCTATTTAAAAAAAGATTATCTAATTTATTTTAATATCAATACATGCACACTGTATGAAATTCAAAGGCTACAAAAAAATGCATTGAAGAGTAAATTTCTATGCTGGATATTCTCCACTTGTCTCCAGATTCACTCGGCCCCTTCTCCACCCTGCTCTCTGCACCTGGAGGCTGACTCGCATGGACCACATCAATGGACTCTGTTCAGGAAGGCTGTGGTTGTTCGCACTGAAACGCCTCTCATGGAGTTTGCCCCACAATGGAGAGTGGAGGGCAAGAGGAGAATAAAGAGGGGATGATTGATGCTCAGTCTCTTCTCCTGCAGAGTCACCCAAGCCCACGGCTCCTGTCAGGCAGCCCTGTCCACACTGCTACTCTGCTGGGTTCCAGGAAATACGTCCAAAGCTTGCTCCCTACTCTTGCAAACACTGAGGCTCTGCACTTTTGTAAATAGCTCCTCAAAATATCCAGTTTGAGTGTGTCTCCAGTTTACTGCTGTGACCCTAAGTGACACACTCTCTCTACTCTGTCCCCAGTCACCCAGTTCTTCTCCACAGAGACAAATACAGTCACCAGCTTCTGCGTATATTTCCAAAAATATTCTAGGCATTATAAAAGCATTATATATATACACACACACACACGTATATATACATGTACACAAGTTGTACCTGTCCTTATCTCTCTTTCTTTTTTTCTCTGTGCTTCCTTATTCTTTCTTTTTTAAAAAAAAATATGATTGCATAGGATTTCTTTGAAGGGATGTATCGTGATTTCTATAATTAGCTTCCTATTGATGATTATGAGTATCTTTGTATACAGGTTATATAGTGTTATAAGTATATATCTATAGAAAGAGATATAGATACATCACATGCATACAAGAACATATATATATTATTAGAAGTGAGATTGCTGGGTCAAAGGAGTTATGCACTGTAATTGTGATAAAACCAAAAACCAAACCTATTGCCATTGAGTCGATTGGGACTCACAACGACCCTATGGGACAGAGTAGAACTGCCCCATAGACTTTCCAAGGAGCGGCTGCCAATGTTTTGATTAACAGCTGATCTCTTAACCACTGCGCCACCAGGGCTCCTTAATTGTGATAGATACTGCCTTATTGCCCTCCATAGAAGGCAATTTGCACTCTTAATAATTTTAAAAGTGTCTGTTTCCTTGTACATAACCTTGCCACACATTATATTCTTAAATGTTTTCATCTTTCCTAATCTGATATGTGAAAAAGTAATGCCTTGTTGTTGTTTTAAATTTGTGTTTCTCTTGTTATGTGGGAGGTTGAGTGCTTTTTTTTGAAAGACACATTTGTATTGACTTTCCTGTTCATCTTTTATTGGGTATTTGGTATTTTTCTCATCGATTTAGAAGCATTCTTAACTGAGAAAAATAACTCTTCGCGAATTGGTTCACAAATATTTTTCCCAGTTTGTCATTTATCTTGGTTTACTGACAGTTTCAGAGAGGCCTTCTCCTCTGAATGGGATGTTCAAATCTATGACTTCAAGCATTCTTAGGTGACCTCAAGTGCTGGGGTATGGCCATGAAGGTAAAAGTCTCTAGAGAGAAGGTTCTGCTGACTGTGAGGTAGGACTTGGACCTCAACTCTTCCTCTACTGCCACAGACTCTCTGACTGCATTGTGGCTGAGTATCTCTCATCCATCCATCCATATATTCATACATGCAGATATCCATACCTACTAATCTAGCTATACAACTATATCTAAAACCAGAACTTCTGTATTATGAGATGAAATTTTTTAAACATTGTATAAATACAGACTGGCCTTCTACCATCCATTCTGACAAAAACGAAGCCCAAAAACAGAATCCTGGAGAGTCCATCCAATTAAATACAAAAATAATGACCAAAAAAGGCAATTTAAAATTTAAATTGTAATTTAAATCATGTCCCAGTTTTTGCCTTCAGTGACTTTTGACAGCCTTTATGTTCACATTTATAAAACATACGGAGAAGATAGAGTGATCATATTTTTCTTCTCCTGGCATACTTTTGTCAAATAGACTGTATTTCCCTACTGCAATATTTTAGAGGAGAGACTTTTTAACCTTTCTGGGGGTCACGAGCCTTTCTGAGACTCTGATGAAAGCTTTGGGACATTCTTCACAGAAAAATGCACACTTGCAATTTTGATTCCTATTTTGGAGAGGTTCTGGAACCTCAGAGCCTATCTGTAGACCCCAGACTCAGAGTCTGTTTTAAAGTCAGGAAAGTGGGGAGTCTATGTGATGCCAGTGAGTTCTATATACATTAGGTCCTGTCCATCAGCGAGAAACAAGGGTTCACATCTAGCTGAAGTGGAAACATGTCACGTCCATATTTATCTTCTAACTCTCCACTGTTGTTCTCAGCTCTGCCACCACAGTATCTTGAGAACGTATTTTTTTTTTCCTCCTTTGAGTCCAACTAGTGCCTTTTAGCTCCTAGACAATGGCTCATTTATACAGCTGCATCCTTTTCTCGCTGGGATACAAGAGGTTTATTGATCTCCCAATGAAATATTTTGCTTGATTTTTATGTAAACCTTCAGTGTCAGGATACTTTTTTGATCCCAAAAAGGCATGCATGTCATTTGCATATTATTAGTAATGGTCGAGTAAGAATCTCACTTCTTATAGTGTCACAGAGTAAGTAAAAGCAGTTATGCATTGATTGTACTAATACTTTCATTTGGTGTTTTTTCCATTTTTATTTCTATGCTGACATTTCCTTAGATTTTCAGAACTGCTTCCGTAGCTTATAATGATGTAAACATGTTTTATGGAGTTGTGGGGACTTTACCAGTCCAGGTTTAAAAATATTTCCAGGAAACATGACTAGCCACTACGTCTGGTCACCAAGTAGTCTTTCTAAATCTCTACTTGATGCCTCTCAATATTATGTGTGTTCCAGGTCAGAGGTGGCACAGAAGCTCTTGAGAGTGTCCCTGGCACACCTCAAAGGGCTATTTCAAATAATGTCCAAAAAAATTCCATTCTACTTTTTTTTTTTTTTTTGCTTGACTAAGATATTTTTGTATCAATAAGCAACATCATGACAAATGGAGAAAATACTGAAGTTGTCAAGGATTTCATCTTACTTGACTCACAATCAATGCACATGGAGCAGCAGTCAAATCAAACGATGTATTGCATTGGGCAAATCTGCTGCAAAAGACCTCTTTAAAATGTTAAAAAGCAAAGATGTCACTTTTAGGACTAAGGTGTGCCTGACGTAAGCCATGGTATTTTCAATCACCTCATATTCATGTGAAAGCTGGACAGTGAATAAGGAAGACTGAAAGAGAATTCATGCCTTTAAATTATGGTGTTGGTGAAGAACGTTGAACATACCATGGACTGCCAGAAGGACAAACAAATTTGTATTGAAAGAAGTACAGGCAGAATGTTCCTTAGAAGCGAGGATGGTGAGACTTTGTCCCAGGTACTTTGGACATGTTATCAGGAGGGACCTGTGCCTGAAGAAAGATATCATGCTTGATAAAGCAGAGAGTCAGCAAAAAAGAGGAAGACCCTCAACAAGATGGACTGACACAGCAGCTGCAACAATGGGCTCAAACATAGCAATGATTGTGAGGATCGCACAGGACTGGGCAGCTTTTTGTTTTGTTGTACACAGGGTGGCTATGAGTTGGAACTGACTGGACAACACCTAACAATAACAAAAATATTTTTCATGGTTAATATTTTAATTCAACACTTCCCTTCAATTCATCTTTAGTACAGTAGTAAAACCTGTGTATTAGTCAGGATTCTCCAGAAAAAGAGTCAATAATATATATGTGTAGACAGATAGACAGATGTATGGATGGATGGGTGGACAGGCAGACGGACGGACAGATAAACACAGACAGACAGATTTATATTAAGGCTCATGCAATTGTAGGGGCTGGCAAGTCAAAAATCCACAGGTTAGTCACCAAAAAAAAAAAAAAA
>NW_004443953.1:7378148-7381632 GCF_000243295.1 Trichechus manatus latirostris
GGGTTGTTAACCAATGTCATAAAACAGCATGTGTGTTACTGTTACATGAGAAACTATCTGTTCTGTAAGCCTTCACCTGAAGTACAATAAAATATTAAAAAAAAAAAAAAAAATCCACAGGTTAGTGAAACATCTTATAACATGGAGGAATCTGGAACGCATTATGCTGAGTGAATTTAGTCAGTCACAAAAGGACAAATATTGTATAAGACCACTATTATAAGAACTCAAGAAAAGGTTTACACACAGAAGGAAACATTCTTTGATGGTTATGAGGGTGGGGAGGGAGGGAGAGCGTTATTCACTAACTAGATAGTAGACAAAATTATCTTAGGTGAAGGGAAGGACAGCACACACTACAGGGGAAGTCAGCACAACTGGACTAAACGAAAGCTAAGAAATTTTCTGAATACAACCAAACACTTTGAGGGACAGAGTTGCAGGGATAGGGGTCTGGGGACCATGCTTTTGGGGACATCTAGGTCAACTGGCATAACTAAGTTTATTAAGAAAATGTTCTGCATCCCACTTTGGTGAGTGGTGTCTGGGGTCTTAAATGCTAGCGAGCGACCATCTAAGATGCATCAATTTGTCCCATCTCACCGGAGTAAAGGAGAATGAAGAACACCAGAGTCGCAAGGAAAGTATTAGTCCTAGAGAGAGAAAGGGCCACATAAACCAGAGACTGCATCAGCCTGAGACCAGAAGAACTAGATGGTGCCTGGCTATACCACCAGTGACTGCCCTGATAGGGAACACAACAGAGAGTCCCTGATAGAGCATGAGAAAAGTGGGGTGCAGAATTCAAATTCTAGTAAAAAGACCAGACTTAATGGTCTGACTGAGACTGGAGGAACACCAGAGAGCATGGCCCCCTGACTCTCCGTCAACCCAGAACTAAAACCTTTCCTGAGGCCAACTCTTCAGACAAAGATTAGACTGGACTATGGGACATGGAGTGATACTCGCGAAGAGTGTGCCTCTTAGCTCAAGTAGATACATGACACTAAATGGGCAGCTCCTGTACAGAGGTGAGATGAGAAGGCAGAGAGGGTCAGGAGCTGGTTGAACGGACACGGGAAATCAGGGGTGGAAGGGAGGAGTGTGCTGTCACAGTATAGGGAGAGCAATTAGGGTCACATAACAGTGTATGTATAGATTTTAGTATGAGAGACTAACTTGAATTGTAAACTTTCACTTAAAATACAATAATTAAAATTAAAAAAAAGAATCCATAGATTAGACAACAGGCTGGCAATTGCATCAGGATGGCTATATTATAGTCTTGAAGCAGAATGCTTATACCTCAGGAAACCACATTTTTTGCTCCTAAGGCCTTCAGCTGAGTGGATGAGGCCCACCCACGTTATGGAAAAGGGTAATCTACTTCACTTAGGGTCAACTGATTTAAATGTTGTTGTTGTTACCTGCTGTCAGTTGACTCCGACTCATGTCGACGTTATGTACAACTGAATGAAACATTGCCTGGTCCTGGATCATCCTTACAGTCTCCAACATGTTTGAGTCCATCACTGTGGCTATTGTGCCAATCCATCTCATTGAGAGTCTTCCACACCCTCATTGGCCCTCTGCTTCACCAAACATGATATCCTTCTCTAGAGATTGATCCTTCCTGAGGGCATGTCCAAAGCAAGTGAGTCAGACGATGTTCTGTTGTGATCCATAAGGTTTTCATTGGCTAATTTTTGGAAATAGATCTCCAGGCTTTTCTTCCTTGTCTGAGTCTGGAAGCTCCCCTGAAACCTGTCCACCAGGAAATGCCAGTGGCATAGTTTCCAGCAGCACAGCAACATGCAAGCCTCCACAGCATAACAAGCTGACAAAATGGTAGTGGGATTTAAATGTTAATCACATGTAAATACCTTCTAAGTAACATCTAGACTAGTGTTTGACCAAACAACTGGGCACCATAGCCTAGTCAAGCTGACACATAAAATTAACCATCGAAAACTGTAACTATAATATAGAGAGAAAGGATATGATTTTATTCAGTGTCTCCAAAGCATTTTATTAAATTGCCATTAGTAATATATATATAATATATATTTTAATCATTGAAGGGCAATGAAGCTCAACAAGAACTGAGGTAAATAGCCTAGGCTCTAGACTTCATGGGATTGTTTGATTGAAATGCTTTTGAAGATGCTATCTCACATACAGATAGTTCAAATACAGGTAGTCTCTAACCTGTGATGTATTTGAGTTACAATGAACTGCACTTACTACTGTCTTTTTTAGGTTTTTTTTTGTGGGGGGGGGTGCACCTTATTGTTTGTAATATGTACTGCATACAATGTTGCAGCACGTAATTTACTGATATTATCATTCTCAGATGTTCACTCACAGATGTTCAATTTTATGACTTACTGTTCAAAACACTGCCATATAGCAGAGAAAAGAAATGCTGAAGAAGAAAGAAATAATGAGGAAGAGGAAGCAGACAAGTTGTCAAAAAATTTTACAGTGAAAAGATTAGCTAAAGTTTTTTTTCTAGACTAAATTAGGGGTTTCAGGTGCTTGAAAACATGGATGGGCCCAAATACTGATCACTTTGCTAAAGTCTATAGGCAGATTCGGAAAGCAGTGAGATGCTACCATGAAATACACGAAGAAAAAAAGAAAAGGACCATATAGACGACTCTCACTAATTTACTGACTAGAAATGCCATCCCTATCCCCAGGGTTAATCCAGATAATCCAGAACCTTCCACAAATGGAGTTATTACCGAAACTGACAAAATGCGGAGGTCATCCAACTCTTCTTTATCGCCGGAGTAAATTTTTATGATTTGTGTATTTTTTATGTACGTATGTATTAAAATATATCTGTAAGTTTATATGTGACATTTCCAACCCTCAAAGACAAATAAAGATCGGATTTATAAAGATACTGATAATAAAAGGCAGTAATAATGAAAACTTAAAAAAAAAAAGATATCTGATATCCGACTTACATCAGAACCAAACTACGACGGAGTCATCAGAATGGAACTCCATCACAAGTTGGGGACTACCTGTACACAATAATAATCTAGATGTACCTAGTTAAAGCTGTTACTGTGACCATACAATTGCATGGACACTATTGTTGTTTTGTGCCGACAAGTCAATTCTGATGCATAGCAACCCTATAGGACAGAGTAGAACTGCCCCATAGGATTTCCTAGGCTGTAATCTTTATGGAAGGAGCCCTGGTGGTGCAGTGGTTAAATGCTTGGCTGCTAACCAAAATGGTGGCTCAAACCCACCAACAACTATGCAGGAGAAAGATGTGGCAATCTTTACTGGAGCAGATCATCATGTCTTTTCTCCCTTGGAGCAGCTGGTGGGTTGAAATCAACCTTGTACAAGGCAAGGTCATGGAAGGTGCACAGACACATCCAAACTCCCTGAGGGACTGAATTGCTGGGCGGAGGGCTGTGGGGACCATGGTCTCGGGGAACATCTAGCTCAATTGGCATAA
>NW_004443953.1:7381732-7389016 GCF_000243295.1 Trichechus manatus latirostris
GGAACATCTAGCTCAATTGGCATAACACAATTTATAAAGAAAATGTTCTACATTCTACCTTGGTGAGTAGCGTCTGGGGTCTTAAAAGCCTGTGAGCAGCTATCTAAGATATTCCACTGGTCTCACCCCTTCAGGAGCAAGGGACAATGAAGAAAACAAGATACAAGGAAAACATCAGTCCAAAGGACTAATGGACCACAACTACCACGGCCACCACCAGACTGAGTCCAGTATAACTAGATGGTGCCTGGCTACCATCACTGACTGCTCTGATAGGTATCACAACAGAGGGTCCCAGACAGAGCTGGAAAAAAATGTAGAATAAAATCCTAACTCACAAAAAATGACCAGACTTACTGGCCTGACAGAGACCGGAGAAACCCTGACAGTATGGCCCCCAGACACCCTTTTAGCTCAGTAATGAAGTCATTCCTGAGGTTCACCCTTCAGCCAAGGATTAGACAGCCCCATAAAACAAAACAAGACTAATAGGGCACAACAATCCAGGGACAAGGACTAGAAGGCAGGAGGGGACAGGAATGCTAGTAATAGGGAACCCAAGGTTGAGAAGGGACAGTGTTGACATGTCGTGGGATTGTTAACTATTGTCATAAAACAATACATGTACTCACTATTTAATGAGAAACTATTTGTTCCGTAAACCTTCATCTAAAGCACAATTTAAAAAAAAAAAAGAAAGATACCACCAGCCTTTCAGTTAGCAACCAAGCTGCTTAACCATTATGCCACGAGAGCATGGACACTAGGGCACCAGTATAAAAGTGATGAAGTGTGTGGGCTCAGGAATCATGCTGCCTGGATTTGGATCTTAGCTCCACCTTACCAGCTGTGTGATCCTGAACATGTCACTCAACATCTCTGTGAAACGGGGCTAACAATAGTACCTACGGAGGGAGGGGACTGCTGTGAAGCTTAAATGAGATAACTCATACACAGCATTTAGCACAAGGCCTGGCAGTTCATAAATGCAAAGGATGGCAGTCTAAGTGGCTGTGAGGTAAAGGATTTAACTTTACCCAAATAATTTGGTCTTTGTTCTTGGTTCCTGAGAGATAACCTCTAAAACCTTGGAATTTCCCCAGTAACTAAAGTGTCCAGACACACCTGAGGGTTTATGAAAAGGAAATGACTCCAGTGGAGACTTGAGATAAAGTGCAAAGCAGTACCTGTAGTATGCTGCCTTTCATGTAAGCCAGAGGGGGAATAAAAACATATACATCTACCTGTTCATTTGTGCAAAACACACACAGATAGGATAAACCAGAAAAATGAGGTTGGTTACTTACTGCAAGTGAGCAGGAATGGGCTAGAAAGAATGGGGGTGGGTAGGAACAGGCAAGAAAGGGATATGGGGTGACGGTGACACTTCTTGGAGCATAACCTTATGAATACTTCTAACTTTACAACCACGCTAGTAGCACACACTCCGGAAGTAAATAATTTAAATCAGCCAAAATGTGGAGGGGGAGAGGTATTCTGGAACACAAACAGTAACAAGTGAAGCTAACTCTATTACAAATAATAATAAACAGACTTAAGAGGATGGGGAAGAAAAGAACTTAAGTAACTTTGGAAAATAGTACTTTAACTATATATGCTAAGGCTAAAGTAAATTTCTCATAGGGATATGGGTTAGCAATTGTGAAACTACTGTATGAACATTCTAGGATTGAGCAAATAAGTAAACACATTGTGGAAAGCCAGGTTTATTTTTGCCAGAGAAAGGAGTTACAAACAAAGAAAGGAGGAATGTTAGAATATACCCTGTGATGTTGTACTGGAATCAGAGATATCATTATGAACTCTTGGTTTTTAATATAAATGTTGTTTTGTTGTTAGTTGTCGAAGAGTCAATTCCAACTCACAGCGACCCCATGTGTGCAGAGTAGAACTACTCCATAGGGTTTTCAAGGCTGTGACCTTTTGGAAGCAAATCGCCAGGCCTGTCTTCCGAGGTGCCTTTGGGTGTGTTTCCACTGCCAACCTTTTGGTTATTCGTCAATCGTTTAACTGTTTCTGCCATCCAGGGACTCCTTTGATATATATACAGATATATAAATAAGTGTAGGTATATGTTCATATATTTCCTAGCTCTGTCTGCTGAGAAGACCTAGAAGCAACAATACTCCAGTAGTTATGAACAAACTTACTGCTCAGATCTTGGTTTCTTAACACCATTCTCCAAAAAAGGAATCAGGGATCCAAGGCTGGATCAGAGAAAATATCAGGGAAGAATATCTTGTGGTGCCAGTAAGGAAATGCTCAAAAAAATATGGACACAGGAGGGGTTCCCAAATGCCACATCTGAAACAATTTGAGTATCAAAGTATAGTAATGGAATATAATCCATGGAAGATAACAAACATCCGAGTCTATACTGATATAAATAATTAAATAATTGGGGGAGAAGGGACAACTCTTCTTTATAGTAGAATTCCATTAATAAATATAGAACGAATGAAGGAGAAAATCATCACTAGACAAATCACAGTAATAACTGTTTCAAGAAAGAATCATCAATGGATGATAAAATTAGTGGGCAAAAATATGGTGAAAAATAGTGTATTTACATATTCTCAAAGTATCTCACTACAAAATGCTTATTCATTACAAAGGGAAAAATAGTAACTTTACAGTCGTGGACTGTAGTAACTTTAAGTGAGAGACACCACCTTAATCAGGTGATCAAAGTTAACCTCATCAGTAAAAGACATTGATACTCTGACACAATGCGTGAGGTCACAACATCACCTCTATAGTATTTGTGCCAAAAATGCATCACCTGAATTTAATCATGAAGAAACATCAGAAGAACCTAAGTTGAGGTAAACTCTTCAAGACAATTGTCCAGCGCTCTTGAAAAGTATCAAGGACATGAATGACAAAAAACAAAAAAAAAAGACTGAGGAACTATACCACATTAGAGACTAAAAAGGCATGATGGGAGCAGTGGTGGTTCAGTAGTAAATTCTTGCCTTCCACACGGGAAATCCAGATTTGATTCTCAGCCAACGGACCTCATGCACAGCCACCACCTGTCTGTCAGTGGAGGTTTGTGGGTTGCTATGATGCTAAACAGGTTTCAGCAGAGCTTTTAGACTAAGACAGAATAGGAAGAAAGGCTTGGCAATCTACTTCTAAAAATCATCCAGTGAAAACCCTATGTATCACAATTGTCTGATCCACAACCAATCATGGATATGGTGCAGGACTGGGCAGCATTTTGTTCTGTTGTACATGATGTCCCATGAATCATGGACAAGTGGATGGCAGCTCAAAAAAAAACCCAAACCCAATGCCGTTGAATTAATTCTGACTCATAGTGACCCTATAGGACAGAGGAGAACTGCCCCGTAGTGTTTCCAAGGAGCGGCTGGTGGATTCAAACCGCTGACCTTTTTGATTAGCAGCCATAGTTCTTAACCACTGCATCACCAGGGCTTCATCTATCAACAACAAAACAGGACAACTTAATGCAATGTGGGAACCTGTTCCTGAAAAAGGACATTAGTGAAACAATCAACAAAATTTAAATAAAGTTTGTAGATTATATAATAGCATAATATCAAGGCTAATTTCCTGGTTTTTATAATTGTATTGTGGTTAAAGATGTTAACATTTAGGGAAGCTGGGTGAAGAGTATATGGGAGCCCTTAGGGTTATTTTTTCACCTTTTTTGTAAGTCTGAAATGATTTTAAAATGTAAAGTTTAAAATGATGCAAAAGATTTGTAATAAACTGTGCTGTTATTAAACTTCAGCATACTTGCCAAAAAACAAACAATGAGGCTTGACAAGTAGGCAGGGACCAGATCATGTAGGACCTTGGTGGCCATGTTAAGGGATTTAGGCCTTTTATCTTAGGAGTCCTAAGAAACCACTGAAGAGTTTTAAGAAGTTGGGGCGTGGGGTCGGTATATCAGTGAGGGTCCGAACAGGAAACATGGCACGCTCGAAATAAGATAATTTGAGGAGGACTTATTTATATGAGACTATAAAAATATGGGTATAGGGGAACCATCCAAACTAAAGTCAACAGGCAACCTCAAAGAGAGGGTGCTAGGGGAATATATGCTAACCTCACTTTACTTCCTCTGATTTCTTGTAGAGGCTCTCCATTTGGCCAAACCAACTAGAAACCAGAGGGTATGAGAATTCACTGACTTATGTAGTCTAAATAGGTCAGCTTCCTAGGATAAAGAGCAGCTGGAGATGGGTAGGTAGATTTAGAAGAGTGTGGTGGATTAGATTGCTACAAATTCTGTCACTCCTCCCATTGAGAGGTAGGGGTTAATTCCCCTCTCCTTGAGTTTGGGCTATCCTTAGTGACTCAGATTTAACCAGTATGTGCGGCATGACTTCCAAGTCTTGCAGCTTCTGCCTGATCTCTTGGAACAGTTGCTTTTCTGGATGCTCCCTCTCAGAACCCAACTATCGGGCTGTGAGGAGCCCAAGTACGCAGACAGGCCACATGTAGATGCTCCAGTGCTCAGTCCCAGCTGAGCTCCAGCTTGTAGCCAGAATTATCAGCCAGCCATGTGAGAGAGCCATCCTGAAGGTCCAGTGGAGTTGAATACAGCTGAGCACCAGCACTAGCCAACATCTGACTGTAACCACCTGAGAGATCCCAAATGAGAACTACCTGGTTGGGCCCTTCTCAAATTCCTGAACCACAAAATCATGAGCAAAACGGTTGTTTTAGGCCATTACGTTTTGGAGTAAATTGTTACATAGCAATAGATAACCAGATCAAGGGAAAAACAGAAGTTATCCAGCCAAAGGGGTATGTGGAAGCAACACAGTCTCATTTCAATTTTGAAAAGGTCACTCTGGTTTGCTATGTGGAGATTATGGGAAATGAATTAGTAGGCTATTGGGATATGTTCCTGAAAAGATACTGGTGCCTTGGATTAGACTAGTGGTGGTGGGAATGAAAAAAAGGAGACAGATTCAAGAAATTTAGATCAAGTTCACAAGACATCCTGTCCGGAGGCGAGATGAGAAGGCAGAAAGGGATAGGAACTGTTTGAATGGACATGGGAAATCCGGGTGGAAAGGAGGAATGTGTGGTCACATTATAGGGACAGCAACTAGGGTCACATAACAACGTGAGTATAAAGTTTTGTATGAGAAACTAACTTGAGCTGTAAACTTTCACCTAAAGCAAATAATAATTTTTTAAAAAAAACTAAAAATTCACAACACAGTGGTGGACTAGATATGGAGGGAGGTGGCTGAGGAAGGAGTCAAGGATATTGGCTGTTTTTGGCTTGCACAACTGGATAGTGGAGGTGCTGGTCACTGAGATGAGGAACACTACAAGTGCAATAAGTATTTTTGAGGGAAGATCGTGAGTTAGACATTAAGTTAGTTAGCATCTGACATTAGTAAATTGAGATACTGATGTATGGGCCTGAAGTTCACGGCTGCTGCACTAAAGACACAAATCTGGGAGTGATCTGGGTACCAGTGGTAATTAAAGCAAGGGTATGGATGAGATGACTTACAGAGACCAGACAGAGAAGAAAGGGTAGCCTAGAACCAAGTCTTGAGGAACTCCTAAATTTTATGGGTGGGTAGAACAGGAAAAGTCAGTGATCTATACTGACAAGAAGTGGTTAGTCAAATAGGGTGAAGTCAAGAAAATCAGGGAAAGAGAATGTTTCAAGGAGGAGAGTAGATAACAATGTCAAAGGAGTAAGATAAGGGCTAGAAATGTTCTTTAGGTGTGATGGTTAAGATTGTGTGTCAACTCAGCTGGGCCATGATTCTCAGGGTTTTAATGTAATCACTCCCATGATTGAATATACTGTGAGTAGCCAATCAGATGAAAGGGAGTCTCCTTGGGGGTGTGGCCCACATCTGTATATAAGCAGACGTTCTGGCTTTTTGCTCTCTCTGGATCCTGCGGCTGCTTCCTGTCATCTCATCTCCCGTTCTTGGGACTTGAGCTATCAGCTTATCTGCCGAACCTGGGATTCGTCGACCTGCACAGCCTGTGAGTGGGAGCCTGGTCTCTGACCTGCCGGTCTTGGGCTTGCCAGCTTCTGCAGCTGTGTGAGTTGGGAGAGGCCTCTACCCTGATCCACGGACTAGGGACGTTCTAGCCTCTACAATTGCGTGAGCTGTTTCCTTGATATAATCTCCTCTCTCTCTATATATATATGTATACACTTTACTGGTTTTGCTTTTCTAGAGAACCCAGCCTAAGACATTTGGTACCGGGAGTGGTTCTAGAGAAACAAAATTGTAAGGATGAGTTTTCTAAATTTGTTCTCAAGTCTGGTTAGTCATAAAGACGTTGATGACTCTGCTTCTAGCAGTAAAGAGGTCACTGCTAGTCCATGGAGCGAGGTGGCGATACAAATACGCAAAATATCACCACCGGTAGATCATGTATGGGTGAAAGGTGAGGCCCAGGGTGAACACATGTGTGATATCTTTCTACAGCTTTGTCAGAATGAGAAGTATAAGGAAGCTGGTTGGTTTGTCCTACTTTCGCTAGACAAACTGATGAACGAAAGTGATGCACTCAGGGCTTGAGAGTCAAGGCTCAAGTGCCGCATAAATGACCTCAAGGCTTCCACTTGTGCGTTGAAAGAAAGCCTAATTTCTTGTAGTAACAGAGCCGAAATTGCTGAAAACCAAACCCAGACTCTTACTGTAAGAGTGGCTGAATTACAATGCCAGCTCGATTGCAAATCTCGAGAGGTGTATGAAGTTAAAGTAAGGGCACTGATTGGGAAAAGATGGGATCTTGAGACTTGGGATGGGGATATATGGGCAGATAATCAGGAAGCTGGGGACACTGAGCCTGTAAATTCTGTTGAATCACTCCTGCCAGCAGAACCAGTCCCATCTGAAGAGATTACTTCATGTTTGTCTGCTAAACCACCCTGCCCAGAAAAAGCATTAGCTCCTCCACTCCCATCTGAGGAGATTAGCCCTAGCCCAGATGCCTCAAAGAGCACTTGCCTGAGTCATTGCCTGGAGCATCGCCTGAGGCAGATGCTTTACAAGATAATGCTGAATGTTCTCAAAACAATTCCACACTACCAATTCTGGCTTCTAGACCTATAACTAGGCTTAAGTCCCAATGAGCCCCAAAAGGTGACCCAGGAGAAGGTACGCTACACTCCAAAAGAACTACTGGAGTTTTCTAATATGTACAAACAGAAACCAGGGGAATATGTGTGGGAATGGCTATTAAGGGTGTGGGATAATGGTGCAAGGAACATAAAGATGGATCAGTCTGAGTTTATTG
>NW_004443953.1:7389116-7390110 GCF_000243295.1 Trichechus manatus latirostris
TTGGAAAATTGGAGACAAGGATTTATGGGGAAGAGGTATGTGGCTAGACCTCTCCGAATGGGCTAAAGAAGTGAAGATATTTGTATCTCATGTGAATGCTCACCAAAGGGTGACCTCAGCAGAGGATGATTTTAACGATCAAGTGGATAGGATGACACGTTCTGTGGAAACCAGTCATCCTCTTTCCCCAACTACTCCCGCCATTGCTCAATGGGCTCATGAACAAAGTGGCCATGGTGGCAGGGATGGAGGTTATGCATGGGCCCAGCAGCATGGACTTCCACTCACCAAGGCTGACATGGCCACAGCCTCTGCTGAGTGCCTAATCTGCCAGCAGCAGAGACCAACACTGAGTCCCCGATATGGCACCATCCCTCGAAGTGATCAGCCAGCAACCTGGTGGCAAGTTGATTACATTAGGCCACTTCCATCATGGAAAGCGCAGCATTTTGTCCTTACTGGAATAGACACTTACTCTGGATATAGATTTGCCTTCCCTGCATGCAATGCTTCTGCCAAAACTACCATCCGTGGACTTACAGAATGCCTTATCCACCGTCATGGTATCCCACACAGCATTGCCTCAGATCAAGGGACTCACTTCACAGCAAATAAAGTGTGGCAGTGGGCCCATGCTGATGGAATTCACTGGTCTTACCATGTTGCCCATCATCCTGAAGCAGCTGGCTTGATAGAACGATGGAATGGCCTTCTAAAGACATAATTACGGCACCAGCTAGGTGGCAATATCTTGCAGGGTTGGGGCAGTGTTCTCCAGGAGGCTGTATATGCTTTAAACCAGCATCTACTATATGGTGCTGTTTCTCCCATAGCCAGGATTCACGGGTCCAGGAATCAAGGGGTGGAAATGGGAGTGGCACCACTCACTACTACCTCTAGTGACCCACTTGCAAGATTTTTGCTTCCTGTCCCCTTGACCTTATGCTCTGTAGGCCTAGAGGTCTTAGTTCCAAAGGGAGGAATGCTCCCACCT
>NW_004443953.1:7390210-7390602 GCF_000243295.1 Trichechus manatus latirostris
TTTCAGCTAGAGAAGTTAGGAAAGGATCTAATAGTTTATTTGGTTGGGTTGCTGAAGCAAGGATTATGAGGTGGCCGACACAAAATTAAGTTGAAGTACCAGACCTGCCTTGGTATACTGTAGAAGAAGGTATCCAAAGGCTTAGGGAAATTGGCATGCTAGAGTGGATTTATCAATTTAGATCCACAGACCCACACATGGAGTGTCCAGAGGACACACCTTTTACCACAAGTGTGAGGAACAAATCTGTGAAGGGAGCTCCGGCATCCTTGAAGACTGCTGTGATTGCTATTTTATGTAAGTCAGATTTGACAGTGGGAACTGCCCTAACTGAATTAAGACACCTAACTACAATGGGGCTGATTGGACCCCGTGGTAGTAGGGGCCAAGTG
>NW_004443953.1:7390702-7459754 GCF_000243295.1 Trichechus manatus latirostris
TTATGCCTCTGGATCAACAGGCAAAGAAGGGAGTTACCATACTGACTGGTGCGATTGATCCTGATTACCAAGAGGAAATCAGATTGATATTACATAATAGAGGTAAAGAAGAGTATGTCTGGAATGCAGGAGAGTCCTTGGGGCGTCTCTTAGTACTACCACGCCCTGTGATTAAAGTCAACGGAAAACTACAGCAACCTAATTCTAACATGACTACTATTGACACAGACCCTTCAGGAATGAAGGTTTGGGTCACCCCACCAGGCAAAGAACCACGACTAGCCAAGGTACTTGCTGAGGGCAAAGGAAATACAGAATGGGTGGTGGAAGAAGGTAGTTCTAAATACCAGTTACGGCCATGTGACCAGTTGCAGAAAGGGGGACTGTAATTGTTGAGTATTTGTATGTTGTATGTGTGCCTCAAATATTTTTGTTTCCTTTACTTATAAAATATAAGCTGTAAATGGGGCTAGTGCATTTTCGATTGTACACATGTTAGTTGTATCATGTTAGGCGCAAGTATGACTTTTTCATTATCTTTATTCAGAGATTATGTATGGTTCAAGATGTGTACATGTGCCAAGTAGACAAGGAGTGGACTGTGATGGTTAAGATTGTGTGTCACCTCGGCTGGGCCATGATTCTCAGTGTTTTAATGTAATCACTCCCATGATTGAATATACTGTGAGTAGACAATCAGATGAAAGGGAGTCTCCTTGGGGGTGTGGCCCACATCTGTATATCAGCAGACATTCTGGCTTTTTGCTGTCTCTGGATCCTGCGGCTGCTTCCTGTTATCTCATCTCCCTTTCTTGGGACTTGAGCTGTCAGCTTATCTGCCTAACCTGAGATTTGTCGATCTGCACAGCCTGTGAGTGGAAGCCCTGGTCTCTGACCTGCCGATCTTGGGCTTGCCAGCTTCTGCAGCTGTGTGAGTTGGGAGAGGCCTCTACCTTCATCCACGGACCTGGGACATTCTAGCCTCTACAGTCGCGTGAGCTGTTTCCTTGATATAATCTCTCTCTCCATATATATATATTTATACACTTCATTGGTTTTGCTTCTTTAGAGAACTCAGCCTAAGACATTAGGTATAGTCAATTGGAGGTCGCTTGTGACTTTAGTGAGAACTGCCTCAACAAAGCAATGATGGAGGGAGCCAGATCAGAGTGAGCTGTGAAGTTGAAAGAGTGAGACAATGGGGACAACTCTTTTAATGAATTTGGCTGTGCTGAGTAGGGGAGAGAATCCTATTCACTTTTCCAGATTTGTCTCCCCAGTTTTCCAGGCTGTTTGCTTAAGGACCCCAAATCAACAGATACTGACAGATTAATACATAAAACATATAAGCTTAAAAGTGAAAAAGGCTACAAAGTAAGAGTTGACCTTCTAGATGTGCCACATGCTTTCAATACGTTTATCACATTCAGTCAGCAACCCCTGTGTGTATCCTTATATACAGCATCCACACTTTCAGAAACAGCTAGAAACTCATACATCAAGAGCCATAAAAATATATGCCAGCCCGTTTAATTATACAAATGTTTTTAGTTATAAACTGTTAGCTGACAATGGAAATTTCCATATCTGAGTATTTAAACTCAGTTTAAAGAAATCCTTTCTGCGTAAAAAAACAAAAACCCCATAAATCATTCATGAAACTGTCCAACATAATTTGAACTTCTTGATTTTAATGTTCAAATCCAAATCCAGACATACTTAACAATCATTTGCTTTTTGACAAAGAAAGATTTAAAGGGGAAAAAAATTTTATCTTCCCAAATATAAGTGGTATGAAACTATATTTGGTTTTCTTCAGTCAGAAGCATAACTGCCTTTAGCTAAAAGCAAATAAACAGAAACACAGGTGATACTCACTCCTTTAAATTAAAACAGTTTATAGTACATATGTATATGTATACATGCTCAAATATATAATCTGTAGAATGAAATGATATACACATACCCTATTTTTACAACAAAGGCTGAGGAACTTAAACTGCTAGATCACACAATACCTTGGGCAAAACTTTTTTTATTTATAAAGTTTTCAACAATCCCTTGAAAGCAGCTATTAGGTATAAACAACAAAAACTTCTGTTCAAAGGTTTTAGCCCTTTGTATTGACCTTTTTTCATAATTTTCAATCAAAAGATCAGCTACAGGCAGTCTCCCAGGTTACAAACTTCCGATACGGACAACTCATACTTACCCCTTAATGTCATGTAATTTGCCCTCCTCACTTTGAAACCATTGAACCAACCCCTACTCACAACAAATTCTTCATCACAATCACCTTCACTTGCTGCATGTGCAGCTTTTAAATAATTGAAAAGCCTTCGAGCCTCTTCTTGCACTAAAGTAAGGCTAAATAATAACCTGTTCCGATTTACCTACAAATTTGACTTAAAGACACAAGAACAGATCTCATTTGTAATCCAGGGATTTCCTGTATATATTTTTTTGTACTTGTAAACATCAAGTCATATTACCACAGTCCTCAGAAATGATTCATTTCTTCAGCTCTTCATGTACACCTGGGTTGGCGGAGATGTTAGCTCGGAGCTCCTCTGTCTCCTCATTTAGAACAGGCTCTGCAGGTGCTGGGGGTTCCTCTACCTTGGATTTTACAGCATGAGCTGCATAGTTAAGGCTGGTATTTTCACTCCAATGCCAGAAGCCTGAGAAGGGGTTATAGAGCATTCCTGTCACAGTTTGAACTGACAGACCATCTGGGGGAAAAAAAAATCAGAAATATTAATTTAATATTTAATAGATATTAAAGAGTTTTACACAACTCTCCTTATTAAAAAAGGATTCCTAACTTAACGGGTAAAAATACTTTGTAACCATTCATTGCACAGTAGAACACAGACTCTAAAGCAGACTGCCTGGGTTCAAATCCCAGCTCTGCCACTTACTAGATGGCGACCAAGGGCAAGTCATTTATCTTTCCTAAGTCTCAGTTTTCTCATGTGTATAGAACATATCTCATTGAGTTGCTGTTAGAATTAGAAGAGCTGATGTGTGTAAAGTACTTAGTACAGTGCTGGCATTTGGCAAATACTTAATAAACATTAGCTGTTACTAGAAAATACCTGCCAACAAGTGATTATCCCTAAAAAAATCTTTAAAATATTTTTCCTATTCTATTTCAACAAGGTTACTTGCAGAAATCTTCAGAACTTATTACATTGCTGCGGACTTGGATAATATTACAAATAAAATCAAAAGCTTATTGATACACTGTCATAGGAACAAAAAGCATGAGAAATACATGAATCTAAGTATTTGATGGGAATACCAAAAGCCAAATAAATGAATTGATAAATGTTGTTACTTAATAGGAAGTCAATACATAAATCAAGCGCTTACTATATGTAAAGCAGAGTTAGGCACTGTATGAAGTACAAAAAGGAGACAGTCTTGCCCTCAAGGCCCAAGAGGGGCTAAGAAAACATCAAAATAACCATAATATAAGCCATACTATATTGTTGTTGTTGTTAGGTGTCGTCGAGACAGTTCCAACTCACAGCAACCCTACAGGACAAAGCAGAATTGCCCTACAGGGTTTCCAAGGAGCGGTTGTGGATTCGAACTGCAGACCTTTTGGTTAGCAGCCATAGCTCTTAATTACTGTGCCACCAGGGCTCCAAGGTATACTACAGGTCACGTAAAATACATAAAAAGTGATAAGGACATATGCATACCTATGTTTACTGCAGCATTATTCACAACAGCAAAAACATGGGAACAGCCTAAGTGCCCTTCAAAAAATGAGTGGATAAGCAAAATGTGATATGTACATACAATGAAATACCACATACCCAGAAAGAACATGAAACATATAACATGAATGGATCTGGAGGACATAATGCTAAGTGAAATAAGTCAATCACGTAAGGACAAATATTTTATGATCCCACTTTTTTATAAGAAGACAAGAACAGACACATATACAGAGACCAATGTTCATTGGTAGAGGTGCACGGTGGGGAGTAATTACTTTCTAGAGCACAGATACTTGTTATTTTTGGTGATAGGAAAAGTAGCACCAAATGTGGGTGTCATGAGCGCAGCCTGACCAAAGTAAACAATGCCACAAAGAAGCGCAGAAGAGAAAATGATATTTGTGCTAAAGAATATGGCATATACAATTTGTCAACAACACCAACAATAACCCAAATATGAGTGCATGGTCACATACGTATGTGTATAGGCATATATGTGTATGGGTAGGTAGGTGTGTACATATGTGTGCACAGAGTATCTATATGTACGTGCACATACAGATATGTGTGTGCACTCATGTATATTCTTAGAGGACAGTTACAAATACTTCTCAGACATATCCAAACACCTTGCAAGATGGTTTTCTAGGTTTGAAGGCTTAGGACCTTAGTGTCATGAGACAACTCAGTCAACTGGCAGAATACAGTTCTCACAGAGTTTATATTCTGCATCCTAGTAAGGCGAGTAGTGTCTGGGGTCTTAAAAGCTTACAAGCAGCCAAGATACAACAATTGGTCTCTACTTGTCAGGAGCAAAAGAAAGAGGGAAACCAAAGTCTCAGAGAAGAAACTAGTCTACAGGGCTTATAATGGATTGAATTATGTCCCCTCAAAAATGTGTGTAGCAATTTGGCTGGGCCATGACTCCCAGTATTGTATGGTTGTCCTCCATTTTGTGATTGTAATTTTATGTTAAAGAGTATTAGGATAGGATTGTATAACACCCTTACTAAGGTCACATCCCTGATCCACTCACTGTAAAGGGAGTTTCCCTAGGGTGTGGCCTGCACCACCTTTTATCTTACAAGAGATAAAAGGAAAGGGAAGCAAGCAGAAAATTGGGGACCTCATACAACCAAGAAAGCAGTGCCAGGAGCGGAGTGCGTCCTTTGGACCCAAGGTTCCTGCGCAGAGAAGCTCCTAGTCCAGGGGAAGACTGATGATGACGAGGACCTTCCTCCAGGCATCAGAGAGAGAAAGCCTTCCCCTGGAGCTGATGCCCTGAATTTGGACTTCTAACCTACTAGACTGTGAGAAAATAAATTTCTCTTTGTTAAAGCCATTCACTTGTGGTATTTCTGTTATAGCAGCACTAGATTACTAAGACAGAATTTGGTTCCAAGAGTGGGGTGCTGCTCTAACAGATACCTTAAATGTGGAAGCAGTTCTGAAACTGTGAATGGATAGAGGAGCGGCAGTGGCAGAGGACCAGCAGCAGCAGAGAACTGGCAGCGGCAGAGAACCAGCAGCAGCAGAACCTGGAGACCAGCATGAGACGGCGCTGGAGCTGACCCAAGGAGCAAGAGAGTTGAATGCCTGTGCTCACGAGGCTTCCTGGCAGAGTGGGGTGCCTCCAGGCACTTACTGGTGGAGCTACAGAGCTTTGGAACACTTGCCCCAGCAGGCCAGATGCTGGCGTGAGGCCCAGTAGCCGAGAGGCCAATAAACCAGGAAGCAGAAGCTGAAGAGACAAGGAACACAAGAAGCTGAGCTGACTCAGTCTCAAAAAGTATGGCTATGACCTCTGAGGTTTCAGAGCGTGGAGCCATGGCCTCTAGTGTTTCTAAGGGTGGAGTCACCACTCAGATGAACTAGGAGAATGATGCACCTAAAGCCAAGAGAGCAGAGCTGCTGTCCCAGTGGGCCTAGAAGGCAGAGCTGAAGCCCAGGGCTGAGGGGCCTCCACTCAGAATTTGCAGAGTGTGGCTAATACCTAGAGTCTGGAGGGCAGGGCCATTGTGTAAATTGTCTCAGAGAACAGAGGATTATTTTCAAAGCTTTGAGGGCTAATGTAATGTGTTCTGCTGACTTACTTGGTACCTGTTATCCCTTCTTTTCCTCCAGTTTCTCCCATTTGTAATGGAAATGTCTAGTTTGTGCCTGTTCTGCCAGTGTACCTTTGGAAGCAGATAACTTGTTTTCTAAATTTCATGGATGAAGAGGAATTTTTGGATTTTGGACTTGGGAGTTAAGACTTTTGCTACGATATGATGGGATGAATACATTTTGCATGTTGCAAAGATATGATTTTTTTGGGGCCAAAGGGTGAAATGTCATGGATTGAATTATGTCCCCAAAAAATATGTGTTATAAATTTGGCTGGGCCATGATTCCCAGTATTGTGTGGCTGTCCTCCATTTTGTGATTGTAATTTTATGTTAAAGAGGATTAGGGTGGGATTGTAACACCCTTACTAAGGTCACATCCCTGATCCACTCACTGTAAAGGGAATTTCCCTAGGGTGTGGCCTGCACCACCTTTTACCTTACAAGAGATAAAAGGAAAGGGAAGCAAGCAGAGAGTTGGGGACCTCATAACACCAAGAAAGCGTGCCAGGAGCAGAGCGCTTCCTTTGGATCCGAGGTTCCTGTGCAGAGAAGCTCCTAGTACAGGAGAAGATTGATGATGATGAGGACTTTCCTCCAGAGCCGACAGAGAGAAAAAGCCTTCCCTTGGAGCTGATGCCCTGAATTTGGACTTCTAGCCTACTAGACTATGAGAAAGTAAATTTCTCTTTGTTAAAGCCATCCACCTGTGGTATTTCTGTTACAGCAGCATTAGATGACTAAGACAGGGCTAACAGCCTAAATGAGCCACAGCCTCATCCACCCTGAGACCAGAAGAACTAAACAGTGCCTAGCTACCACTACTGACCATTCTGATCATGACCACAATAAATGGATCCTGATAGAACAGGAGAAAAATGTGGAACAGAACTTAAATTCTTAAAAAGTCCAGACTTACTGGACCAGCTGGGACTAGAGGACTCCCTGAGACTACTGCCCTGAGATACTCTTTAAACTTTTGAACTAAAACTATCCTCTAAGGTCACCTTTTAGTGAAATGACAGACTGGCACAGAAAATGAAGAATACTACCCATGAGTACAGTGATCCATTACAAAACCATCTATATGAGACCAAAAGACCAACAATTACTCTAAAGCAAAGATGAGAAGGGGGCAGGGAAACTAGAGTACTGGACATGAACAACCAGAATACAATTAAAGACAATGTTTTGACACATTATGAAAAATGTAACCAATGTCACTGAACAATTTGCATAGAAATTGTCAAATGGGAACTTAATTTGCTATGTAAACTTTCACTAGGAACACAATAGAATATTATTTTTAAAAAGTGATAAATTCAAAATATATCTGTGTGGAGAAATCAGTAAAAATAATACGTAAAGATAAGCTGATACAATCAGCCTCACTATGGCAAACTGAGGACGTATAAGAAATACACATTTGTACCTTATCCTTAAAAAGTGAAGAATAAATGGCCTAAAGGTATTCACTGATCATCTATTATTTGCCTGGCCACAGGTACCACAGGTGAGAGAAAAGTGGTATCTAATATTTAATTCTCACATCAAGGAGTTTATGACCTATTTGAGGAGCTGAAACCAACATCCAAAAAATAACGATCTATTTAGTTAAATGCTAGGTTGTGTGATTAATAATTATAGATATGGTTTTAGTTTAGTGTTGCTATAACAGAAATACCACAAGTGGATGGCTTCAACAAATAGAAATTTATTCTCTCACAGTTTAGGAGCCTAGAAGTCCAAATTCAGGGCACCACCTCTAGGGGAAGGCTTTGTCTGTCGCCTCTGAGGAAAGGTCCTTGTCTCCTCTCAACATCTGTGAGCCCGACATTCCTCAGAAATCTCCATGTGTCTTGGCATCAATCTTCCCCTGGGTCTAGGAGCTTCTTAGCGCAGGGACCCTGGGTCCAAAGGACACACTCCGCTCCTGGCTCTTCTTTTTTGGCGGTAATGAGGTCCCTTTCCTCTCTGCTTGCTTCTCTCTTTTATATCTTAAAATACAACCTAATCCTGTAGATTGTGTCCTGCCTCATTAACATAACTGCCTCTAATCCTGCCTCATTTACATCATAAAGGTTAGGATTTACAACATATAGGATAATCACAGCAGATCACAAAATGGAGGACAATCACACAGTACTGGGAATCATGGCCTAGCCAAGTTGGCACACATTTTTGAGGGACACGATTCAATCAATAAAAGATGCATTAAAAGTTCAGTTAGGCCTTGTAAACTGAAAAAATTCTTTTTAATACTTACTTGATTCCAGAATGCTCTCCAGCTTTTCAGGTGAAACAAACTTCTCCCATGTATGAGTACCTTTTGGTACAAGACCTGCAATTTGCTCTGCAAAAATAATTCCCAAGGCATAGGACAGTTGTGTTTTGTTGATTGTAGTAATGAATAAAGAACCACCAGGCTAAAAAAAATATACATAGAAGTAAAATTTAAAAGGTCAGGAGTATCAGTTAGGTAAAGGCTTGGCTTCCTCTTTCCCTGCCTTCCTTCCGAATGATCTTCCTTAGTGCAGCTGAGATATATAAGTACAATCAAAGTGTAATTTAACAAAAAAGAGTATTTTTTTATCTTGGAAAATTCATTATTAAAGGTAGTCTTCTACAGATGCATTCACTGTATAACAGTTCTTCCAACTCTTAAAATCATACATTACTATGGTTTACATTTATATCACATAGTCTTTTGTCAAATCCTTTATAATAAACTCAAATACTTTATAATAAAAATAGAAATAAGGTCAGGCTGCTTTTGCTTGTTACATGTGTACATTTATGCTTTCCCATACATCAACACTGTTTTCTCTTTGAGTGCAAAGACCTCGGGGGAATGCTGGGTCTGCCTAACTTGTTTGGGATAGCACAGAGCCACACATCTTGTGCCAGGGAGCAGTTCCAATAAGTGTTCCCTAAAAAACATTAATGATTAAGCTTTATAAGTTTTGTTGTTGTTTTTTATTTCATTTGTATAAAGTATATTAAGAGATCGAGATAAGCATTTATGGGACTCTTTAGTTTGCAATTTTTAAATGACTATATTTATGGTGTTGCCTACATTTACTCCCACCAATAGCAAGGACACTAACATCTCCTTTCTCTTCTACACATTCTGTTAACCAGGTAGGGATAAAATGCCAAAGATGCCTCCAAAATATTCATATTACTATAGACATAGATATGTGTGGCATAGATACGTGGTATTAGAGAGAAAGGAAGGGAGAAGGAGATAATATATCTCAAATACCACCCTGAACCAAAAGTAAAAGACAGGAGGAAGCCTGAAATATTGGCATGTGCCCCTAAATAAAAACTGAAATATCATACATCATCACATATTGTGAATTTTCTCTCTAAAACACTAATATTCTAAAATATCTTATTAAAAATCACTTATGAATATCTAATCTGTGTTCTACACAATCTTATTCTAAGGAAATAGTGGCAAGCAATGGTCATAGTGACCCTACAGGACAGAGCAGAAATGCCCCCTAGGGACTCCAAGGAGCGGCTGGTGGATTCGAACTGCCAACATTTTGGTTAGCAGCCAAACACTTTACCACTGTGCCACGAGGGCCCCTATCTGTGTTCTACACACTCTTATTCTAAGGAAATGGTGGCAAGCAATGGTCATTTTTTAAAAATAAGCTTTACACTAAAACAAAAATTAGCTTTAAAGCCCACAATGCCAGCAATTCTCATAAGTATGAAAGAAACTGCATTCATACCTAATGACTGACACACAACACAAAAATTAATAATTAAGGAGTTGTACTTGGGAAATATGAACTAAATGGAATGAAATCCCGTTTCAGAGAAACATCAAGAAACTGTCAGAGACTAGAGGAGACACTGCAACTAAATGCAAGGTGGGATCCTGTATTGGATCCTACAAAAGACAAAGGACTTTAGTGAAAAAAAAAATAAATAAATAACGCAATTTAGCAAGGTCTGTAGTGTACGGAATAGGATCTAGCCAACATTAATTTCTTGGTTTTGAGAAATGTACTATGGTTATATACAAGTCCAGTACTAGGGTGAGGCAAGTGAGGTGCCTAAATTACAGAATTTAAGGAGGCAGTCTCTCAGGGCCATGCAAGTGCAGGGTGAGCACCCTGGGACTGCCTCCTTAAATTTTGTGCCCTAGGAACCTCGCTTGCCTCACCCTAGTCCCAACTCTGATTATGTGAGATGTTAACATAAGGAGAAACTGAGTGACGGGGATATGGGAAAACTCTGTACCATCTCTGCAACTCTTCTATATATCTAAAATTGTTTAAAAATAGAGTTAAAGAAATTTGGAACCACACTCAGAGGACTAAGTCTGCAAATTATATAAGCATAACAATGTAATGGGAAGAACTAGACTTGTAATCAAAAGATCTATCCTTAAAAGTCCCACTTACTGGCCCAGAGACCTATGATGACATCTCTCAAATCCTGAGTCCGCACTGGCAAAGGAGGTGCTAACAATGCCTGTCTTACCTTCCTTACCTTGTTGTAGGTAAAATTAAGTGAGATCATATGTATGAAGTACTCTTTTATAAGCTGAAAACTGTTGTACATGTATCACATGCAGAGTTACCTAAATGTGTTAAGTAAATTTATGGCACAGTGGTTAAAGTGCTTGGCTGCTAACCATAAGGCTCAAACAGACCACAGCTCCAAGGGAGACAGATATGGCAGTCTGCTTCCATAAAGATTTACAACCTTAGAAACATTATAGGGTTGCTATGAATCAGAATCAACTCGATGGCAGTGGGTTTTTAATCCAAATCAATTTTTTGGTAATTCTCATTCAATGTTTATTAGCTGTTTAATCCAGGCTATCCCAACAGAGAAATACTGCTACAAATGTATAGTTTTCCAATTTTTCAGCAATAAAACTTTATAATATCCCTGGCAATCAAGATACCAACAGAATACTGAAAAACCCTGGTATTGAGGGCCAAACTGAAATATGGAGCCTGGTGACAAGGACTCTGCAGCAGAGATGCTGTCTCTTAACACTGGCTTCACAGTTCCTCCTTCCCTGTATCTTGCCTGCTGGACTGCTAAGGTATCATAGGACAGTTTATTGCTATGGACATTCACACACATGCAAAAGAAAAACAAACAAACTCTGTAAGTCTTACTTTTAACACTCGACAGCAACACTGTATAAATGTTTCTAGATCAACCACGTGTTCCACAACCTCGGAAGCCACGATGGCATCAAATGTTTCTACAGTTTCTTCCACAATCTCTTCCAGAGAACATGCTCTGTACTCTATCCTCTTAGCCAGGACTGGATCAAATGATTTATGATGTTGTGCTGTTTTAATGTTCTCATCCACAGGATCGATTCCAATAACTGAAGCCCCAAGCCGCCCTAGAGGCTAATGGCATAAAAAACTGTTACCCTCAGGAAGAAAACAGAACACTTGTTAGCAATAAAAAGTTTATCAAAAATGATACAAGATTAGTCATGAGATAGTTACTGGAGATGGTTCATGGGTACATGGGAGCTCATTATACCGTTTTCTCTAGTTTTCATACACTGAGATTTTCCATCATAAAAAGTTTAAAAGTGAGAACAACAACAATTAAAATAAACTTATCAAGAGCCACTTGAGGACAATGAAAAAAAAAACTATTTTCTCTAGATACATTTACATGCACACAGTAAATTATTAACATATTTAATGTATAATAAATGCAATATGCCATTGTAAAAACAGCAAAATTTCTGAGACCTTCAAATTTTCTAAAGAAGTTTTTTTTTTTGACTGACTAGAAATGATTCTTTATAGCTAATTCTTTCAACTTTTATATTCAATCAATACCCATGACATGCCCAAGTTTTTAAACAGTCTTAATTTTGATCAAAACTTGCCTAATATTTACACTAAATAAGAAGTTAGTCAATAAGCTACATGTATAAACCATTATTTTTAATGTTAGAGCCATTAGATCTGCAATAACACACTGAGCAGACAGCAGAATATGTACAATATAATCTTGCTTATTTATAATTTGATATACCGTATATTTCTTTTTATAATCTTGTTTAAAACAATATTTCATTGTGTTTTAGGTGAAAGTTCACACAGATATTTGGTTCCCCCTTAACAATTTTTATACAAATTGTTCCCTGCCACTGGTTACAATTTTTACAATGTGTCAGCATTCTCATTATTTTCATTCTGTTTGTTCTGTTTCCATTGATCTAGCTTACCTTACCTTCCTTGCCTTCTTGTCTTTGCTTTTGGGTAAATGTTGACCCTCTGGTCTCACATAGTTAATTGTTTAAGGGAGCACATTACTTGAGGATGATACTGTTTATTTTATAAGCCAATCTATTGTTTGGCTGAAAGGTGATCTGTAGAAATAGCTTCAATTCCAAGTTCAAAGGGTATCTTAGGGCGATAGTCTCAGAGGTTCCTCTAGTCTCTATTGGTCCAGTAGGTCTGGCCATTTTTAGGAATGATACACCACATACTCTTCGTTCTAAAGGATATATTTTTCACATATTCTAACTTTCCTGAAATTTGCCATAGTCCACTGCCAGCTGAAGAACACGCTGCCTGTGTGTGTGAGAACTTAGCTTTGCGTCAAAGGCCTCTGTTAGCTTCACTGTTAACTAAGCTGAACTGTGGGCCTTGACAATACCATACTGAATTGAATCATAACCTGCATTTGCATCCTACATTGTTGCTTAAAATATCTTTCAAAGATTAGATTATGATGCAGTATTAACATGAAAGTCATTGTGCTGAAAGAAAAAAATACAAAATAGAGTTACAGGGCATAAATTTATTATACATTAAGCAAATATTCTTCACAGGAAAAATGACTACTCTTCCAAATACTCAAAAGCATCTAAGAAGGGAAAAGCTCCATAAGCAGGCAAAACTAAACTCTATTAGGTTTTGTCATTGAAACAAGTGCAAAAGGAAGATCTATCATTGCATTTAAACCATGGGAAATTGCCTAATCTCTTGGGATAGAAGAGATTACAGAATTGCCAAAATCTGTTATTTGAGCTTTGTTATTCGAATGACCTACGTCACATTTTTGTAAAAAAACAAAAAAACCATATTTTTCAGAATTTTTAGATTTAAAAATAGTAATAAAAAACATGCATTACTTTTGCAAACAAATAAAACATACACATTTCTTTGTTTTTTTAGTGAACAACACTGTTTGCTGAAAAGATAAATGAGGCATAAACCCACTCCCTGTCAATGTCTTTCCCCCAGTTAAAAATGGGAGAAAGCTGTTATCAGTTTCTTACTTCAGTTAACAATCCACCACCACAGCCAACATCGAGAATCTTCATCCCAGACAAAGGTTTTCCTGGCTGGTGATCAGCAACTGTTTTCAAAAGATTGTCTCTTTTTAAAAAATTCAAAACATATGAAGACAAAAGATTAATTTTATAAATGAAAAGTCTTAAAAGTGCATAATTTTCAAGGAAATTAAAGCCTCCATTTGAAATGGATTATTGATATTTTTGGATAAACAGATCTTTCATTTTCAGCATTAAATCACTCATTGTATTTCATTTATAAAATATTTTCAATAATCAAAAGCAAGAAGTTTAAAGTAAAACTAAATAATCTAGTAGTAACTATGATTTATTATTTTAGTAATAATATAAATTAATCTAGTTTAGATTAACCTAATTTTATTTGCATGGAGCCCTGGTGCTCAGCTGCTAACTGAAAGGTCAGTGGTTTGAACCCACCAGCAGCTCCGAGGGACAAAAGACCTGGTGATCTGATCTAGTAAAGAATACAGCCTAGGAAACTCCATGAGGCAGTTCTACTCTGTCATATAGGGTCACTATGAGTCAGAATCAACTCCATGGCACACAACAACAATTTTATTTGCTTGCGAGATCATGATACCTATTAACTATGTTGTCAGCACTTGATAGACCCATTTCATGTCAGTAGTAAATGGGTTACTTTACAGAGTTTAGAAGAAGTAGATGGGAGACCTATATTTTTCAGGATTTGTCTATATTCCGTTCTAAACTGAGTCTCTCTTAATCTTCTAAATTAGTGGTGTTTTCATATATGGTCACAAATGGGGATCCAAATCAAGTAAACTGAATTCTAAGATAATCATAGTAATACTTCACTACACACAAACACATGCACGCAAGCACACGCGCGCACACACACGTTCACATAAACCAAAATCAGTTGCCTGTCAAGTCTATTTCCACTAATGGCAACCCCAAGTGTTTCAGAACAGAACTGCACCCCACAGGGTTTTCAACGGCTGTGATCTTTTGAAGTACATCACCAGGCATCTGAGGCACCTTTGGGTAGATTCAAACCATCAACCTTTTGGTTAGTAGCCCAGCACTTAACTGTCTGTGCCGCCCCAAGAGTCCTCACACTCATATAGGTAGATAATAGACCTAACAGTATTGTAAACTAAGCTTTTAAGTTGGGACTATAAACGTACTTTAATTATATTAAAATCAGTAATATATGTAATGACGGTATCTTAGGATATCTTTTATTGCTATTAAAATTAATTGGATTCTGAGAATAACCTGGACACTGGTTAAGCAGATCACTTTGGAATGCTGTAATATACAGTAAGGACCCATTTCAACTGAAGTCTGATCCATTCTTCACACAGCAGCCAAAATGACTCTTTTATAGCATAATTTAGATCATATTGCTTCCCTTCAATGGCTTCCAACTCTGCTCAGATTAAATATCAACTTCTAACCATAGCTTGCAATGTCTGGGTGATTTGTTTTAGTGTGATGTCCAAATAAAGGTGTTACAGTAGTTAGCAGAGAGTACGTAGTTCTCAAACTTGAGGGTGCATCAGAATCATCTGGAAGGTTTGTTAAAACACAAATTGCTAAGCTCCAGACTCTGACTCAGTAGGTCTAGGGTGAGACCTGTGAATCTGCACACCTAATGAGCTCCTAGGTGATACTGATGTTGCTGGCCCAGGGCCCACACTCTGAAAACCACTGATCTGGCCTAAAAGAATAATATTTCCTGCTTTTCTCTGATTTAGTGTTTCACTGATTCACTAATTCAGTGGAAATAAAAAAGGTGCCGATTTTCTCTTTTTGATGCACTGATTCTGGATGTACTAGCAAAGACCAGTCAGGAAGCTCCTTGAGGGCAGAGTCTGAGCCTGATATTCTGAGTGTCCTCTTACAGTGGTTTGCCCATATTGGCTGCTCAAAAGTGTTTGATGAATAAATGAATGGACAAAAGAACAAATGAAGAATTTCTTAAAAATCCCAGCCCTGATGAACCCTTGTCTCTATCTCCCACAGCAAACTATAAGTTCCTGAAGTACATGGACTATGTTTCATTCATCTTAGTAGCCTTTACAGAGGCTAGCCCCCTCATCCCCAAATTCTGCACAAGGTAAGTTCTCAATACATATTTGTTGGATTGAACTGTCTCAGCAGTACTCCCTTTACCAGAACTACCAATGGTCAAAAAGGCCACCGCGGATCCTTTGCTATAAAATGACCTTGATGCCACAAGACCCTAGTTTCCTTTCATAAGGATTTAATTCTAATTACCCTGATAAAGTAAAAACTGCATCAAGTTAATCTATGAAAGCAGCCTAGAAATTGGGAGACATTTCAAAAATAAATAGTTTGAAACAATAGACATCAAAGAGAATTTCCTTAATTTTCAAAGCAAACTTAAAATGCAGCATTTTGAACCTAGGTATAACCTAAAACACAAATGCACTCAAAAGAAGATGAATTATTTTAAAAAGTTGTATTTAAGAGACATAGAGTTTCTAGAATGTTACCTAATAAATGGCACTCTTAGGTCATTCATAGAATGAAGAGGTGCATATGCTCCTTGCTCATCCCACCACTTGTGAGCCAGGGCCCGGAAGGTTTTTACTTCATTGCTGTCTACAGTGGTTTGCGAAGTACTGTACGGTCTTGTTACAGGGTACCTAAGGGGTCAAAATGAGAGCCAGGCAAATACTACTGTTCTTAAAAACGTAACATTAGATACACTATGTAGAAAGATCTTCTTATTTATAATTTATTAGATTCTAAATATATATATAGTTCAGTTTTGATGCTTTAAAATCAAGTTTTCTTGTAATCACAATGCTTGTAATTTGTAGATTCACAGATGAAACAAAATTAGTTTACTTTTCAAAGCAAGTTACAACTAGGACAGAACTTTATAAAATTTGGCCTTATGGGTCATATCTAATAATAATAATAACGGAAGTATTAGTAGGAATAATAATAATTAGAAAAAAAATGTTGCCATCGAGTCGACTGCAACTCATGGAGACCCCATGTGTGTCAGTACTGAAGTCACTCCTGAGGTTCACCCTTCAGCCAAAGATTAGACTGGCCCATAAAACAAAATGAGACTAACTGGGCACACCAGCCCAGGGACAAGACAAGACAGAAAAGCTGGTAATGGGGAACCCAAGGTCGAGACGGGGAGGGTGTTGACATGTCATGTGAGGGGTTGGCATCCAATGTCATAAAACAGTATGCGTATTAAATGTTTAATGAGAAACTAATTTGCTCTGTAAACCTTCCTGTAAAGTACAATAAAAAAAATGTTAGATATACAAATTAATAAACATTAAACTTCGGGGAAAAAAAAAAAAGAACTGTACTCCGTAGTGTTTTCAATAGCTGATTTTACAGACGTAGATCACCAGGCCTTTCTTCCGGAGCACCTCTGGGTGGCTCAAACCTCCAACTTTTCAGTTAGCAGCTGAGTGCTTTAACCATTTGTACCACCTGAGCACTCCGATAATAATAGCTACTATTTACTGAGCACTTATTAAACACTAGGTACTATTTAAAAGCTTCACATATATCATCTTATTTAATCCTCCCAACAACTCTACGGCATAGGTACTATTATCATCTCAATTTTACAGATAAGAAAATGGAGGCACAGAGAGATTCAGTAAGTGGTAAAACCAGGATTTGAACCCAGTTATCTCCATCTTCTTCTGCTATCACCGTTGTCTAAGCTCCCTTCATTTCATATGAGCTATTACGCTAGTCTTCTAATTACAAGACTGGCTGCTTCCCACCTCATTCCCTTCCAATCTACTCTCCATGATGCATCCAGAGTGATCATTCTGAAATGACAATCTGATAATGTCACTTTCCTGCTTAAAATGTTTCCATGTTTTCCCAGTGCCCTTAGGGAAAATGGAGCCCCGGCGGCAAAGTGGTTAAGAGCTACAGTGTGCTACTGTTGCTAACCAAAAGGTCGGCAATTTGAATCCACCAGCTGCTCCCTGGAAATTCTATGCAGCAGTTCTACCCTGTCCTGTAGGGTCGCTGTGAGTTGGAATCGACTTGATGACAACGGGTTTGGTTTAGGGAAAATACCAAAATCCTTGCTATGGCCTACAAAGCTCTGAATTATTTAGCCCCTTATTTCCTCCCTATCTAAACTCATCTCCCACTACTCTCCTTATCCCCTCACTCCAGCCATGCAGGCCTTCTTCAAGTTCTTTGAACTGGTCACACTGGCTTCTTCCTTGGGCACTTTGCATGTGTTGTTCCCTCTGCCTAAAACATTCTTTTCATTTTTTTCCCCCTCCCCTCTACACAAATCTAATTAATTCTTTCTCATCCTTCAGATCGTAGCTTAAATCAAATGTTATCCAAGAAGTCTTCTCTGATGCACAAAACTGGATCACAGTTTGTGTTCCCCTGTTTTAACTCGTACATCACATTGTACTTCTTCATGGGGCTGTGTGATTATTTGGGCATGTCTGCCTCCCCTCTAGACCATAAGCGCTATGACAGCAAGCAGGGATTATCTCGCTCACCATTTTATCCCTAGTGACTAGTACAGTTCCTGGAACACAGCTGGTACTCAGGAAACACTTGTCAAACGAATAATATGAAATAGAAGGTCCAGAAAAGTACATACTATGCCTAAAAAAATTTTTTTTTTAATCAAATGAGATCAAACAGGGACTAAACAGGGATCAGATAGATCCTATACAAAGTACCACTACATTGTACATTATGGAAAATTCTCCAAAGGTCTACTTGGGTAAAAGAAGAAGTTGTTAAGTTAGAAAAGGTAATGCCATTCAAATTTTTACTGTTTTTCTTAGCCACATATGGCGTGTAAATTCTATACTCATTACTTTTCATCCTTTTAAGATTGAAATGTTATTTTTTCTTTTTTTTTGTTGTGGTAAATATATATGTAACAAAACATTCACCATCACTCTTCTCTAATATTTATATTCTCTTATGAATATTACCCTTCTTTTTCATACTTAATGCAAAGCCTCAGTGATCAAGGACTAACTTACAATAGGTAACAGTAAGTGGTTGTTCAGTTGACTACAAATGATTTCACACATCTAATGTCAAAGGAGCTTGTTTAAGAGAAAAGTAGGGGCATGCACTTGGAAAACTGAGCTCAAGTCTCAACACTATGTAATATTTTTCACAAGGTTATAAATTAGTTTATAAAATACAAACACAAAAAGATATTATTTTTGTTCAATATTACTACCCAGAATGTACTCTTATCCCCCTTGCCATTATTTACGTTGCACCTAACAAGCACTGCATTATTTGTGTCCTGTCATAAGGATATTCTGAGGAAGTATAAGTACTCTTCCAAGTAATATGATCTTCTATTAAAAATAAAATCCATCTCTGAATTTATATGTACTGGATGTACACTGGAAGCCCTGGTGGTGCAGTGGTTAAGCATCTGACTGCTAACCAAAAGGTTGGCAGTTCAAATCCACCAGCCGTTCCTTGGAAACCGTACGGAGCAGTTCTACTCTGTCCTATGGGGTCACTATGAGTCAGAATCGACCTGATGGCAATGGGTTTGGTTTTTTGGGTTTTGGATGTACATTGTATTATTCTATCAACTTCTGTGGGCTTAAAATTTTTCAAATTTAGAAGTTGTTGGAAAGTAAATTAATTAAAAATATTTAAATAAGTAAAATCAACCTTAATCAAAGCATATAAGCTATTATATGCTGACAGGGTTTATTAAACACAATCATTTACTAACCTACTATTGCATACAATTCTGTAAATATTTACCACACTAATAAACATACTAACCTGTAACTTTTCATTTTATTCATAGAGGCAAAGGTCATCCTATAGGATTGCAACTTCATGGTTCTGTATTCAGTGGAAACCCATGGTTTAATTTGTAGAATCCAACTGAGATTATTCTCTGAATTAGCTGAAAAAAAAAAAATTATATGTACATGTAATAAGTATATGAATTCTTGATTCTAACGTAACTGAATAAAGTATTTTATATGGCAATCCTATATTATACTATGACTGATAAACGAATTTTCCTCTTAATTTTGGATTTTACTATAAAAAATAAAAGTCTTACATTCTACCATCTTTCTTTAACCAGACATTTTCAAAATTATAATAAGCAAAAATAAGTAATGTCTAAATAAAAAATTTTTCATGACATTAGTTTTTGCAACCACATTGTGCTGCACAAAATCATAAAAAATGATATTCAAATAAAACTATGTTACCTCTTAAACTAGGGTAATATTAATTCTGATATTATCTGTAAAAACCAGTTCAAATTCTGTCAATTCCATGTCAGCTACATGAAACTGATTTATACATATGTGTTCGATATCCTTTACAGAGCAAAACTGTATGTATTTTATATGTATATATACAAATTACATATTATATAAAACACACACACACATATCTATATACACACACACACATATCTATATACACACACATATACACATCTTGGAATTCACACTCACCCAGTCTATATGTTCAAACTAACATAGGGACTTGATTTATGAACAGGTTACTCTGCTGCAGAACATTCGTTTAATAAACATGTAGACAAAGCAGGCTCCAGAACAAAGAATATTACCAGAGACAAAGAAGGATACTGCATCATAATTAAAGGGACAATCCACCAAGAAGACAAACAACAGAATATCAAAACACATGAAGCAAAAAACTGACAAAACTGGATAGAGAAACAGACAAATCCACAACTATAGTTGGGGACTTCACCACCACTCTCTAGTGACTGTTAGAATCACTAGCTAGAAAATCAACAAAGATACAGAAGAAATGAACAACGCTATCAACCACTAAGATCTAACTGAAATTTATAAAACATTCCACTTAAACAACAACAGAATATACATTCTTTCAACAGTGCATGAAGCATTCATAAAGATAGACCATATCCTGAGATGTAAAACAAACCTTCACAACTGTAAAAGAAGTGAAACATACAAAGTATATTCTCTGACTTCAATGGAATCCAACTAGAAATAAATAACAGAAAAGATAACATGAAAAGCTTCAAACACTTGGAAATAAAACAACACACTTGTATACAATCCATGAGTCAAAGAGAAAGTCTCACATATTAAAAATATATTGGACTAAATTAAAATGAAAATACAATATATAAGAATCTGTGGGATGCAGCTAAAGCAGTACTTAGAGGAAAATTTATAGTACCAGCTATTTATATTAGAAAACAAAAAAAGTCTCAAACAATCTAAGCTTCAACCTCAAGAAACTAGAAAAGAGAGAACAAAATATGACCAAAGCAAGCAGAAGGAAGGAAATGATAAAAACAAAAATTTAAAACAGAAAAACAATAGAGAAAAATTAATCAAACCAAAAGCAGATTCTCTGAAATGGTCAAAAAAATTGATAAACCTCCATCAAGCATAACAAAGACAAAAAAGAGAAGACCTAAGTTACCAATATCATGAAAGAAAGAGAAGATATAGACCCAACAGACATTAAAAAGGGTAATAATATTTAAAAAAAACAAAAAACAAAAAACTCTATGCACAGAAATTCTACAACATAGATAAAATGGACTAATTCCTTGGAAATACAAACTATCAAGACTCATGCAAAATAAAACAACCTGAACAGTCCTATAACTATTAAAAAAAATTTAATTCATGATTAAAAACTCTTTGAAAAACAAACCTTCAGGCTCAGATGGCTTCATTCAGGAATTCTACAAAGAAAAAGTAACAACCAGTTCTACATAATCTCTTCCAGAATAGAAACGAGCAGGAATACCTCTCAATCCATTTTATGAAGCCAGCATTACTATGATATAAAAACCAGACACAATACAGCAAAAGAAAACTACAGACTAATTTCTCTCATGAACATACACAAAAATTCTCAACAAAATATTAGCTATAGAGTCCAGCAATGTATAAAAATAATAAAGCACAATGAAGTAGGATTTATTCCAGCTATGCAACAGTAGCTCAGTATTAGAAAATCAATTAATGTAATCTACCATATTAACAATCTAAAGAAAACCACACAATCATACTGATAGATGCAGACAGAGCATTTCACAAAATCTACCCTATTTATGATGAAAAACTCTCAGCAAATTAAGAATATAAGAGAACTTCAACCTGATAGAGTTTGGACTAAAAACCTATAGTTCACAGGATACTCACTGGTGAAAGACTAAGTACTTTCCCCCTAAAGTCAGGAATAAGGCAAACATGTCCACTCTCACCACTTCTAGCCAACATAGTACTAAAAGCACTATCCAGTGCAATAAGGCAAGAAAAGGAAATGAAAAGCATACAGAATGGAAAACCAAACAAAAACCAAATCCATGGCAGTCAAGTCGATTCCGACTCACAGCAACCCTATAAGACAGAGTAGAACTACCCCATAGAGTTCCCCAGCAGCTCCTGGTGGATTCGAACTGCCGAACTTTTGGTTAGCTGCGGTAGCTCTTAATCACTACGCCACCAAGGTTTCTACAGAATGGAAAGGAAGAGATAAAGTTGTCCTTATTTGTAGTTAATATGATTGCCTATATAGAAAATCCCAAGGAATTAGAAAAAAAAAAAAAGCTTCTGGAACTAATAAGTTAGCAAGGTTGCAGGGCACAAGGTCAACACACACACAAAAAAATCAATCATGTTTCTATATACTAACAATGAACAACTGCAAAGCAAAATTTAAACTGGCATATCATTTAAACTTATTCTAAAAAAATGGAATAATTTTATTGTTATACAAATCTAACAAAATATGTACAGGATTGTTTCAAATCCACCCGGGGATGCCAGAGAAGAAAGGCCTGGCAATCTACTTCCATAAGATTACAGCCATTGAAAACACTGGAAGATGGCAGAATAGTGAGACACTTCCTGTGGTCCCTCTTACAACAACGACCCGAAAACACAAGTGAGTCGATTATATATCACAATCCAGGAGCCCCGAACATTAAAGACAAAGTTGAAGAGCCAGCAGCAGCAGAGGCAGGGACAAACAGTTCAGAAAGAGTGAAAAAGTACCAGACCTGACCTAGCCGGCATCCTGCAGGCTGGATTGCTTGGCGCGCGCAGGCTGAGGCAAGCAGTAGCTAGCACTCGGGACGCGTTTCACCACATTAGGAAAAACTAAGTGACAGAGAGTCTGCACAAGCCTTCAGAGCCAGGGGGAAGTGGCGCTAGATCTGTGAAAGTTAAGTGCAAGCGTCTAATCTTGTGCAGGATCAAAATAACCCTTCCCCCTTTGGGACCTTCGTAACAGAGACGTGCCTCTCTTCCGTTTACATGCCCCCTCTCTGCTCCGCTCTGGCGCTAGTCCAGCAGTGTTCAGCGGTTGCCACACCCCCAGGCCAGAGGCCAGAAGTGACACCTGCTGTGCCTGAACCAGTCTGCCGGCTTTGGGGAGGAAACAAATAAACGAACAAACAAAAAAAAAGAAACTGTCAACTCCCCTAAGCTGGAAGCTCAGGATTAACCGTGCCCAAACCAGTCTCATGGCTTTAAAAAAAACTGCCACGCTCCCTAAGCCAGGAACTCAGCGGAGGCACAGCCCCTTCACCTAGGCACAGGCATAAGGAGTCCATGGACTTTGAATGCTTTTCACCTCTGCCTAGACCTGTGTGGGCCCCAAGCAACAGCGCAGGCTCTCGTTAGCATAGTACAACAGGGTATATACCTGAAGCCTATTCTCAACTGCAACAGCTAAGGGAGAGTGGTAGATTTGTGACATTTGACACTGCCTTGCCCATTAAGCAGGGTCCTCACCCAACCACACCAGGGGCCTGAACTGGAGGCTTCACCCATCCCACCCAGTAACCCACGACAGGGGGCTGAGGGTAAGTGGTGCCTCCCAGTCCTTACAGTCAACAGCATTAGGTGCCCAAAGTCCAGCTGCAAAACCCACCCACCTACACACTCTAGGGGACAGGGACACACCTTCCACCTACACGCTCTAGAGGACAGGGACACACCTTCCACCTACACGCTCTAGAGGACAGGGACACACCTTCCACCTACACGCTCTAGAGGACAGGGACACATCTTCCACCTACACGCTCTAGAGGACAGGGACACATCTTCCACCTAGGCACTCAGGGGCAGCCGTCAGCCCCCTTCCTTGCTCAGCACATAACCCCCTACTGCAGCCAGATACCTGTGCCTGCTCCAGTCAACCCTACGCCGCCCTGCTCATCTAGAGCTAGGTAAGAGCCTGCACAATGCACTTGGTGACTGTCTTAGTCATCTAGTGCTACTCTAACGGGAATACCACAAGTGTATGGCTTTAACAAAGAGAAGTTTTTCTCTCAGTCCAGTAGGCTACAAGTCCAAATTCAGGGCGTCGGCTCTGGGGGAAGGCTTTCTCTCTCTGATGCCTGGAGGAAGGTTCTCGTCATCATCAGTCTTCCCCTGGACTAGGAGCTTCTCTGCGCAGGAACCTCGGGTCCAAAGGATGCACTCTGCTCCTGGCACTGCTTTCTTGGTGGTATGAGGTTCCCAACTCTCTGCTTGCTTCCCTTTCCTTTTATCTCTTGTAAGATAAAAGGTGGTGCAGGCCACACCCTAGGGAAACTCCCTTTACAGTGAGTGGATCAAGGATGTGACCTTAGTAATGGTGTTATACAATCCCACCCTAATCCTCTTTAATGTAAAATTACAGTCACAAAATGGAGGACAACCACACAACACTGGGAATCATGGCCCAGCCAAACTGATACATACTTTTTTTGGGGGACACAATTCAATCCATGACAGTGACCGATGACCTGAACACCTAAGCTGAATTCACACAAGAAAAGTAAACAGACTCATGGGCTCACACACCTAGTAGCAGCTCTAACCACCTGGTGACAGGTTGTGAAAGTTTCAAAGATGACAATAATCAAAGTAGCTCACACATCCAGCCTATTTGGGCATATCAAAACAAAACAAAAAAAAGAGATAGGACACAGTCAGCAAACATACAATAAATTAATACAATAACTTACTGATGGCTCAGAGATAACAGTCAATATCAAATCACATAAAGAGGCAGACCACAACGGCTCCAGTAAGCGATCAAAACAAAGAACCAGGAAACCTTCCAGAGGAAGGGAAGGTCTTAGAATTACTGGAGGCAGAATTCAAAAGATTAATATACAGAGCTCTTTAGGAGATCAGGCAAAACACAGATCAAGCCAAGGAACACACAGACAAAGCAATAGAAGAATTTAGGAAAGTTACATAAGAGCAGAATGGCAAATTTAACAGGCTGCTAAAATCCACAGAGTGACAGCAAATGGAAATCCAAAAGATTAATAACAAAATTTCAGAATTAGACAACTCAATAAAAATTCATAGGAGCAGAACTGAGGCAATGGAAGTCAGAATTAGTGAGACTAAAGACAAAGCACTTGACACCAATTTGAGGAAAAATCAGATAAAAGGATTTAAAAAAATGAAGAAACCCTAAGAATTATGTGAATGACTGGAGTACTAGAAGGGGGGGAGGGGATAACAGAAAACACAGAGAGAATTGTTGAAAATTTGCTAGAAGAAAACTTCCCTGATATCATGAAAGACGAGAAGATATCTATCCAAGAAGCTAATTAAACCCCAAAAGAAAGTCACCAAGACATATAATCAAACTTGCCAAAACCAAATGTAAAGAGAGAATTTTAAGAGCAATTAGGAATAAATGAAAAGTCACCTACAAAGGAGAGCCAGTAAGACTAGGCTCTGTCTACTCAGCAGAAACCATGTAAGCAAGAAGGCAATGGGATGACATATATAAAGCCTTGAGGGAAAAAAATTGCCAGCCAATAATTATATATCCAGCAAAATTGTCTCTCAAATATAAAGGCGAAATTAGGGCATTTTCCAGATAAATGGAAGTTAAGAGAATTTGTAAAAACCAAACCAAAATTACAAAAAATACTAAAGGAAGTCCTCTGGCTACAGAATCAATAATATCAGATAACAACCGAAGACTAGAACATAGGACAGAACAACCAAAGACTAGAACACAGGACAGAACAACCAGATATCAACTCAGATAGGGAAGTCACAAAAATAAGTCAAAGGTAAAACACTGAAAATAGGGAAAAAGAGATGTCAGTATGTAAAAGATGACCTCATTAAAACAAAAAAGAGGAACTAAATAGTATAGTCATAGAACTTTCATGTGGAGAGGAAGTTAAGGCGATAACAAGAAATAAAAGATTGGTTTAAACTTAGAAAAACAGAAGTAAATTTTAAGGTAACTACAAAGGAAACTAACAAATTCACACACCAAAATCAAAAAGAAGGAAAACATAAAGACTTAGTAAATACAAAATCAATAACAATGAAAAAGAAAAAAAGAAAATACATAAAGAAAAATGACTCAGCACAGAAAATTAGGTGGAACAAAGAAACTGTCAACACCACAAAAAAAAAAAAAATCAAAATGACAGCACTAAACTCATACCTATCAATAATTACACTGAATGTAAATGGACTAAGTGCACCACTAAAGAGACAGAGTGGCAGAATGGATCAAAAAAACATGATCCATTTTTATGCTGCCTACAAGAGACACATGTTAGACTCAACAAAGACACAAACTAAAACTCAAAGAATGGAAAAAATATATCAAGCAAACAACAATCAAAAAAGAGCAGGAGCGGCAATAGTAAGCTCTGACAAAATAGACTTTAAAGCAAAATCCACCACAAAGAATAAGAGAGGATACTATATAATCATTGAAGGGACAATACACCAGGAGGACATAACGATAATAAACATATGCTCACTCAACGACAGGGCTCCAAAATACATAAACTCTAACAGCATTGAAAAGAGAAACAGACAGCTCCACAATAGTAGTAAGAGACTTCAACAAACCACTTTTGGTGAAGGACAGAACATCTAGAAAACAGCTCAATAAAGACACAGAAGATCTAAACGCCACAATCAACCAATTTGATCTTACAGACATATACAGAACACTCCACCCAACAGCAGCCAAGTATACTTCCTTTTCCAATGCACATGGAACATTCTCCAGAAGAGACCACACATTAGGCCACAAAGCAAGCCTCAACAGAATCCAAAATATCGAAATATTACAAAGCATCTTTTCTGACCTTAAAGCCATAAAAGTAGAAATAACAGGAAAAGCAAGCAAAAAACTACATGGAAACTGAACAACATCTTGTTCAAAAACTACTGGGTTACAGAAGAAATCAAGGATGGAATAAAGAAATTCACAGAATCAAGTAACAGCGAAAACACATCCTACCAGAACTTTTGGGACATGGCAAAAGCTGTGCTCAGAGGTCAATTTATAGCAATAAATGCACACATCCAAAAAGAAGAAATGGGCCAAAATCAAAACAGTAACCCTACAACTTGAACAAATAGAGAGCAGCAAAAGAAGCCCTCGGGCACCAGAAAAAGGAAAGAATAAAAATTAGAGCAGAAATAAATGAAAAAGAGGATAAAAAAACAACTGAAAGAGTCAACAAAACCAAAAGATGGTTCTTTGAAAAGATCAACAAAATCAATAAACCACTGGCCAAAATGATAAAAGAAAAACAGGGGAGGAAACAAATAACCCCAATAAGAAATGAGATGGGCTATATCACAACAGACCCAACTGAAAACTGCACTCCAACAAATTTGAAAACCTAGAGGAAATGGACAAAATTTCTAGAAACACACTACCTACCTAAACTAACATAAAGGTAGAAAAACTAAATAAACCTGTTAGAAAGGAAGAGACTGAAGAGTTAATTTAAAAAAACTCCCAACAAAAAAAAGCCCTGACCCTGAAGGCTTCACTGGATAATTCTACCAAACTTCCAGAGAAAAGTTAACACCACCACTACTAAAAGGTATTTAAGAGCATAGAAAAGGATGGAATACTCCTAAACTCATTCTATGAAGCCAGCATAACCCTGATACCAAAACCAGGTGGACACCACAAAAAAAGAAAATTACAGACCAATAGCCCTCATGAACATAGATGCAAAAATCCTCAACAAAATTCCAGCCAATAGAATTCAAAAACATATCAAAAAAATGATTCATCATGGCCAAGCGGGATTCATACCAGGTATGCAGGGATGGGGTCAACATTAGAAAAACAATCAATGTAATCCATCACATAAATAAAACAAGAGATAAGAACCACATGATCTTATCAATCAATGCAGAAAAGGCATTTGACAAACTCCAATACTCATTCATGATAAAAACTCTTCAGCAACAAAATGGCCCCCGGACACCCTTCTAGCTCAGTGGAGAAGTCACTCCTGAAGTTCACCGTTCAGCCGGGGATTGGACAGCCTCATGAAACAAAACAGGACTAATGAGGCATAGCAGTCCAGGGACAAGGACTAGAAAGCAGGAAGGGACAGGAAAGCTGGTGATAGGAAACCCAACATTGAGAAGGGACAGTGCTGACATGTCATGGGGTTGTCAGTCATTGTCACAGGGCAATATGTGTATTAACTCTTTAATGAGAAACTATTCTGTTATGCAAATCTTCACCTAAGGTACAAAAAAAGAATTATCTATGTGAGATCAAATTGACAACAGCAACTCAAAAGGTTTGATGGAAAGCCTGGGGGCAGTGAGTTTAAGATAATGGTGATGGAATAATTTGGAAAAGGATAGTGAGAATAGCAGCACAACTAGAAGAACGTAATCGATGTCACTGAATTGTACATGTAGAAACTTTTGAGATGGTGTAACTTTGGCTATGTGTATTTTCACCAAAAAAAAGGTCCTTCAAGGTTGAGAAGGGAGAGTGTTGACATGTTGTGGGTTGTTAATCAATGTCATAAAACAATATGTGTACTGACTGTTTGCGAGAGAAACTATTTGTTCTGTAAACCTTCATCTAAAGTACAATTAAAAAAAAAAAAAAAAAACCTCTCAGCAAAATAGCAATTCCCTTGAAAATGGGAACCAGACAAGGATGCCGTTTATCACCACTCTTATCCAACACTGTGCTGGAGGTCCTCGCCAGAGCAATAAGGCTAGAAAAAGAAATAAAGGGCATCCAAATTGGTAAGGAAGAAGTAAAAGTATCCTTATTTGTAGATGATATGCTCTTATACACAGAAAACCCCAAAGAATCCACAAGAAAACTACTGGAAGTAAAAGTAGATTTCAGTGAAGTATCAGGATACAAGATAAACATACAAAAATCAATTGGATTCCTCCACCCAAAAAAACGGAACTCGAAGAGGAAACCACCGAATCAATACCATTTACAATAGCCGCCAAGAAGATAAAATATTTAGGGATAAATCTAACGAGAAACATAAAAGACCTATACAAAGAAAACTATAAGACACTGCTGCAAGAAACCAAAAGAGACCACATAAATAGAAAAACATAACATGCTCATTGATAGGAAGACTCAACATTGGGAAAATGTCAATTCTATCCAAAGCGATCTATGGATACAATGCAATCCCAATCCAAATTCCAATGACATTTTTTAAGGAGATGGAGAAACAAATTACCAACTTCACATGGAAAGGGAAGAGGCCCTGGATGAGTAAAGCATTGCTGAAGAAGAAGAACAAAGTGGGAGGCCTCACGCTACCTTATATTAGAACCTATCATACTGCCACGGTAGTCAAAACAGTCTGGTACTGGTGCAACAACAGATACGTAGACCAATGGAACAGAATTGAGAATCCAGACGTAAATTTGTCCACCCATGAACAGTTGATATTTGACAAAGGCCCAAAGTCTGTTAACTGGGGAAAAGAGTCTCTTTAACAAATGGTGCCGGCATAACTGGATATTCATCTGCAAAAAAATGAAACAAGACCCATACCACACATCATGTACAAAAACTAACTCAAAATGGATCAAAGACCTAAATATAAAATCTAAAATGATAAAGATCATGGAATTAAAAATAGGGACAATGCTAGGAACACTAATACATGGCATAAACAATGCAAAACATAACTAACAATGCATAAACACCAAAAGAGAAACTAGATAACTGGGAGCTCCTAAAAATCAAACACTTATGCTCATTAAGACTTCACCAAGAATAAAAAAACAACCTACAGACTGGGACAAAAATTTTGGCTATGACATATCCGATAAGAGTCTAATCTCTAAAATCTACAAGATACTGCAACACCTCAACAACAAAAAGACAATCCAATTAAAAAATGGGCAAAGATATGAACAGACACTTCACCAAAGAAGACGTTCAAGCAGCTAACACATACATAAGGAAGTGCTCACAATCATTAGCCATTAGAGAAATGCAAATCAAAACTACAATGAGATATCATCTCACTCCAGTGAGGCTGGCACTAATCCAAAAAACATAAAATATTAAATGTTGGAGAGGTTGTGGAGAGACTCAAACACTTACGCACTGCTAGTGGGAATGTAAAATGGTACAACCACTTTGGAAATCGATTTGGTGCTTCCTTAAAAAGCTAGAAATAGAAGTACCATATGATCAAGTAATCCCACTCCTTGGAATATACCCTAGAGAAATAAGAGCCGTCACACATACAGAAATACGCACACCCATATTCATTGAAGCACTGTTCACAATAACAAAAAGATGGGAATAACCTAGATGCCTATCAACAGACAAATGGATAAACAAATTATGGTACATACACACAATGGAATACTATGCAACAATAAAGAATAATGATGAATTGGTGAAACATCTCACAACATGGATGAATCTGGAGGGCATTATGCTGAGTGAAATTAGTCAGTGGCAAAAACAAATTTGTATGAGACCACTATTATAAGAACTCAAAAAAAGGTTTAAACACAGAAGAAAACATTCTTTGATGGTTAGGAGGGTGGGGAGGGAGAAAGAGGGGAATTCACTAACTAGACAATAGACAAGAATCATCTTAGGTGAAGGGAAGGCTGTAAATCTTTACCAAAGGTGACTGCCACATCTTTCTCCTGCAGAGCAGTTAGTGGGTAAAAAAGATCTGTAGTTTAGTTAATAGTATTGTACCATTGTCAATTTCCTGGCTTTGACAATGTACTATCATTATGTAAGATGGCATTGCTGAAGAAGGCTGGCTGAAGATTATTAGGGAATTCTACTGTCTTAGTTATCTGGTGCTGCTATAACAGAAATACCACAAGTGGGAGCTTTAACAAACAGAAATTTACTTTCTCACAGTTTAGGAGGCTAGAAGTCTGAATTCAGGGTGCTGTCTCTAAGGGAAGGCTTTCTCTCTCTGTTAACTCTGGAGGAAGGTGCTTCCTTCTTCTGAGCTTCTGTTCCTGGGTAATCTTCATGTGGCTTGGCATCTCTCTTTCTCCATCTCTGCTCTGCTCCTTGTTTAATCTCTTTTATATCTCAAATACTAGGGTATATACTAGTCCTGCCTCAATAACATAACAAAGACAACCCATTTCCAAACGGGCTTATAACTACAGGCATGGATGTTAGGATTTACAACACATATTTTTTGGGGACATAATTCAATCCATAAATCTACTATTTTTGCAACTTCTTATGAGTCTTAAATTATTTCAGAATAAAAAGTTTTTTGTTTTTTTAATTAAAAAGTACGAAGTGGCTCATTACAAAGTATTTCTCCTATCCCTAACTCCAGGCATCCAGTTTCTCTCTCTGGAGGCAATCAATGTTACTAAATTTGTGGGTATGCTTCTAGAGATGTTTTATGCACATGCAACCATGTTTGTCAATCTATTTCTCTTATTTTATACAAAGGGTAGCACAACGTACATTCTTCTGCACATTGTTTTACTTACCTGTCTTGGAGACTATTTCATTACAGATGATAACCAAACCTAAACCAAATCAATTGCCATCGAGTCGATTCTGACTCACAGCGACCCTAAAGGACAGAGCAGAACTGCCGCATAGGGTTTTCAAGGAGCGGCTGGTGGATTTGAACTGCTGACCTTTTGGTTAGCATAAACAGCCTCCTATTTTTTTTTATAGCTGCATGATAATCCATAATTTATTTAAGCAGTCTTCTATTGATGGACATTTTATTTCCAATTTTTTGCTTCCTAAAAACCTGAGATTGAATTACATAGGTAATTTCATATATGTTTGAGTGTACCTGATGGTAAAGTCCCAAGAATTGCTGTGTACATTTGTAAGATTGTAACTGCCACCCATGGATGTTTTTTGCAGCTCCATGGGCAATATCTAAGAAAGTTCAGTGCTGGTTTCTCTACATTGTCACCAACACAATGAGTTATGAAACATTTTTATCAGTGACAATCCAATAGGTGAAAATGGTATCTCAGTGTAAATTTTGCTTTATCATGAGTGAGGTTAAGTATCGTTTCTTAATTTTAATGGCCATTTATATTTCATGTCTTGTCTTTTCATAGTCTCTGCACATTTTTCTCCTGCGTGCTTTATGTTTTTTATTTGTTTTGTTTTTTAATAGGCCCTTCACAGTCTGGTCCAAAGCCATTTCGATATTCTAAAAAATATATATTTATAGATATAGGTATTTGTGCTTCTGGGCTTTTGCTCAGTTAATTCTCTCTTCCACCAACTCTATCTGAACTACCTTTTAAGACCTAGTTCAAACAGTCATCTGTATTATATAATGAACTTGGAGAAATAGATTGGGATAGAGAGAGAGAACAGAGATACACCACGATTTCAACAGTGATTATCTGTGGTGGAGATAATCATCTTCTTTATACTTTCTTTTCCTGAACTTTTCCCAGTAAACACATATGCCTTTTACAGTCAGAAATTTTAAAATAATACAAAACTATTTCCAGATTTTGAGGGAAGGGTAATGTAAATGGAGTTTTTTTTTTTTAAACATTCTTGAGGTATCATTCATTTCTAAATATCCAGTGTCTATGTAACAGTTCCTGACACACACCCGTAAAAACTCGCTGCCGTCGAGTCGATTCCGACTTATAGCGACCGTATAGGAAAGAGAACTGCCCCATAGTTTCCAAGGAGCGCCTGGTGGATTCGAACTGCCGACGTTTTGGTTAGCAGCCGTAGCACTTAACAACTAAGCCACCAGGGTTTCCTCCGGACATACAGTACGTGTTAAATGAGTTTCGTGTAAAGGATTAATTTAACTATCTAGTAACACTAGGAGTTAAAAAACCAGACTGTCGCCTATAAGCACCAAGTTCAGTGTGATATTTTCGTGATCTTAATTGCCGATATAGTTTGGAAACAGCAGCTGATGTGACCTTCCAGACCTCGCAAAAATAGGAAGCACGACCAAGAAACTCCTGCCGACGCTACGTGGATCCCTGGCCCCTGAGGCAGGAAGTTCAACCAAGATCAGATAAAGGTCGTCTGATGCAGTGTGAAGGCCCGCGGACAGATCTACCCCCTGCAGGACCTAATCCTCAACTTTTCCCTCCACCTTTGAAAAGGTGAAGGGTGTTCTATCAGGATTGAGGGTCGGTACAGAGGCCGTATGTTTTACGCTACTGGAGCGCGGAGGCCACGAACAGTCCACAGCCCTCCTCTGCGTCTGCGCAGAACCGCCAGGCGCCCCGCCCCCCCCCGGTGGATTCTGTGAGAGCGACCTCCACACACTCACCCGCCGAGGCTAGACGAGGACAGTCGGCCAGTGTGCGCCGGCATCCAGACTCAAGCACTTCTAAAAAACGACCCCCAGACGAACAAAGACTGCGGCCTCCCCACATTGCGACAGAAAGGATCCACCTCTTCTTCCGGTCCCTCCCGCAGAAGTGTCCCAGCAGCAAAGTTCCGGGATTCGTCCTTGCGCGGTCAGGAACCAACTTAATCATGGTTGTATTATTAACGGATGTTATGTATATACGACTATCGATACTTTTCACGCTCAACATCTGGCAAATTGTGGACGCAATGAAGCTATAAAATGTTTCTCTTGCTCATACAAGATATTCTCATTTATGCCTATTCCTATCTGACCATCCCAAACGTAATCATTAAGGGCTAGCCATCAGTCAATCCCACTGTTACATACATGATCTAGCTATTAACCCTGTGTAGCCCTATTTCATATTTATTAGGACATTTACACTCCTGTAAGACACTGACCCCAGCTCTTAGAATCACAAAAGTATGAAAGCATTTCTTCTCTAAGGGTAGAAAAGTTTCCCCTTTCAAGGTACTCAAATATCAGACAGCCAGAAGTGCAACTTTGAAATCATTCCACATTTTCAACAGGAAAGCTCAAATTGGTTAAGGGTTCTTGGAACTGGTTTAATTTACTGCTCAGCAATGGTCGTTCAAGGAGGCCTGGTGGTGCAGTAGTTAAGTGCTCGGCTGTTAACAGAAAGGTCGGCGGTTTGAACCCACCACCCGCTTAAAAAATGCCAAACCCCACCGCGTCGATTCCGACTCATAGGCATCCTATAGGACAGAGTAGAACTGCCCGATAGGGTTTCCAAGGAGCGCCTAATGGATTTGAACTGCCGACCTTTTGGTTAGCAGCCAAACTCTTAACCAATAGGCCACCAGGATTTAAAAGACCTGGTGATCTGCTCCCTATAAAGATGTCAGCCTAGGAAACCCTATGAGGCAGTTCTATTCTGTCCTATAGGGGCACTATGAGTCAGAATTGACAGCACACAGTAGTGTTCACTTATGGCTCCTTAGCTAAAATACTCACTTCCTCTTAAAAAGTAGTTGCAGACTTTTTCAGTAGCTAAGACACTGGCTAAAAGAATGGACTTAGTCCAAAGGATTAATGGACCACAACTATCACGGCCTCCACCAGACTGAGTCCAGTACAACTAGATGGTGCCCAGCTACCACCACTGACTGCTCTGTCTGACAGGGATCACAACAGAGGGTTCCGTACAGAGCTAGAGAAAAATGTAGAACAAAATTCTAGCTCACAAAAAAACACCAGACTTACTGACCTGACAGAGACTGGAAAAACCCCAAGAGTATGGCCCCCGGATACCCTTTTAGCTAATGAAGTCACTCCTGAGGTTCTTCAGCCAAAGATTAGATAGCCCCATAAAACAAAACGAGACTAATGGGGCACAACAGTCCAGGGACAAGGACGAGAAGGCAGGAGGGGACAGGAAAGCTGGTAATAGGGAACCCAAGGTTGAGAAAGGGCAGTGTTGACATGTCATGGGGTTGTTAACCATTCTCATAAAACAGTATGTGTACTGTTTAATAAGAAACTATGTTCTGTAAACCTTCATCTAAAGTACAAAAAAAAAAAAAAAAAAGAAACATAGCATCGATGATAAAGATGGCAAAGGACCCGGCAATGTTTCATGGTCATACATAAGGTTGCTATGAGTCCACACCCACTCCATGGGAACTAACATGTCCCCTCAGAGCTCCTCTCTTCTTAGATATATGAGCATTTCTCCAACTGAAGGCAGAAAGCTCTGCACAGAAGAGAAATTAGCCCGTTAATAAGTATTTGTTGGAGTGATAGATCCAAGGAAAAAGTAGAATGCAAGTATGATTAAATAAATTTCTAAGAACCTTATTTAAATGTACTTTCTTTGTACCATTTTACTGGGCTTCAAAGCCTTGTCACTATAGTTTCAACAACAAAAGCAATCAGTGATTTGCCTTAACACTGATAGGAAACAAAAGCCCTTTAACCCACATAATTTGGTTCAGATATGCAAAACTAGCTCATGATATTTTTTTATACGAACATCAACATAGGGATTTCCACTGGCCCTGAAATCTGAATTTTGTTGGAAAGACTCGCGTTGCTATGGGGTCTACGGCTACTGTTGGGAGGTATTTCCCAGACTACTGCTATGTTGTTATCCATGAACATGTTGTAGACTCTACAATTTTGTTATAAATCTCTGAAATCTCCGTAATATTTTGTAAATCTTGTAATTTTATACACATACAAAATTTTTTCATTCATTTTAATGGTAAAGTGCTCCCTTATAGCTAAAAAGTTTTGTCCCTTTGAGATGCATATACTACATCTACTAATAGATTAACTGGTAAATTTTAGTATTTAATCCAACATTCTACATAAATTGGTAATTTAAGTATAATTCTATCTTAAACTATCATAATCAGATGGTGTGTTTACTAGAAAACTCTATGGATGACACTTGATAAACTTTTATGGTATAAAAGTGTAACTCGTATATGCTATTTTAAGAGGTAATAAAAAGTCTTTTTCATTTAGGTTTGAGATGTTACAATCAAAATTCTACTTAAAATTGAAGAATTTAAGGGCTATAAGTGTCCAACACCTATAAACCAAACCAAACCAAACCCATTGCCATGGATTCCGACTCATAGTGCCCTATAGGACAGAGTTGAACTGCCCCATAGGGTTTCTAGGACTGTAAATCTTTACACAAGCAGACTACCACATCATTCTCCAACTGAGTGGCTGGTGGGTTTGAACTGCCAACCTTTCAGTTACCACCCTAGTGCTTTAATCATCGTGCAGTCAGGGCTCCCTGTCCAAGACTTATAATCTAATTCCTCCCTTATATAGTTGAAAAAATTGAGGTCTACAGTGATTTCAAAATACATCAAGTAGCAGAGCCAAGTCAAGCCAATGAATCAAATACTATTTCCATTAAGCCATGATTAGTACATTTTAGAAACCTGAACATTTTTATATATAAAACACTCAGTTTAAAAGTAAAGGCTTCCCAGCACAACTTGTCCAACGCAAGGTCATGAAAGCTCCATAGACACATCCAAACTCCCTAATGGACCAAACTACCAGGCTGAGGGCTCTGGGGACCATGGTCTTGGGGAACATCTAGCTCAACTGGCATAACATAGTTTATAAAGAAAATGTTCTACGTTCTACTTTGGTGAGTAGCATCCGGGTGTCTTAAAAGCTTGTGAGTGGCCGTCTAAGATACTCCACTGGTCTCACCCCATCTGAAGCAAGGGAGAAAGAAAACCAGAGACACAAGGGAAAGATTAGTCCAAAAGACTAACGTACCACAACTACCATAGCCCCCACCAGACTGAGTCCAGCACAACTAGGTGGTGCCTGGCTATCACCACCGACTGCCCTGAATGGCATCATGATAGAGGGTCCCAGACAGAGCCTGGAGAAAAATGTGTAACAAAATTCTAACTCACAGGAAAAAAAAAAAACAGACTTACTGGTCTGACAGAGACTACAGAAATCCAGCATATGGTCCCCAGACACCCTTACAGCTCAGTAATGAAGTCACTCCTGAGGTTCATCCTTCAGCCAAAGATTAGACAGGTCCATAAAACAAAAGGAGACTAGATGCGCACACTAGCCCAGAGGCAAGGTCAAGAAGGCAGGAGGGGGCAGGAAAGCTGGTAATGGGGAACCCAAGGTCGAGAATGGGAAAGTGTGACATGTCGTGGGGTTGGCAACCAATGTCACAAAATAGTACGTGTTATTAATTGTTGAATGAGAAACTTGTTTGCTCTGTAAACCTTCATCTAAAGCACAATTAAAAAAAAAAAAAAAAAAAAGTAAAGCCTTCCACAAAGCATACTGTAGGGACTTTGGACTTTATACATCTCCTATGTAAAAATTCCCACATAAAATTAAAAATCTCATCTACCATTACACTTTACTTGTTTTGACACTAAAAATAAACTATTCGGGGGAAGTTTACTTATCATGTATTATACCATTAGAAACAGATTCTAAAGACATTTTACAAAGGCAGAAAACATACACTAGTGAGATTCCATACTAATCTTTATTTATATTTTGGGGCCTGAAATAAATCTTATAATTATCTCTTCCAAATTACATTTTATTCTCTTAATGGTGTACGTTGCCCCCAATCCACAAAAGCAGGTATGATTAATACACTAGAAATATTTTAAAGAAGAACCTTTTTAAGACAGTTTTTATTAACCAATCTAGGCCAATCATTGCCTCAAAAATTTCATCTATTAATTCTCTGGTTGCCAAAAAAAAAAAATTCATAACCAAATTATACATCTAATTAACTTATGTGTAAGTTTCAGCATTCATATTCTAAAATCATAGAAGCCCTATTTTATAAAATCTTACCACTCAAGGTAAGCATACCAGATGACAATGAAATGAATTCTCTAAATTATCTGTGAAAATCTGAAAAACCCAAATATTTAAATATAACACTGTTGTATTTACTAATAATCACATATATCATGACTGTCTTTTAAAAAGAACTACAGATATAGTTGATTAAAAGCTTGCAAACTGTGGAAGAGTAAACAAAACTGTTAAATAATATTTTTGGTTCTAGTCTCTATCTTGCCCAAAAATGTACATATCATAGCCAGCAGATTTTTTCTGTAGAATTTTATTTTGAAAATAATTTTTCACTGGAAGATTAATCTAAAAAACATGTTTAGATATGAAAATGTTATACAACTTATTACAAATCAGATAATTAATTCTGCAATTAGGTACACCATGTTAGCTCTCCTACATAAAAAATATTGCACATTTTCCTTAATTTTGTCTCCATATGTGATTGATGACTAAACTATACTGAATTCCAAACTATTTTAAAGTTATCCTGTGAAATGCCAACTTTATAAATACCAGAACTAAATGCACTGTAAAACAGCCATTTTGGTAAACATGCATTTATTCACAGTTATTTCCTTTAGATAAATGCATAACTGCTCAAAATATTAAAGAATCTATGAAGAAGGTACAAGAGCACACTATGCAAATCTATTTCTACCTTTATTTTGAGGAAACACTGATCTTGGCAAAAATATGGCGTTATTTTTAAATGAACTATTGCTGGTAAGAAGGCATACTGTAAAACTTCTGTGTCGCGCACCTGCTTTTCTTTTCAAGATTTAAAAGCATTTGTTTTCAGAGATTTATCTGACTATTGCCTCATAAATGAATAATCTTATAAAAACAGACCATGAAAGCAGTCGAGCACTTAAGTTAAAATGCCTCCAGAACCCCATTTTACTAGTAAGTTATGAATGGCTTAAATTTGTAGACCACTCATTGCTCATAATTTAAGAAATTGACAAAATAGGATCATTTTAATGTTATGAAGTTGACACAGACCTGCATAATACAGCATTTCTCCACTGAGTTGAGGTCATAGTACACTTTAAAAATATAAATAAATATATATTGAATAGTCTTGTTTCTATAATAACCCCAAAGTGTTTAAAATACGCTTCTAAAGCAGAGGTGGGTGATTGCAGAATATACTTCCAGACTTGACTATCAGTGCCAAACACGTTCATTCGTTACATATAATTCTACTGGTGCAATGGCTTGATTGATATCAGCAATTCATTTTACAGGAGTGATCCATACTTTATACACACAGAGAATATATCACTTGAAAATCCCCAAAATAGGAAGAAAAGTTTAGAAAGCTGTCCAATGCTTCCAAATGGAAAATATAGGTCTATTTCTGGCCCACTTTCACACCCTTAAAGGTGGAATTTGACAAAAGTCCATGGGTACAATTTACAAACTTTGACAAACTATTAAAACCATTTTCTCTGGGGGAGATGGGAGGAAGTACCTTTAAAACCTGTTATACAAAATTCCAGCTGCCTTTTTATAAAAGTACGTTCCTTAGATTAAAAATCATAAAATTAAGGTGCAAGAAGTTAACAAAAAAGAACTAAAGAGCTTTATTGACCATCACAGTACATTCAAGAATAATTTTAAGAACATTACAGCTGAAAGAGAATGGTATGTTTATAGTCTTATTATGCACTATTTTTTGGAAAAAATTTAATACAAAGTAACTCAGAGCAGCATCTGGAAAAAGTACACCTATTTACAGATTTAAAAAAAAAAAAAAAGATTCTGGTTTCACCTACACAGCCACAATGTGCCTCTATAATGAGACAAGCCCTTAAAACTCATGGAATTTTTTAAACAACATCATGGCATTCTTGCCACATCATTCCTCAGCGTTTACGACGGGGAGGGGTTGTTGATCTGAAAAAAAAAAAAGGGAAAAGACAAAATTTAAAAATAAAAATGTATTTTAAACTCAAGAATCTGCAATTTTATATAGATAATATTATATAGGACTTCTAAAATTACTTAAAACTATGATCATTTATCAAGTACCAAACTGAGTTATTAAAGAGAGAGAGAGAAAGGACACTTTCGACTTTGAATAAATTCAGACAAATTTTTTTTAAAATCAGACAAAATACTTTAAAAAGTATACTACCTTGATCGGGACTTAGACTTGTGTTTGCGGCTTGCCTTCTTACCAGACCTTTGAGATTTCTCCATGGATCGCGATCGACTATGTTTAGGCTTCTTAGCCTTCTTTTCTTTGCTACTTCCTGGAGATTCAGAACTGCTCCTTCCACTAGAATCAGAGCCTGAATGTTTTTTACTATCTTTGGTAGTACTTTTCTTACTATCCTGTCTAGAATCATGTCTTATAATTTTAACAGATATAGAACCACTCCTAGAGAATGTTCTTTCACTTTCTCGTTTTCTTTTTAATCTATCATCCTGACTACTAAACTTAAAATCTTTCTCTTCTCTTTTTTGTTTCTCTTTTCTTTTATCCTGTTCACGCTCCCTTTCTTTGTCTTTCTTTTTCCTATCTCTATCTATACTTCGACTCCTCTCTTTTTTCCTCTCTTGTTCTTTAGCCTCACCTTTATGCTTATGACTGCTCCCACTAAGATTTGCACGTTGATCATCGATTTTACGTCTATCTCGACTCCTACTTCGACTGGAACGATTGGTTCGCCTATCCCTTGAGCGACTTCTACTTCTACGTCTCTCTCGGGAAGGACTCCGATTTCTTCGTCTTTCTCTTTCAATGCTATTTCTATTAGATCTTCTCCTATCTCTAATCTTTACCCTAGCCCTATTGCTCTCTATTTTAATTCTGCGAGAGTAACTCCTACTCCTGCTACGTCTAGCTTTAACTGTCGGAGATCTACTCCTACTGTGTCTCTTTTTCCTTTTAGGGGAAGAAGACCGAGAAGAAGTGCGACTACTACCTGAGCTAGAACTGTATGAAGAACTAGAGACAGTACTACTGCTACTACTACTTCTACTATTGCTACTGGAACTACCGCTACTAGAACTTCCAGATCTACTCCTTCCTTGTTTCTCTTTTTCTTTATGCTCTTTTTTTGGTTCTAAAGCTGATGTAGTTTCACTTGGAATTCTTTTCTTTTCATTAACCACATCACCGTCTGCTTCTCTTGCTTCTAGTAGAAAACTATTTTGCTCTTTATGGATAAATTCATTCATCTCTTTTGTAACCCTTTCTGTTTGTTGCTTTTCTTCTGAAACAGAAAAAGACAAAAATACTAACTAGAATATACAATGAAAAAAATTCATGCCACCAAATTTCAAGCCATCAGATCATAACAACAGAGCAGAACTAGTCAATAAAAATAGAATGTGAGCCACATAAATAAAAATTTTTTAGTAGCCACATTAAAAAAGGAAAAAAGGAACACGTGAAATTAATTTTTAATAATATTTTATCAACCCAATGTATCAAAAATATCATTTATGCATGTAATTAATTAAAAATACTGAAATATTTTGCTTTTTATTTTTTTCTTGTATAAAGTGTTTGAAATCCAGTGTATTTTACACTTACAGCTCATCTCAATTTGGACTGACCACATTTCATGTGCACAACAGCTACATGTAACTAGTGACTACAGTCTTAGGCAGTGAAGCAATAGAGAGTATCAAAATATACAGATGCATGTGAAGCAAATAAGAAAAGATTTCCCTTTTGTCCAACTAAAAAAACTTGAAGGTAAATAGGTAATTATTTTAGCTGCTACCTTTTATAAAACTCACTAATTAAAACAGAACAAAATTAATGAAGCAAAAATGATTACCTTTCAAATGTGTCCAAAGTAAGATTTTTCAAAAGAAATTCAAAATAAACATTCTCTTTCATTATTTCTAGTATCACTGTGTAAAGTCTTTAGAATTGCACTCGTACAAAATATTTTAAGTAAAAAATTTCTAAAAAGTCACATCTTTTTGTTATCTATTTACCTTCTATTACTATTAAAGGTGCTAGCTACAAATTACCATCTAAAACTTAAAGTACTGCCTTCTCAAATGTCTTACATTTCTCCCATTTCAAAATTCTATTCAAGAATTTTAATAAGAAATAAAATATACTAAATACCTTCATACAGTAAAAAAATCCATTGCTGTGAAGTTGAATCCAACTCATAGCAACCCTATAGGACAGAGGAGAACTGCCGCATAGGGTTTCCAAGGCTATAAACTGTCACAGGAGCAGATGCCACATCTTTCTCTCATGGAGCAGCTGGTGGGTTTGAACCACTGACCTTTCGGCTAGCTGCCAAGCGCTTAACCACTTCTTGGCATATGGCCACTGGAATTAATGGCTCCAAAAATAAAAATTGTTCACCTTTTATAAAATGCCATATTGAGAATACTAAAATTAATCTTGATTTTAAGTTTGTTAAAAATTGCAAATGAGCTCAAAAACCTTGGTTGCAATTACATCATACATTATTTATAATCTAGCTTTAATTCTATCCTATGGTATTTTTAGGCTGGTTAAAAAATAACTACAAGCAAAATTGGTCGAAAACTAAATGAATCTAAAAGACACACCTTCCATCTGTTTATCATGTAACAGCTGCTGTTCTTTTTCTTTTCTCCAAAATGCTTCCTGTTTTTGCCGGATTCGGTGCCGTAATTCTTCATCATCAGTGTCAGATGACTCAGAGCCTCTGTCGCTCCTCTCATCTTCACTGTCTCCTGATCCATAACCACCCAGTCCACCTGCGTGCATAAAGCCCAGTCTATCATATAGAAAAATTATTCTATGCGATAAAAACTTCTTAAGGTCCGAGAAGAAAGCTCATTTCTTTTTTTATTGCCTTTTCTTGGAAGAATATGATTATTCGGGGTGGGGAGGAGTATAAATTCCACTGCTTAAGGAGTTCCTGGGACCCTCATGCAAATGATTACTTAGTATCTGATCTTACTCTTTCTGGAGTATTTCATGTATTTCTTACCGCCGAAGAATCATAAGGGTTTTGTTTTACTGTCCACGCTAACTAATATAACCATTGAACAGGGTAATAACAAAGCCTCATTAAAGCCTAACCAATTCAAATACCCCAAAAAACTTATGACAACCCTGAAAATATTTCTAAAATTAACACTTTCTTTGTCCGAAGCTTAGAAATCACAGGCAGTATGCTAAGTATGTTTCCCTAAAAAATTTGAATATTGTAAAATTCTCACTGGTATAGAAATGGTATGGTGAAAGTACTCCTCACCCTGAAGTGATCTAAATAGTGGTTGTAACAAAAATCACAAGGGTATTTGGTTCTACCCATTTCTCTTGATCCTCACAAAGATAAATTTGAAATGAAGGATGTGGAAAAGGCAAATTCCAAACTTTTTACAGCCTTGACTGTATATCATGCAAACAGCAAATTATGAACATATCACTACTATTACACTATAACATAAACCCTTTCCTCTATGTTAAAACTTCACTTACTACAAAACGGTCTATATAAAAGTCACTAAGAGCATTAAGTGAATAGGTTTTTCCCCTAGAGTATGTATGCAATAGTTTTAAAAGTGAGTTTAGACACTACTATGGCTAAATTATGAGCTATTAAGTACAAACCATGTATATACATATACTGGAGCATTAATGAGGAAATCCTCTATTACAACCTGCCTAATAAACTACATATCAGTTATCACACTTATAATATTCCCACTGTGAATGTTCTAGTCCCACCCCACCCCCCAAAAAAGGCAAATCTTTTAGAAACTGTTATAACCCTGAGACCTGGGTTTTAAAAACTGAATAGGAATAGTACAGTTTCAAAACAGAACATGTAGAGAGACTAGGTAATTGTGCTTTTCCCTTTAAGGCCCTCTCACAAATAAGGAGAACACTTACCGAGTCCAGTGAGGGAAGCCAGTGCACTGGACTGTGCCAGCTGTTTTGCAGGAGCTTTGTATCACATCAACAACAGGAACAACATGTTAACACAAATAGCCACGATTTCATAGTCATGTGAGTCTATGGTATTGTTAAATCTACTACTATTGCTGCTTTTTGGGAAGACAAGAAACATTAAAAACATAACATTCATTTTAAACCAGTAGCATGTCTGGCTTTGAAATTATAATTTGATGTGAGCTGAAATTGGTTTATAATGAGGAAAAATGTTGACTAGTTTATCTGTATTTCTATTTCTGAGGTAGCCATAATTTAACTTCTGTTTCCAATATATTTTAAAAACATTACTAAAAGTATAAAGGGGTAAATCACCTGCTTCTGTAAGAGCATAACTAATAAACAGTGAAAATAAAACTCTGAAAGTTCATAATTCAACTCACTGGTCAAAACAGATATTAGAAGTCATACACCAATATCATTGTATCTATAAAAAAATCAGGTGAAATAAATGGAACATCAGGAATTTTCCACAGTACACTTCATAGGACAACAGCATGATTACTAACTTGTGCTCAAGTTGGAGTTTTAATATGGTGTCTACAAATTTAACCTTTCCCAGAGTTAAAACATGCAAGAAGAGAATATTCAAACGCCTGATAATAATTCAACAAGGGCAACAGAAAAGTCCAATCGCTACCAAAACCAAAACACCCCACAAAACCAAAACCAAGAAACCCACAATATACCTTTCGTTGCTTTCCGGTGTGCATCTTTGGCTACGTAATAAATTTCTTCATCTGTCACATCCAGAAGAATTTCAGTCAGAAGCATTTTTGTCAGCAACATCTAAGGAAGGATATTTTATAAATTGCTTCTATTTAATTATTATAGTTAGTAATACAACATGGGTATTAGAAAATGGGCTTAATAACTGCTTTACAGCCTGTGGTTTTTTAAGTGACACTTGGATTTCACAGACATTATTTGCCCAGCAAATCTATATATTACTAAACATTTTATAAGTTTCATGAGTTCTCAGTTTAAGATAGACAAACAACAGTTTAAAAAACATTACAAACAAAATAAATTCTTATATGTGGTAAGAAATTTAATATTCTACCATTTGGTACTCTTTCTCTTCTTCAGTCATCTCTGGTTCACTTTGGTCTTCTTGAGGAACTGGAGATGGACTTCTTGTGACTTTTCCACTGCTTGCAGCCTCAACATTTTCAGTGTCTTCATCTTCCTCATCACTATCCTATTAAAAATAATAGTATGGGTAGCCCAAATTCATGCTTATAATGTAAAATCATTATCTTTCATATCAAAACTTTTAAAACTATAATTAAAAACAACTTATGAAATAGAAATATAAAAGCAAAATTGGTCTCTAAATCACATTTTTGTATTATAGATTTCATTTGGTAATAGAAAAATCGTTTCCTGGGAAGAAATGTAAGATTATAATTGGCTTATAAAAGTCAATTATTATAATTATTTTTCTGGCTTTCTTAGTCAATTTTAACCTTATTTTGTAAATGACCAGAATAACATCATGCCCAGATACTCGTTTTAATTTATATCCATTATATATAAAATAACAAATCATCATATGTTCCTGAAATGAGTGGCTGATAGAACTCTGCATAAATGAACCAGAGATATATTATTCAGTGTAACATTTACAGCTACATATTTATTTACCTATAACTGTATGACTTAAAATAAAAAGTATCTAGTCACTGCCCGGATAGGGAACACAACAGAGAGTCCCTGGTACAGCAGGAGAAAAGTGGGGCACAGAACTCAAATTCTAATAAAAAGATCAGACTTAATGGTCCGACTGAGACTAGAGGGACCCCAGAAGACATGGCCCTCAGACTCTTGTTAGCCCAAAACTAAAAAAATTCCCGAGGCCAACACTTCAGACAAAGATTAGACTGGACTATGGGACATAAAATGATACTCGTGAAGAAATGTGCCTCTTAGCTCAAGTAGATATGAGACCAAATGGGCAGCTCCTGTCCGGAGGCAAGATGAGAAGGCAAAGAGAGTAAGGAGCTCGCTGAATGGACACGGGAATCCGGGGTGGAAAGGAGGAGTGTGCTGTCACAGTACAGGGAGAGCAATTAGGGTCATATAACAATGTGTGTATACATTTTTGTATGAGAAACTAACTTGACTTATAAACTTTCACTTAAAGCACAATTAAAAAAAAAAGTTAACGAGGGAAAAAAAAAAATCTTGTCAGTTTCAATATTTTAGCTGGCCCTGGAACTTAGTGAAACTTGCTTCCTCGTAGTTACACAGTGGACAGATAGGTAAGAACAGAGGTCTGCTTCAGATGGAGGTAATGCTAGAAGTTTGTCGCTGACTTCGTATAGCTTTAGGTTTTCAGTATCCAGACAGCATATCCTAAAACAGGGCTCTTCTTTACACAAAGAAGTGTTCCATAGTCACTCTTAACAATTCTACTAAGTAAAAGAAAAGGTGATCATCTGAATACTACTATGAAAAGATTATATGAACCAGAGAAGAATACATGTAACACAAGCCCAAAGGCATTTGGAAAGAGAGGAGAATAACCTCCAAGCAATTTTTTTGATTCTAAAAAATCAATTTGGAAATCCACTATTTTAAAAAAAAAAAAAGAGAGCTAAACTTTGATAGTGTTAGTCTGTTGTTTCTTATTTGCATAATATACAGAATAAAAACACAGCTTTGGCATAGGTCTATTGAGAAAAATAAAAAGTAATGTATGACACTTCTGGAATGTAAGCAAAATCAATGTCTACTTAAAATTTAGTTGCCTTGCTCTCCTTGACACTTTTCTCTGAAGAGTAGTGAAGCAGAGAAGAGAACCTAGGAAGAGAACTCATTTCCAGAGTTACAAACAGGCCAATGCTGTGGCCGTCACACCAGCTAGGAGGGCATTACTGCTGAGTGAAAAAATTCCTAAACCACCCTGAATAGCTAAAGCAACCCTGAAAAGGAAAAACAAAGTAGGAAGACTCACACTTCCTGATCTCAAAACATGTAAAGCTACAGTAATCAAAACAATCTGATACTGTATAATGATAGACATACAGACCAATGAAATAGAATTAAGAATCCAGAAATAATCTGTGCGTCTATGGTCAACTAATTTTCAATAAAGGTGCTAAGATGATCCAATGAGGAAAGAACAGTCTTTTTAATAAATGGTACAGTGACAACTGAATTTTCATAAGCAAAAGAATAAATGTAGACCCATACCTCACACCATATACAAAAACTAACTCAAAATGGATCAAATACCTAAATTTAACAACTGAAACCGTAAAACTCTTAGGAAAAAACACAGGGGTAATGCTTTAGGACCTAGTTTTTAACAATGAACTCTTGGATGTAACACCAAAAGCACAAGCAGCAAATGACAAAATAAATGGGACCTCATCCAAATTAACAACTTTTGTTCATCAAAGGACTTTATCAAGGAAGTAAAGAGACAACCTACAGATTGGGAGAAAATTCTGGAAGCCATTTATCAGATAAGGGTTTAATATCCAAAATACATAAAGAACTCTTACGACTTAACAACAAAAGACTAACAGCCCAATCAAAAAATGGGGAAAAGATCTGAATAAACATTTCACCAAAGAGGATATACAACTGGTCAACAAGTACATGAAAATATGCTCAACGTCAATGGTCAGTAGGGAAATGCAAACGAAAACCACAATGAGGCATCACTTCACACCCACTAGAATGGCAATGATCAAAAAATTGGAAAATAATTTGGAAAAGCATAGTGACAACAGCAGCACAACTGGAAGAATGTAATTGATGTCACTGAATTGTACATGTCAAAACTTTTGAAACAGTGTAACTTTGGCTATGTATATTTTCACCAAAAAAAAAAAAAAAAAAGTCTTCCAAGGTCAAGAAGGAAGAGTGTTGACATGTCGTCAGGTTGTTAACCATTGTCATAAAACAATATATGTACTGACCGTTTAACAAGAAACTATTTGCTCTGTAAACCTTCATCTAAAGTACAATAAATATATATATATATAAAATAAAATCGGAAAATAGGTGTTGGTGAGGTTGTGGAGAAACTGGAACTCTCATCCATTGCTAGTGGGAATGGTATAGTTATCTACTGTGGAAAACATTTTGATGGTTCATCAAAAATTAAACAGAATTACCAGACCAATTACACTTCTAGCTATATATCCAAAAGAACTGAAAGCAGGAATGCAAAAATACTTGCATACTAATGGTCATTGTGGCACTATTCACTACAGCCAAAAGGTGCAAACAGCCTAAATGTACATCAACGGATGGGAAAAAAAAATGTGGTACATACATACAGTAGAATACTCAGCCATAAAGAGAAATGAAGTCCCGATACATGTCACAACATAGATAAACCTTGAAAACATCATGCTGAGCAAAATGAGTCTGTCACAAAAGGGCAAATACTGTATGATCTCATTTATATGAAATAAACAAATACATAAAAACCAAAGATTATTAGTGTTTATCAGGCGAGGAAGGGAGAGGGAAAGATAAGAGTTTTTACTTAGGGGGCATTGAGTTTATGCTAATGATGGTGGAATGATTTGGAAAAGCACAGTGAGAATGGTTATGCAACTTGAAGAATGTAATCAATGTCACTGAATTGTACATGTAGAAATTGCTGGATCGATGTATGTTTTGTTATGTACATTTTCACCACAATAAAAAATATTGCACATGACAAGTGTGAATATAACTTTCATTAAGCGGAGCGGGAAAAATTATTATTCCTATTTAATATACTTTATATGATATACTATTATATGTGTATATAATTAAACCAAATAAATTAAAAACTAGAAATAAAAAATCTTAAACCACTTGTGCAATCTAACTGACAAAAAAAAAAAAAATTAAAGATTTAAAACTTCTTACTTTCAGTGCTCATGTCAAGAACAATGTAAGTTATTACATCCTCCAGAATAAGTACATACTTAAATACTCATGAAGGGAAGACTTCTCAACTACCATTTTAACTTAGCTTTGTTTTATAATCTACCAGTAGGGAGTTAGCTGTACCACAACAAAAGAATATAGGTTTGTTTTTCAAGATACAACCTATCCAGCCTCCCACTGAATAATTTCTTTCTGTAATGAAATGTTTTAAAAACTGGCTGTCCCTTTTTCCTTTACTCTACCCTCAAGAACACATACATAAAAACATAATCCCCAATATACATATTGAAAGTAATCTCGGAGTATTACTCTAATACTTTTCTTCAGGCTAAAAGACCTATTTATTTCAATAAACCTTTCATGCAAATAAAATTCTCACGTGTCATAGGATGCTACTCACAAATTTACTTCTTTGAGGTAAACGAGGGCCATCTCCTCCTTCAGCATCTTCTGTGGCCTTCTTTTCTTTTTTGGACAATTGTGAACGTTGTTGTTCCATTCTTTCTTTCTCCAACTTCTTCTGCTTTTCACGTTCCATTTTTTCAAGACCTTCACGAATCCAAGCTGGAAGAGTCCTGCGTTTTACTGCATCTGTTTCACATGGGAAAACATTTTTACAAGTCAGTTAAATAAAAATCTTAATAAACCTGAGTTCTGTGTTCCCGAATTTCTTAAAAAAAAAAAAAAACTTCTGTGAGTAAATAAAAAAAAGAATTTTGGTGTCATTTGAGTGCTTGTAACAAATACTGTCATTCTCCAGAAAAATAATAATAATAAAAATGATCAGTTAATCATTGTGCTTTTCTTTAAATTCATCAACAACAACCAGGGCACTAGTTAAGCACACTAAATCCTCACCTCATTTAATCCTCACAAAAGCCCTAAGAGATGGCTACTATTATTTGATCCCTTTTGCAGGTGAGGAAGCTGAGGCTCAGAGATTAAATGATTTGTTCAAGGTTACATAGCCAGTAAACAGTCATGGGGACTAATTCAAAGCTAAGCTCTTATTCTATGTTACTTCCTAAAATATGGAAACAGAACAGCCAAATAAAAGCACAAGTCCATTTTCACATGGAATAAAAATTTATTTAAACAAGTACTTTTCAATAAGTTTAAAAAGGGGCACTGTTCATATATTGGCACAAAGTGTCAAATTGTAAAATTTGAAGAAAATAATCAAGATGCTATGATCACCATAAGTTTGTATTTCATAACAAAATTTGGAGCTTGAGGTAAAGATTTAAAGAAAATTATTAAAAACATTTTGTATTTTAGACCAGTATCATTTTTATATTTCTTAAGGTTTTATGACTAAAATAATAGTGTCTTAAAGTATCAATACCTAAAATACCAGAGGCATTAAAACAATTTCAGAAAACAGAGGAAATCCCTTTTACATGATCAAGAAATCATGCAACTGTGGTTTACTAAACAGTTAAATAGCTACCAATTTGCGGAGGCTCCTGCTTCACAGGAAGTGCAATAGGTGAACGCTGCCGATCCCTGAATGATGATGGCCTTTCTCTTCGATTCTGGGGAGGAGCCGGAGGTCCTGGAGGTCCTGGTTGCCAATAAGGAGGATGAAATCCACCTTGCGGTGGACCAAAAGCAGCCCCATGCTGAAAGAGTATTGCAGTTTATTTTTCCTCTCATTAATACAATATATTCTCTGGGACACACGTGTGTTATGAACTGGGACAGTAGAAATCCATGTGTGCAGCAAATCCAAGAATTCCATGGTTCTAATATCCACCGATATTTCTGCAGCCCCAAGAACCTAGGCTTACTTTCCTTAAGAAAGATAAAGATTTTCTGCCCTTGTAAATGCAAAGAGCCTTCTAAAAGCCATCTAATATACTATTTTCAAAAAGTATAGAAAAGGATATATATTTTCAAGAAATATAGAAAAGGATTTATATATATATATATATATTAGCTTTTTAATTCTGAATCCATTTATAAACTAATCCTATCACTAAGATAGCAAATAAATGCCAATTTTTTTATAACTAGAAAATGCAGGAATTTTTTTTATCAATTCCAATTTCCTACTACTAGTGAATTTAAGTAGTTGCTATAATCTTGCAAGTAATATCTACTTATAAACAAGATAGAAGTTTCTGAATCATCACATTAATTTTTTTTTCGAACTTTGCTATTTTCAGAGGTTTTTCTAAGCCAGTTGCCAAGAGAACTCTGCTTTGCTAAGTATGGGGATCTATCATGCAAATGTGGTGTAAGTAGAAGCTCCCTGCTACTATATTCTTCAGAAACCAAAACAAACAAAAACTGTCATATCTGTATACCAATTACGAGTATACAGCAAATTAAGCAGCTGAACAAGTATGAATAAGAGAACTCAAGGTGAATATTGTTTACATTTATGTCCATTATAAATTCATCATTAAATTAGTAAAATAATGTATGGTGGTTCCCCCCCAAAATTTTAAATTATGATAGCTCAGACTGTAAGGTAGCAATTGCAATTATTATCTCAAAATGACACCTAGCACTGTAATTTAAGGGTAGAGCCTGGCAAAGCAGGTAGAGAAAATAAAGCCCCACATAATGACACTATTCCCCATAGAGTTCTATGTCCCTAGGAATGAATTCGATGCTCCAAAGAAAATAATGTACAATTCCATTAGCATGTCACATTAGAATGAAAAAAAAAAAGACACTAGAAAAACGGTCATAATTCTATGTAGCGCAAAGAACTGCACTTAGATGATCTACGTTGATGTATTTATGCAAATCTTAGCCATAATCTACTATTGATAAACAATGTATTCAACTACTATGCATTTTCTAAACTTTATTTAATATTTAAATGTCACTTTGAAATCATAAATTAGAAAATAAAACATCATATAGCTACTGCACATTCATATTTTTCATTTTCTCCGATTTTTTCCCTAAAGGCCCTTTATACCACTTTCCTAAGCAAATAAAAAAACACATAACATAAAAAAATCTAACGATTTTAACACTCAAAAACAGATAAATCTTCTGAGACATAAAATGTGCTTATCTGTACAAGTCTGAAAAGGGAAACACATTATCTTAGGTACTCTTGATGAGACACTTCCAAAGAATGGATTACGTGCACATCTACAATATTAAAGCAACAAAATATCTTTCACCTGATAGTCAAACTGGTTCACTGGCCCCACTGCAAAATTATCGGGTGGTCCACCAAAGTTGTGATTGTTCTGGTTAAATATATGCCTGTTGTCAGGGGCAAATTCCCCACTGTCCTGACTGTTGCTGTCTTCAGAAGGAGGAACAATGTCCATTGGGCCTGGTGTTGGTGGCATCCATGGCTGATCTGGAGGGGGGTGTGGGGGTTGCTGATGCATTCCCCATTCTATTTAGGATTCAGGTATAAAAACATTCAACAGGGAGTTATAACAAAATCAACACAGATTTTTAAGATTTCAAGAAAGCTAGATTTTCAGTAAAGAAACAGATAAAGAAAAAATTTATGACTTCTTGGTCAAATTCCTTTTGTATATCATAAAAATAAGCAAAGACTTAAACTATTTTATAAATAATTCAAATGAGCTTACACCATTTACTCTAATTCATACCCTAAACAAATGGAAACCCAATGCTCAAAATTATTTTTAATGAATGTAACAAAATGCAAAGCAATTTTTTGGTTGAATTTTTCTTTTTGTTCAATAACACCACCATAAAAAATAGTTATCTTGAGATTTTATATAATTTCTTCCATGAACACATTTATCCTCACAACATCCCTGTGAGGTAGGGAGAAATCAAGCATTCATTTTGCCAATTTCAGAAGGGAAAACTGAGGCACAAAGAAGTAAATCATTTGCCCAAGGACATAGAGAAAGTTAGCCAAGTAAAATTAGGGGGTGGGAATGCCAGGGTGAGTCATTTGTAAGCTTGAAATTGGAGACCAAAACATTTTCAAACTTGGGGAAATTTTGCATAGCTTCAAGAAAACTAGAAATGAACCACCCCTAACAGTATCAAAGACTGGAATATTCATTATCCTTTTAAGAATGATGCTAGAGGATAACTTTCTGAATTTTCCATTCTTACAGTGAGAAACAATAATAATTAAGCATTAATAGGGAGAAGGGGATATGACTTCACCATCAGCATACACAAATGTGGGATTTTCTCTATAAATAATTTGAAGTGACTATTAAAAATAATTAATAACACAAGCCACGGAAAAATGAACTAGCATTAACTAAATCATACTGTGAGGTTAAAAAAAACAAACAAACAAAAAATAAAAAAAGTTATAGAAGATCTTCGCTATCTGAAAAAGAGGGAAGAAAAAGGTAGGGGGATGGTAGGGGCAGAGTATATTTGACAGACTAATTTGTCACATAGTGACACAATTTTTCTTTAATTAGAGGCTAGACATGTTTTGCTCTGCCAGTGCTGCTTCTGAAAAGGCCAGAGGTTGCAACAGAGAGACATAGAATGGCTCTCTTCCCTAGATGCCAAGTGAGGTTTCCAGAGTGTTCCCAGCCCCTGTCAGCCTAGGAATGAAGAACCAAGAAAAGAATCAAACTGAGTGCCACAATGCTAGCAGACTGAGTACAGAATAATTTTAATGTCAAGGTCAAATCAAACTGAAACTACCTATTCTTTAAGAGCATTAATATCAAGAAGTCATAAAACTAAGCAAATTAAATAATTTGACTTCAATCCTCATTTTATTTAAAAAAAAAAAAAAAAGTTCTAAAATTTGGAAAACATAAACAACAAACCTGGCTGCCACATTCTGTTAAAGTTTGAATCTCCTTGAAAATTCCCATGATTGTTTGGACCAGATTCCATTGTAGACATATCTTGTCCATTTGGCATCATTCCTGGTGGTTGTTCTACCATACTTTGCTGTCCTGAAGCTTCTCTTTGGGCAATCCAAGCTTGAGCCAAAGCAGCCCAGTCAATCTGGCCTAATGTAAATTAACATAGCAAAATTTAACATTCAGAATACAGGTGCTAAAAGAATAGTGTCACTACCATATATTGCCTCTACATGAAACAATCATGTCAGATATTCCTTACTAGAGGTCTGAAATACTACAGCATGTTATGGCTGAAGGACACTGAGAAAATAACCCATATTGAAAACAGAAAATATATAAACTACTTAAGACTTTCATAAAACGACTCCACAAAAAAGGTTCTTAACCTATTTTAGTATTAACTCGTAAGTATATTTCCTATACCTTAGCTTATGAAGTTTTAAAAAGTCTTCCCCCCCTCTTTCTTTTAACTACAACAAAAATGAATAATCAAACTTACTTCTTTATTCCCTGAACATATCCTATTCATCTTTCCAGGCTTACACTCAAGCCTATATTCCTTGGATAAGTGTAGCTGTCTACTCCTGCTCCTCCTCAGAGTTGCCCTTCTTTAGCTAAGGGTCCCTTCTCTAGTTAATATAACTTCCTTAACAATTCTTAGTCATTTTTTACTCAAAATTCATTGTTCTCACTGTCTTGAAAGCTCTCCTTTCCATCACATATGTGTACTTAACATTTTACAATCTAATATTATTATAAAGGAAACACAAAGCAGAGTAAGATACGATTTTTCACATCTCACTTTAGTGAAGATTAAACAAGCATTTCATACACTTTGGTGGAAACATAAATTGGCATAACCCATGTGGAGTAAAACTTGGCAATGCGTATCAAATACTTTACAGGTGTGTAACTGTGACCTAGCAAACCCAGTTCTTGGATTTTTTCCTAAGAAAATAATTGGACAAGGGAATAATATGAGACTGTACTAATTGTTTCAAAAAGCAAAAAGCTATAAACATTCAAACATCCAAAAGTGAATCTGTTAAATCACAGTACATTCTAGTGTGGCTAATTCCCTCCATGAACAACTGCTTCCTTTACCATGAGACCACAAGAACTGGATGGTGCCCAGCTACTATTACTGAACATTTTTATCAGATTCTACAGAAGAATCCTCATCAAAGAGGGGGAAATGCAGAACAGAATTTCAAATTCTAATGGACTCCAGACTTTCTGGAGCCATGGAGGTTGGATGAACACCTGAAACTATTGTCCTGAAATAATATTTAAACTTTAAACAAAAAATATCCCCTGAAGTCTTCTTAACACCAAATAATAGTTAAGCTTAACTAGTAAAGACTGTCTGGCCTTGAGCACTGTGCTCTTTTAAGAACTATCTACATGGGATCAAACTGACAACAGCAACTTGAAAGATTAGATAAGAAGCTTAGGGGGCAGTGAGTTTATTGTAATGGGGGAGGACTAACTCAGAAAAGGAGGGTGAGAATGACTGTACAACTCAAAGAATGTAATCAATGTCACTAAATTGTACATGTAGAAATTGCGGAATTGGTGTATGTTTTGCTGTGTATATTCTCAACAACAAAAAATTTTTAAAAATTACAGTGCATTCTGCAACAGAATACTACAAAGTTGTTGCCGCTGCCGTCAAGTTGATTCCGACTCATAGCAACCCTATACGACAGAGTAGAACTGCTCCACAGGGCTTCTAAGGAGCGGCTGGTGGATTCGAACTGCCGACCTTTTGGTCAGCAGCCGAACTCTTAACCACTGTGCCACTAGGGCTCCAGAATACTAAATAGCTATTAGGAAAAGATATAGCATCAGATTAACCAACAGAGTAAGGGCAGAGCAGGGTACAGGGAGATACAGATAAAACAAGATTGGTCATGAATTAGTAACTGTTAATGCTAAGCAATAAATGAGGACTTCCTATACTCTTTTTCCTACCTTTGTATATGCTTGAAATATTCCATTATCAAAAAATTTTAAAATGATACAACATACATTTGAGTATGATTTATATAGAATTCAAGCCTGAGTCATCAGAAGATTCAGAATTAACAATAGAAAGTATGGTCTACTTACAAAGGCAGGAAAATGAAACAACAGATTTTAGATTTTCCTTTCTTTAGGAAAACAAGAACTAAGAAACAGAAAAACTTCATAAAGCCTTCTGCCCTGTGAGGAAGTCTTCCAAAGGGAAATTCATTCCCTACTATGTATCCTATGACAAGGCTATTTATCAGAAAAGATTAAATTGTGACCATAAAATGATCCAATAAAACCGAAAACCCCATTGCCATCAAGTCCATTCTCATTGTGACCCTACAAGAAAGAGGAGAACTGCCCCATAGCGTTTGCAAGGCTGTAAATCTTTACAGAAGCAGACTGCCACAACTTTCTCCCATATAATACAACCCCAATTCCAGCTCCTCTAATCCCATCACCTATCCCTCTCCCATCTCCATACACCTCCACGCCCCACCCCCATCAAACTTAATTTGTTTCCTTACTTGGATCCTGTTGGTGCTGGAATGACTGCATCCATTGTTGTTGGTTCAAGGGCCACTGCTGCCAAGGCTGTCCTCCTTGATCCCACATCCTGACTCTTTAAATATATTCTATTTCCAATTCTCAACAAAGTAAACAGTTTAAAAATTAGAGGGAGAGTTCTTTAATTTTAAAACCTTACACATTAGAAACTATTATATGATACATCTATGTGATCAGAGCTCTAAAATTCTGGTCAATAGGATGCCAGAGGCAACTGGATTTATTATGTTGGCAAGCAAGAGTAAAAAATGCCATGTTAACCCTGGCCTCAATATGGTTGCAAGCACAACTCTAATCAACTTAGCTCAAAAAAGATTTTTAAAAAAATCCAATTTTTCCCAATATAAATCTTGTGAAACCTAATTAAATTAATATGAAGATTATGAAAATAAGGTATTTAATCATCCCTAACCAAGACTCTTTAAGAGGGGACCAAAATAGCTCTAGTTGGTAAAAGCTCTTCCATATAAAGAATTACAGCTAATGAATGCAAAAAGTGTAACAGAGTTAGAAAACTACCTAATAATTGACTCATCTTAGAAGAAAAGTTGATAGGAAATCAGAAATTCTAAGGTTGCTAAAATACCACCCTCATAGATTATTTAGGTGTCTCCACATGACATACACTATTATGTACCCAGGATCGCTAGGAATATTCTTATTAAAAATGTTTAACTGAATCCAGTTGAGCTTTTGGATCTCACTTCCAGTAAAAAGGAATTACAGGGGATTGAGGAATAAGGTAAACAGTATCAAAGAGAAATAATCAGACCAGTCCAGAAAGTAAGATATTCTCCAACACTAGGTTTCTTAACAGGTAAAGGAATGAGAGTACTTTGTTAATAACTATTAAAATCTAGGTGATGGTATGCAGGGAAAGGGAGGGGAATTTCTGCACATTAGTTTACTTTTCTGTACACTAGTTTGAAAACTTTCGTAATAAAAAGTTTAAGATTCTTATCAGTTTAATATCTATGTACTTTATCCAATACTTGCATACAACTTTGTTCAAGAATCAATGATACACACAAGTAAGCAGGCAGGATTCTTGCTCATTTTTGTAACCCAGGGCTTAGCACATAGCAGGTATTCAAGAAATGTTTACTAAACGAATCCTTCTCTATACTGACCCTTTCCTCTATTCTAAAAACAAAAGCAAGCCTTATTATTGCAGGAGAACAAAATGTAGGAAAAACAGGTGACAAGAAGGCAAGAGGCACCAATTCAAATAGGACAACTGTCCAATTCAATTCAGGCTCTTAAAATTTTGTACTCCAGTCTTGGAAGCATTTTCAGAATGTTATACAGTTCTTCTAATGGCAGATTCTCATTTCGCACTTTCACAACACTGTGTACTAGAGAAGATATATTATTTTGTTGCTCTGACTAACTTATGAGTCAAATGTACTTGTCTAGCTATACTAATATATTCTATTATAATGGCATTATTAAAATATGGCAAAGATAGGAACCAAATAGCACCACACTTGAGGCCAACAACTAAACTGATGATCAGTTTCAAGCTAAATATAATTCTTTTTCCAACTTCTCTTCAGGTTTTCCTTCTCCTCTTTTCCAACTGTATCTTTAAAGCCCTTTAAAGCTATATGAGTCATCAGAGCCCTTGAAAAGTAACCTCATTTACAACTTTAATTAAAAGTTTTTAAAAAAAGAGGAAACAACCAGAAGAAACAAAGTATTACTTTAAACTGACCTCAAAGGTTCACCTTGTTTAAAACTTAAGTTGATTCAGAATACAGCTTGGAAGCATAGCAGCAAGATTATTTATGTCCTGAGGAGGAAAAAAAGAGAATGCTTTCTCTTAGATTATGAAATATTTCCTCAAATTAATAAAAATAAACTCAAAAGATGCAATGTGGAAGCCTATAATCATCTCAAAACTAAGGCAGAATTTTTCCTTCTATTAACTTTGTAATGGGAAATCACTTTACCATTATAAAGTTAAACAGATACATCAGAAATGAGAAGGCAAAGCTTTTTAACATCTATGTTTCTTCCAAAATATCTTTTTTATTTACTTGAACAGTTCATTGACAATGCAAAAGAATGTCAAACTTAGAAACTGTTGTACATGATAAGAAAAAAAGGAACAACAAATAACATTTCAAAGGAAGATTATCATCTACTTGGTACTAGCTTAAGTGGTACATAAAGGAAATAAAATGCATTAATTCAGATTTTCCTATGAATTCTATGTACAGAAATTAACATCAGCAAGAAAAGAACAGTTTGTCAGTCCCTGAAATGGTTTACTTCCCACTATATCAACAGCTTTTAAAAACTGATATAAGTTTATTCATCTCTTTATTTTCCATAAAGTACAGGAGAGCATCTTGCACATAAACCCAACGAAACCAAACCTACTGCCATACAGTCAATTCCGACTCATAGCGACCCTGTAGGACTAGAACCACCCCATAGGGTTTCCAAAGCTGTAATCTTTATGGAAGCAGACTGCCACATCTTTCTTCTGCAGAGCAGTTGACAGGACAGCCGAACACTTAACCACTGCGCCATCAGGGTTCCTTTTTATCTTGCACATAAGGAAAAAAACCAAATCCGTTGCCATTGAGTCAATTCCGACTCACAGCGACCCAGGCACTAAACACCAAACGAATAAGTGAATGGTCTCTAGTTTCTCCTTTTTCTGTTTACTTTTAAGTTAATGATAAAAAAGCTGTTGGCGTGTATTTATGAGAACCAAAACGCCCACACAAGCACAGCTTATGTCTTCCAAAGCTTTTAAGGTATATTAAATGAGTTCAATGCATAGATTTTTCTCATGTAAGTTGTAAATTTATACAATGTAAGCTTTATACAGTGCCTGCTAGAGTTGCAAACAGATGTGCACTTGGTAAAACCACTTTAATGATGAAATATGATATGTATTGACTCCCTATCATCATTTCCAATACATACATTTTTGTTTCAGGATATCAGAAAACAAAGTTTTCTCCTTACTCATGTTTAACTGTTGTCACAGACAACTTTTTCAGTTCTCCTTTTAAATCTTCTGGTCATCAACTTTTACTTCAGAGCACAAGCTCTGGTTCATGATTCCTAACTGTACACCCATCAGCTGTGTGAGCTTGGGCAAATTCACTACTGTTTAATCTTTGGTTTTCTTGTCTGTAAAATGGGGGAAATTATGAGAGTCTACCTCATAGGGCTAACTGAGGATTAAAAGAGCAACACATAAAAAGACTCAGCACAGGAAGCTTCAATAAGCAATGGTTAATATTATCACTGGGAGCACTTGGTGGTGCAAATTGTTAAGCGCCCAACTACTAGCTGAAAGACTGACAGTTTGAACCCACCCAGACAAGCCCCTCAGAAGACAGGCTTGGTGATCTGCTTCTGAAAGGTCACAGCCTTGAAAACTCTCTGGAGCAGTTCTACTCTGCACACGTAGGGTTGCCATGAGTCAGAGTAGAGTTGACAGCAACTAACAACAATATCACCGTTAGGACTTTCTCAGTATCATTTGTGGCAGTACTCCTCAAATTTGTAACTGTTAGCGGCGGGGGTTGATCACGTCAATCCATTTCTGCTCAATTCTCCATTTTCTTCTCTAGAGGCAATCTAAGACTTACCTAGATTTCATTTTATTTCTGGAAGAATTCTTCAATCCAAGTTAGTCTTTCTGTCCCTTCTTCTCACACCATAAGTTGAAACTTTCATTCAAAAAAAAAAAGGAAACTTCAAAGTTTTCCTATACACAAAGCGGTTTTGGGTATTTTCAAGAGTTTGATTTGTATTACTTACAGCCATTTTTCTGTATGTTTAAACCAATCACTTCTAACTTTTACTCAGTGAGAAAGTTTTTATGGAAGCTACTATTCAAGTACACTATTTAAGTGCACTTAGCCTGAGAAAATGTAGAAAAGACATGGAATTGTGAAGCAAAGAACCTGGTAATAAAAGTCAAGGAAGTAAGATGTTTGGAACTATTTAATAAAGTGCTTTAATTAAAACTGGAGTTGAGAAACTCAATTTAGCTACAGAGGATGAGTGTTAGATGACAGTGTAGGTGGAACCCTAAATGGTTAGTCTTTTTGGAAGACAACTTAACATTACAGAATCTTATGGAAATTTTAAACGCATACCCCTCTAACCTAGTAGTTCCACTTCAGGGATTTAAACCATGGATGTCTATACTCACACCGTAACCCAAAAAACTGCAGCATTTTTTGTACAGTAAACATTTAGTGACATTTAATTAAAGTGAAATGGGTTAAATAAATTAGTGAACCATACAGTGGACCAGTTGTCGCTGTTGTCAGTTGCTGTCAAGACAATTCTAATTCATGGTGACCCTTTGTGTGTGAAGTAGAACTGTCTTCTGAGGCACCTTTGGGTGGGTCCGAACCGCCAACCAACCTTTCGGCTAGGAGTTTAGTGCTTAATCATTTGCGCACCCATGGACAATTACTCAGCCATTAAAAAAATAAGGCAGACATTTACGTGCTGATGTGTATTAACCTACAAATTGTATTACTAACTGAAAAAAAACTACATGAAATAATGATACCATTTAAGGCTTTTTAAGAATACAATTATACATAGAAAATTCCTAAATTAGAAAAAATCTTAAAATTGGTAAATGCTCTCACCCCAACAAGGCTAGCATTAATCCAAAAAAAAACACAAAATAATAAATACTGGAGAGGTTGTGGAGAGACTGGAACACTTACACACTGTTGGTGGGAATGTAAAATGGTACAACCACTTTGGAAATCGATTTGGCACTTCCTTAAAAAGCTAGAAACAGAAGTACCATACGATCCAGCTATCCCACTGCTTGCAACATATCCTAGAAAAATAAGAGCCGTCACACTAATAAATATATGCACACTGATGTTCATTGCAGCACTGTTCACAATAGCAAAAGGATGGAAACAACCTAGGTGCCCATCAATGGACGAATGGATAAACAAATTATCGTATATCCACACAATGGAATACTACACAACCATAAAGAACAATGAAGCCATGAAACATAACATGGAGGAAGCTAGAAGGCATTATGCTGAGCGAATTTAGTCAGTCACAAAGGACAAATACTATATAAGACCACTATTACAAGAACTCAAGAAAAGGTTTAAACACAGAAGAAAACATTCTTTGATGGTTACGAGGGTGTGGAGGGAGGGTGAGGGTTATTTACTAACTAGATAATAGATAATAATTATCTCAGGTGAAGGGAAGGACAGCACACACTACAGGGGAAGTCAGCACAACTGGACTAAACCACAGCTAAGAAATTTCCTGAATACAATCAAACACTTTGAGGGACAGAGTAGCAGGGGGAGGGGTCTAGGGACCATGCTTTCAGGGGACATCTAGGTCAACTGGCATTGCAAAGCTTATTAAGAAAATGTTCTGCATCCTACTTTGGTTGAGTTGCGTCTGGGGTCTTAAAAGCTTGCAAGTGGCCATCTAAGATGCATCAGTTGGTCCCAACCACCTGGAGTAAAGGAGAATGAAGACCACCAAAGACACAACAAAAGTTATTAGCCCAAGAGACAGAAAGGGCCACATAAACCAGAGACTTCATCGGCCTGAGACCAGAAGAACTAGATAGTACCTGGCTACCACCAATGACCACCCTGACAGGGAACACAACAAAAGTCCCTGATGGAGCAGGAGAAAGGTGGGGTGCAGAACTCCAATTCTAGTAAGAAGACTAGACTTAATGGTCTGAGACTGGAGGAACCCTGGAAAGCACGGCCCCTGGATTCTCTATCAGCACAGAACTAAAACAATTCCCGAGGCCAACTCTTCAGACAGGGACTGGACAGGATTGGACTGGACTATGGGACATAAAGTGATACTCGCGAGGAGTGTGCCTCTTAGCTCAAGTAGATACAAGAGACTAAACGGGCAGCTTCTGTCCAGAGGTGAGATGGGAAGGCAGACAGGGTTAGGAGCTGGTTTGAACGGACATAGGCAATCGGGGTGGAAAGGAGGAGTGTGCTGTCACTGTATGGGGAGAGCAATTATAGTCACGTAACAATGTATGTGTAAATTTTTGTATGGGAAAAAATGAAAAAAAAAAGTTAAATTGGTAAATGCTGGGGAGCAGAAACAGGTAGAACTCAGGGAATTTTGATGGTCTATTTTACATTTTTCTGTGCTCTTTATCACATGTGTATTTTTAGAAAAAAAAATATAGATTCCAGCCCAAAAAAGAGAACTTTGATCATGAGAACTCAATTTACAGTTAGGCTACATTTTGGGGAAATGGGACAGATTTCAGGGAAAAACTGAGTATAAAACTAGGATTATTCAAATATTTAACATAAACTTTTGTATATGTTTTGGCATCTAGCAAAATGCTTGATAAAGGGTTTCAAAAATTATTTTTTTTAATTAAAGAACTAAAGTATAAGTGATTGGATGGCAAGGATTTAAAGCCCTACTCTTTCTTCCTGCACCTTTACCATAAAATCTTCTTTACTGCTCATAAACAAATGCAAAATCTGGAAAACAAAAAGAATATAAAGGTACACCAGGCAGTAATCAAAAGATACACGTTTTAATTTCATTATGATTTAGCGAAATAACATGGCCTGTACCATTAGAAGTCGCAATTATACACTGGTTTAATAATGACTTTGAAAATACTGACAACTATCAAAGATGGGTGATGAGTAAACTAGGGTTTTCTACACTTTTCTACTTTTGCGCTGCTTTAAAATATCCATGATGATGAGTTAAAAAAGATGTATATATAGTACTTGTATGTACAAGTAAATACAGTGACTGTACAGAATTTTCATGTGTTTCTGTCTTGGTTCAAACAAGAATTTCTTGAGGCAGAGGAAGTGCCTTATAAATTTTTTTAATTGACCATAGTGCTTTACACATATTACCAAACCAAAAAAACAAACCCACTGCCATCGAGTCGATTCCGACTCATAGCAACCCTATAGGACAGACCAGAACTGCCCCATAGAGTTTCCAAGGAGCACCTGGTGGATTCGAACTGCCGACCTTTTGGTTAGCAGCCATAGCTCCTAACCACTATGCCACCACTCACCATAGTGCTTTACACATATTAAGTAGTTAAATATTTTATTCACTCACTGAAATGTTAGCAAATAAATACATTAATATCCAACCACTAATTCAACCATTCTAATTGCTACTGTAATTTTATAACATCAAAAATCAATACCAATTCATCTGGTTTTGCTTTAGCCTTAATCCTAAAGATCAACTTCTCAAGCTTGGAGGATCTGATTATGACGAGCAAGGCTGCAAACTTTCCTAAGAGTATCTCCCTTTATGGCAAATTAACTATTTCCTCGAAGGACAACTGAGATTTGGAAAGAACAGAAAGATCAATAACCAAGGTTTGCATCAGATCATCAAAGCCATCATGCTGATGGAAAACCAAACTTAATGACTATCACCAGAAAAGACCATCATTTATTTTATCCTCTTCTTAGATGACTCTATAATAGAACATTCATTGCTTTGAGGTTTCTAAAACTGCTTGTTTAAATGGCAATCATTAATATTTGCAAAAGTCATCTGATAGACGAAGTGACAGAGATGGATGAGAATTAAAATGTGGCGTTTGCTGTAAAGCTTTTAAACATCAATCACAAAAGCGAAGAGATAACAGAACATATTTATCCTTTGAAGCATTTGGTGGACTGTTTTTCACATTAAACATAAAGCTCTGAGATCACAAAATCCAACAACCCTCTTCACCTCTGCCATTTCTGTTCTATACACCAGTTGACTGACCTCTAAGTCAAAAAGAATTAATTTGTCCTAGTCAGGTTACTTGGAAACGGCACCAGTAAAGGTTAATCTTACAACCATTTGGAATATGGTAAAAAAATTATTTTTGCTACTTGATGTGACATGCATCTTAGTATATACTGAAATATTTTGCAGCTTGCAGCTCAAGAGAGATGCTCAAAAAATACCGGAGAATTGGATAGTTTGGTAGATACAGTTGGTAGATACAAAAAAAAAAAAAAAAAAAAAAGTGATAATTAAAAAATAAACGTATAAAAGACCTAAAAGAAAAAACCCCCCAGTAAGCAACAAGCACATCTAGCACCCAGAACTTGGTTTCTAATACAATTCTCTAATAAAAGCAACCAGTGCTCCTTGGAGAAATGGTTAATTCTAGGACTTGGGCAGGAAAAATAAAAGATGAGCCTGGAGAATCTTGTAGTGCCAGAAAGCAAGGAAGCACATCCCCCCCCCAAAAAAAAAATTGATGGGGCATGTAAAGGTGGCACAGAAACCAACTTAAAGAGCTCCCAACAGCAACAAAATAATACAGTATTGGATTAGAACCCAAAGTATGAATTAAATATATTAATGAGTCTATACCAATATAAACAATTAAATAATAAATGGGAGAAAAGAAACAAATCTCTGATGCAGAAGAATTCCAAATAAATTACAGAGATACTCTACCGCCAAAGAGGGAGCATATAAATTCATATTCCTTAGGCATGGGCTGTGCATAGTGACTTCCTTCCAAAGAAAACTAAGTAATTTTATAGTGGAGAAACGGACAACTACTTCAGACAGGTGATTAAGGTCAATAACAAGAGTGATAAACCTTGTTGATAGCATGTATCTTTGATACAATGTGATGAAAATGGCACTTTACCTCTTTAATTCTTGTCTCAAAATGTCCAAACCCCAGTCTAATCATGAGAAAAGCATCCAATACATTCCAGTAGAGGGGTAATCTACAAAATATCTGCCTAGATCCTCAAAACTGTCAAGGTCATCAAACACAAGCAAAGTCTGTGAAACTCTCACAGCCAAGAGGCGCCTAATGGTACATGACAACTAAACGTAATGTGGTATCCTGGATGGTATTCTGAAACAGAATAAGGACATTAGGCAAAAACTAAGGAAATCTAATAAACTATTGACTTTAGTTAATAATAATGTATAGATATTGGTTCATTAATTGTAACAAATATATCATACCTACCATGTTAATGTAAGATGTTAATAACAGGAGAAACTGTGTGCCGGACTACATGGGAACTCTCTGGACTACTCGCTCAATTTTATTGTAAATCTAAAATTGTTCTAAAAAATAAAACTTATTAATAAATTTTTATAATGTGGAGTCTCTCAAGAAAATCTTAAAAAAACTGGATTACTGTTACTTTCCCTATAGCCCCCGCTTTTTTTTTTGTTTTTGCCTTGCTGCAGTCCAATGACAACTTCCAAGTTTATTTCATTTTACTTGGTTGTGGGAAAAGAGATTAAAGAGGGATTAAAATCTTAAACTAGAATGTTAACAAGCTCTTCTATGAATTACCAACTGACGATCAAACATCTATTGAGGGCCCATGGTGGGCAGATGTCAGTAACAGCTACCACAGGATATTACAACTAAAAAAATTGATACTACCTCTTTCGCTCGTAAAACTTAACGCCTAATGTCCACCATCGGATAAGAACACAAGAAAAACAAACTAAGGAACCTAATTATAGTCAACAAGACGTAGTTTCCCCTGGCCGCGCCTGCGTAGTAGGCGCCGCACAAGGCATAAGCTCCAGGTCGGGGGCCCACACCGCCTCCACCCCTCCTTGCTCCCCTCCCCATAAGAGGGTGCCCACTACGCACGCGCAGTGCTTAACGGCCGGTCAGGAACCAACAATTAGACCCTTCTTATCCCAAAGGAAACTCTCGTAGTTACAGGAAGGGGTTGTGAGCACTCTCTCTACCAGGTACATTAACTTTACATCGAGAGAACGGCTCTGATCCACCAAATCAGCGGACGCCGCCGCTTTAAGGGAGTCAGGTTCCAGCGGTCGCGCCAAGCAGCGCACACATCCTACGTTAAGTTATGGTACCTTCGCCACCGAAACCAAAGAGGGTAGTAATGGCCCGGCAAATCCCTGCGCGTAATTGTTCTCCATCACTTACCCACTCCGGTTGCGGAACACGGTTGTTGCCACCGTTCCTGCAATACCTTCTCCAATCCCTTCGATGCTTCTACTTCTTCAAGAACAAGACAAGATGGCGCCCGATTGGTCTCACCCGGAAGTGGATAATAATAACATCCGCTTGTGACCTGAAGCCATACTGTCCCTTAGCCAGGTTGCGAACACGTGACTATACACAGTTGACACGTTTCGACGCCATTTTTGTTAAGGGCATAAATACCTAGACACTGGTCAATACCACGCAACTGTGTGGACATTCCCGCACATTACCTCTTAATGTATCCGGCATTATGCCCGACCTATTTTCATTTTTACAGTGGGCAGAAAGCCAGGTGCCTAAATGTTCTAGACTAAAATCGCCCTCAAATTTTATACTTTAGCAACGTGGTCCCTCTTCAAGAGAAAGTATGTTCTCCCTAAAGGACACTCCCGCTTCGGAGAAAGGGGCTGAGTTCGCGGCGCAACTTTCAGACTACGGAGGGGCCCCAGGGTCAAATGGAATCAACTCTGGCCGGCTGCTCGATGCGCCCGGAGCGGGATCCCAAGCAGTCGAGGGTCTGGCCCAAACCTTTTCGGAATACTCAAGGCTTTGGTTTCACTGAGAGCCGCCGAGGACTCCGCCTCAGGAAGACAGGACCTTACTGAAGGTGGCCAGTCTGGGTCGGTAGTGATGGCAAAGACCTTAGCTGACCCTGCATAGGTCGCACTCTTTGTTAATGTCAGAGCACCGTGCCCCTTTCCGGGGACGCTGTACCTCGCCCAACGAGTCCCGAATTTTCGTTGTTTCCTTGAGACCTTTTTGGAAAGGTGGCGGTGCATTTAGTTCTTAGTTTGTGTCCTGTTACTCCTTTCCCCCAACTACGAAATGGCCTCCCAAAGTGGACTTCTGCAATGCAATTCTTCGAAAAGAAAACTTAGATTCACGGTGTTTTAAATGTGAACGACATTCGAGTATCAAAAGTATCCATTTCCAAGCTAAAAGGTACAAGTTACAAGGAAAATAAAAATATTCCAATAATACCGTATCTATTTCTTAACGAATCTTGGAAAAGTGTCTTCCCAAAGAGTAGTATGAAACTTTTTTGTGACTGAAGAGTGCACTAAGTATCTAAATTGTTTCATCGGAAATTGTTGTTTTAGCAAAAATGCTGTATAAAAGAATATAGCAAATTATAGTATAAACAAAATTGTAAGTGCGGATAGATGGATAAAAGGGATAGGTATAGACAGATGTGGGAATATAGACGCGCTATGCATGAAGCCCTGGTGGCGCAATGATTAAGAGCTCATCTGCTAACCAAAACGTCGGCAGTTTGAATCCACCACCTGCTCCTTGGAAACCCTATGGGACAGTTCTGCTCTGCCCTAGAGGGTCGCTATGAGTTGGAATAGACTCCGTGGCAACTAGTTTGGTTTGGGTTTTATGCGTGAAATTCAGTCTGTCTTAATAACGACACTTAAAACCCAGATACTCTTGATCAGCATTAAAAGAAAGTCCTCAAAGGCAAAGGTTACTTAAAAAAAAAAAAAACCGTTGCCATCGAGTTGATTCCTATTCATAGTGACTTGACAGGGCAGAGTTAAGCTTGCCCCATAAGGTTTGCAAGGAATTGGTGGATTCGAACTGCCGACGTTTTGGTTAGCAGCCATAGCTCTTAACCACTGCACCACCAAGGCTCCAGCTAAAGATATGCTGAGCCTCAAATCCAAGTGAAATAAAACTTCCCTTGGAATCCTTCACTAATTACACCTGCCAACACCGTGCTGTGAATTCATGAAAATATTACTGCAAGTGAAAGGAAAGCTCCATTCCTTTGGCCCTCTCCCTAATTTCCCCTTAGCACAGTAAGACTACTCGCAGTCTAATACAATTTTTAAAATCACTCTATGGAACAAAAACTAGAAGGACATATACCAACATGTTAACAGAGGTTATCTCTGATTTTGCTCTGTGATATTCTGTATTTTCGAAGTTTTCTGCAGAAGTCCTGATTTTCAAGTTTATTTCTCTGAGAAACGTTCTAATCAGAGAAACATTCGATCTTCTCTGTGAAACCTGATTGCCCTACTAAAACTTTCGTATGTTCCCGCTATGTATAATCATCTTGTAATTGTTTCCTTGGTTCCCTAGTAAAGTGAATGTAATTTTCAGGTTGGGATTTTTTTTTCCCCCACCAGTACCCTCTAAGTGCCTCGCATAGTGCTGAGCACACAGAAGGCACTTTTGCATTTGTCAAAAGATTGAACTAATATTCAATATTGATATTAATCTTTGAGCAACAATAACCCTGGCAGAGGCCAATCGTTCTGGAAACCCATTGTCAAATGGAGGGAGTGATTAAATATCTCACGTTTTGCTCCTTGTGAGTTTAATGAGACACTGTCAGCAATCACTGTTTCCCAGACCAGAAAATGGATTTTATTAAAAAAAAAAAAAAAATTTCCTCTCCCTCACTGCTATTTTCTGGGGTTTCCCTGTTAAGTTATGACCTTGAGGAGACATCTGGGGCAAAGCTTAGAAGACCTGGTATACTGTCGCATCAACCAAGGAAGCTGAAATGTTTCAGATAATGCAGCTGTAAGTTGGTAGAGCCTCTGTCAGCCTGGATCACATAGTTGCTTCATGGGAAGAAGTTGCCAGAAAGATCTCCAAGTCTGAAAAGGACTTTGCAGTGACCATGAAATAAGCTGTTGAGATTCTGGGATCATTTGTTAATATAGCATAAGCCTAACCTATTCTAAGATGAATGTAGATATTGGTAACAGGAGCTGGGTGCTGCTTGAGCAAATAACCTAAAATATGTGGCATCATCTTAGAAGCTGGTTTGCAGACATAGAAAACTGACATTGGAGGATAGAAACATGGCATTTCACATGAGGCAGTGGGAAAACATTTGATAAAACTATCACCCATGATAACTTGGGAGGCTGTCTTAGGCTGGGTCCTCTAGAGAACCAATACCAGTAAAGCGTATAAATATATATAGAGAGAAAGATTTATATGAAGAAACTGGCTCACGCAGTTGTAGAGGCTGGAACATCCCAAGTCCGTGCATCACAATAGAGGGTTTTCCTGATTTACGTAGCCACAGGGGCTGGCGAACCCAAGATTGGCAGGTCAGAAAGCAGGGCTCTTGCTCACAACCTGTGAAGATCGACGAATCCCAAGATTAGTAGGCAAGACTGCAGGTAAGCTGCTAGCTCAAGTCCCAAGAACTGGAGGTCGGATGAACAGGAGCCAGCTGCAGGATCCAGAACAAGCAAAAGCCCACAGACCTTGCCAGAATATCCACTTATATTCAATGCCGGCCACACGCCTAAGGAAATGTCCTTTCAACTGATTGGCTACTCACAGCAGATCCCATCATGGAGGTGATCACATAATATCAAATCTCATCATGAAAGTGATTACATCCTCATACAACTATCAAACCACTGAGAATTATGGCCTAGCCAAGCTGACACACAACCTTAACCATCACAGAGGCAATGTACGTAATGAATTTCAGGCACTGGAAAGAGGTTGAAAAGCAAGACATTAGTGTGTATTGGGTGCTACTGTATACATTTGGCAAGGTAGTATAAGAAAGAGCAGGGCTCAGAAAAAATGGCTGGTTTGTAAAAGTAAAAACAAGAGGGAATAGAGACAACAAGAATTTTTTTTTTTTTTTTTAATATTTTATTGTACTTCAGGTGAAGGCTTACAGAACAGATAGTTTCTCATGTAACAGTAACA
>NW_004443953.1:7460307-7483873 GCF_000243295.1 Trichechus manatus latirostris
GAACCCTCTGTTGTGATCCTGGTCAGAGCAGTCAGCGGTGGTAGCCGGGCACCATCTAGCTGTACTGGACTCAGTCCGGTGAAGGTCTTGGTAGCTGTGAGACAACAAGAATTTTTGAGCCTCAAAAGATTGTGTTTTTAGTTCCAAGCATCAGGAAATAAACTTGAGAAAGATTTTAAGCAACAAAGGATCATTAAAACAGCCTCATGGCAAAAATCATAACTAAGAATATAGACTTCATACTATTTTTAAATGGATTAATTAAGGATGTAGAACCTTAATTTTTTCCTCAGTTCAAAAAGAAAAAAAAAAAAAGCCTGAGAGCAAAGTTCTGGTTAAGAGTATGGCTCTCTCATCAAAGCTTACAAACTTAAAGTACCTGCCAAAAAGTCAGAAGAGAGGTGTGGGTTCAGCAAACCAAAGAAATATAGTCAGCCCCCAAAATACACGTCAAAAAACTCTGGTATGGTTAATGGCATATGGATCTATGTTAAAACAAATAATAGGTCTAGTAAGTTTTTAATAGCTGTATTGAAAAAGAAACCATAAATCGCAGCTAAAAGAACTTGTAACTATTCAAAACTTAAAAAAAAAAAAAAAGACCCAAAAACTTTGCCTCCAATCATATGGGAAATGGACTTTAAAAAACTATATGGCTCCCAGATGGCGTAACAGACACTTTAGATGTAGCCAAGGACAATATTTAAAAAAAAAAAATCCTTCCAGAGGGTAGAGTCTGGGGTCACAGAGAAGGATGGAAAAGGTAATTCTTCCTAGAGAACATTTAAAAGATATAATCAAGAATATTCCCCATACCCAGGGTAAGGGACCCTGACAATATCTCCCATTCTTCTTCCCCTTTTTGAATGAGAATGTTTATTGTGGTTATGTTTCCCTGTTCCACCACTATACATGAAGTGTGGAAGTGTAGATTTAGTGTACATGTGTGAAAAACACAACATATGCTTTTGGTTCCTGGGTCTCCAGTCTAATGGGAGCTGCATCCAGCCCAGACACAGCACATCTAAAGAGCCTGATCTTGCAGGATGAAGCTTTGCCTGGATGGGACTTTGGAGCTGTTTTCCTTGAAGAGGGTCAGTGTGTTCCACGTGTAAGAAGAATAATGAGCTGAGTATTTGGTGATCAGAAGGGTGGATTGTGGTAGACTTCTAGTGCTCTCACATATCCATTCTCCTCCTCTTCTGAGCCCATGGGAGACTTACTCTTTCCTACTCATCGCTCCTTGCAATTAGGCAGGGCCACATGACTACTTCGGGCAAATGGGTTATGAGTGACACATCCAAGATGAAAAAAATTGCTGATGCAAGACCTTCTACTGCTCTCTTCCTCTGCCACAGTGAAGACGCCTGGTGTTGAAATGGTAAAGCCACAAGATTGAATCAGCCTGGATTACAGTCACTAGTTGGAAAACAATTGCCTTTGCAGCAGACTCACAGTGGACTTTGGGTGAACAAGAAATTAAACTTTTGTTGCGTTAAACCACTGGGATTTTGGGTTATTTTTCACTGCAGCATAACCCACTCTATCTTAATACATATGGGAATGCAAACATTTTAGATATTTCTGCTTGGGTGCAACTTTAAAAATGTATGAAAATGGCTTTAGGGTCCCATGAACCTCTGAAAAGACGTGAAAATTTTGGACACTCATTGTTCTGGAAACATACAAATATCAAGATTTTCCTACCCAGCCTCTATGTTGCCATTAGCAGGAGTAAAGCGGGGCCACCAGAATTAAAACCCACTCTTCCCCAACACTCATAACTTCCTATTTTGGATTATCAAGACTAATGTCGCATTACACCTTTTATCCCCAGGACATCTCTCATCCCTTGGACTTTAATTCACATATGGCTCTTTGAGCAATGTTGCTGACTTTTTCTCCGTATCATTTACCATCTGACCTGTCTTTTCCTTATTCCTCACTTCTTAGATTGTCTGTCTCCTCACTTCCTAGTAAGATTTCTGTCTGTTGTGTTCACTGATATATCCCCAGTGTCTAGCACATAACAGGTGCTCAATAAATAATGAACAAATGAAAGATAGTCTGTAACTTTCAACATAATCTCAAAGAGCTCCATGGACTCCCCGAAGACGTTAAACAAGCAAACAGGTAGACAAAATATTTTCTAATGCATCACCCCACCTAACTTAAGGAGCCCTGATGGCACAATATTTGAGAGCTTGACTGATAACCAAAAGGTCAGCAGTTCGAATCCACCAGCTGCTCCTTGGAAATCTTATGGGGCAGTTCTACTCTGTCCTATGTGGTCACTGAGTCAGAATCAACTTGACAGTACCGGGTTAGTTTTTTTTGTGGTTTAAATAACTTAAAACATTTTCTTTTTTTATTGTTGTTTAGATGAAGGTTTACAGAGCAAATTAGTTTCTCATTAAGCAATTAATACACATAATGTCTTGTGACATTGGTTGCCAACCCTGCGACACGTCAGCACTCTCCCCTTCTTGACCTTGGATTCCCCATTTCCACTTGTCTAGCTTTCCTGTCCCCTCCTGCCTTCTCGTCCTTGCCTCTGGGCTGGTGTGCCCATTTAGTCTCGTGTACATGGTTGAGCTACATATGTTATTGTTTTGTGGACCTGTCTAATCTTTGGCTGGAGGGTGAACCTCAGGAGTGACTTCAGTACTGCGTTAAAAGGGTGTCTGGGGGGCCATACTCTCAGGGTTTCTCCAGTCTCTGTCAAATTAGTAAGTCTGGTCTTTTTTTCTGAGTTTGTATTTTGTTCTACATTCTTCTCCAACTCTGTCCAGGGCCCTCTATTGTAATCCCTGTCAGAATAAGTTGGTGGTGGTACCTGGGCACCATTTAGTTGTGCTGGACTCAGTCTGGTGCAGGCTGTGGTAGTTGTGGTCCATTAGTCCTTTGGACTAATCTTCCCCTTGTGTCTTTGGTTTTCCTCATTCTCCCAGATGGTTGGGACCAGTGGAGTATCTTAGATGGCTGCTCACAAGCTTTTAAGACCCCAGATGCTACTCACCAAAGTACAATGTAGAACATTTTCTTTATAAACTATTATCAATTGAGCTAGATGTCCCCCAAGACCATGATCCCCAAAGCCCTCAGCCCAGTAATTCAGTCCCTCAGGGAGTGTGGAAGTGTCCATGAAGCTTCTATGACTTTGCCTTGGTCAAATTGTGCTGACTTCCCCAGTATTGTGTAGTATTTCACTCTCACCAGAGTTACCACTTATCTGTTGTCTTGTTAGTTTTTCCCTCCCCACCTTTCCCCTCCCTCATAACCATCAGATTGTTTCTGTGAGAAACCTTTTTGTGAGTTTTTATAGTAGTGTTCTCATACAGTATTTGTCCATTTGTGATTGACTTTACTCAGTATAATGCCCTACAGAATCATCCATGTTGTGAGATGTTTCGCAGATCCATCATCGTTCTTTATTGTTGTGTAGTATTCCATTGTGCGTATGTACCATAGTTTATCCATTCATCTGTGGATGGGCACTTAGGTTGTTAAATAACTTAAACATTTTGTGAAACATCTGAAAGGATGAAGGCTCATGCTTTAGCAGATACTGAAATCCGGGTGAAAGTGGCCCACAATGAGATACTGTTCTGAAATAATTTCTAAAATATGAAGGATATTTTGAATGTAGCTAAGTAAACATATACAGTGTTGACAGATAAAACATTCTGTCAGTAATATGTATTGCAAAAACTCCAGGACCAATCTTGAAATATGAGGTAAATAAGAATATTTATTATGCATGTTTATACAGTAACACAAAATAATGTTTAATAAGCTACACAGCTATTTTCTAAAAAACACTGTAAAAAATGTAAAGATGAAACAGTAGGTATGACATTATAACCACGTTATTCAAAAGTTAAAATATAGTTACCCAGCTTTTAAACAATTTTGCATTGATGATTTTTCATGAACAAAATAATTTTAAATATCTAAAAATAGTCTTTCTTAATAATATACCAGATACTATCTAAAGGCTCAATTTTATTGCACATAATATATATTTGATTTGGGTTTATTTGATCAGATATCATGCAGAAAAATAAATTATAAGTTTAAGAAAAGTAGGCAGGGTACTGTTTTGTACTATAAAATTAGATAAGGGTTGATGTATTTCACAGCTTTATCTTCAGGAAATGTTATTCAGCTAGTGTATAAAATCACACATGTAAGCTAAAAGCTATTAAATATAGTACTGTACTACTCTCCTTGGCCATCTAAAAAGATGGTCTTCACCTCATTTTTTAAAAGCATTAAATGGCAAAATCTTAAATACAGACATACACTGTTGTCTCAAAAATATTCACATAATTGGCACAATTAAAACTTTATTTTAAATATGGGAAAACTAGGGAGAAACTGGGGTTAGACATACCCTGTAAACCAGTTTCTAAGGAAAGCTAGTGAAATGTGTCTGTTTTACTTCTTAAATTCATTCAAACACTATGGTAGTTGTGTTGAAGATCTGTAAACATTCTCATTTATTTGTATTGCTTCCTGAGGTCACTGGAAAACCACTGTTATTACAGTAGCCTCATCATTTAATATCTCTGCAAATGTGCTTTAGAAATATTAAAAATTACAACAATTTTTAAATATAGATCTATGTGTAACTTAACATACTTTTCCTATTACAAAAGCTATCTTTAGGAAATTCTTAAGTATTAAAATCAAGTTTATTCCATTTCTAGAAGACCAGGGAAAAACATTCATAAACTCAAGATCATTAAAAAAAAATTTTCAGAATTAGCTCATTTAACACTAAAGAAATGAAAATATGTTATTGTATGTTACTTCTAGAATAATGCCTAAAACCCATATGTCTTTCCATTTTAAAACATGTTAAAATAGTGTTAGCACAGTGCCTGACATGTAGCAGGTGTGCAGTAAGTATATACTGAAAGAATAAATGTCAAGTTAAGCATAAAAACTACTGTAATACTTGAGTACTAAGGTAATGTTATAAACATACAATATTTCAATCACTCAATTAAAAACTAGGTAGTATTAGTTGGTATTCACAGCAAAGCTTAAAAGATCTCCTACTTGATAAATATACGTCTCTGATGCATTTCTCAGGAGCCTAACAATGAAAAGAACTATGCACTTTCCTTTATTCTTGCTCTTGAAGAAATAGTCATCACTCACCATCTCTGACTTCAACTGTGTAAGGAATGAGCCAAGAGGCAACAGAAAAGAACACTTATTTCTTTCTCCCTTTTTTAAGAAACATGAAACAGGTAACTATCCAATGAAAAGTATATGCCTTATAATAGTAACTTCTATAGGAAAAAAATCAGGAGACCTAATATTTATATTCTGGGGGATAACAAAGAATGGCAATTGTCATTACCAAGATGGCTGACTTCAACAGGGAGATTTAACTAATTTTTTTTTTTTTTTTTTAATTCACTGTCTGGTACTGAATCTCCAATGTTACTATTACAATTAAACAGAAACACATGAACTACCTTTTACAGGGCACAACCTGACTATGCATAACATTAACTGACAAAGATATATTTCTCCTTCATTTTGCTGTTAAAAATCAAGAAAATTGGGTGAAGGGTGAAACAGTACACAATACGGGGGAAACCAGCCACAACTTGTACAAGGAAAGGTCATGGAAGCTCCACAGACACATCCAAACTCCCTGAGGGACTGAACTGCTGGGTGGAGGGCTGTTGGGACCATGGTCTTGGGGAACATCTAACTCAATTGGCATAACACAGTTTATAAAGACAATGTTCTACATTCTACCTTGTTGAGTAGTGTCTGGGGTCTTAAAAGCCTGTGAGCGGCCATCTAAGATACTCTACTGGTCTCATCCCTTCGGGAGCAAGGGACAATGAAGAGAACAGGATACAAGGAAAAGATTAATCTGAAGGACTAATTGTCCACAACTACCAATGCCTCCACCGGACTGAGTCCAGTACAGCTAGATGGTGCCCGGCTACCACCACTGACTGCTCTGACTGATAACAACAGAGGGTTCTGGACAGAGCTGGAGAAGGATGTAGAACAAAATTCTAACTCACAAAAAAAAAAGACCAGATTTACTGGCCTAAAGGAGATGGGAGAAACCCCGAGAGTATAGCCCCCAGACACCCTTTTAGCTCAGTGGTGAAGTCATCTCCGAGGTTCACTGTTCAGCCTGGGTGTGGACAGCCTCATAAAACCAAATGGGACTAATGAGGTACAGCAGTCCAGGGACAAGGGCCAGAAGGCAGAAGGGGGCAAGAAAGCTGGTGATAGGCAACCCAAGGTTGAGTAAGGACAGTGTTGATGTGTTGTGAGGTTGTTAACCATTGTCATAGGGCAACATTTGTAGTAACTGTTAAATGAGAAACTATTTCTGTAAGCCTTCATCTAAAGTGAGAATAGCAGCACAATTGAAAGAGCATAGTCGATGTCACTGAACTGTGCATGTAGAAATTTTGAAAAAGGGTATCTTGGGAAAGGGATACTTTCACCAAAAAAAAAAAAAAGGTTGAGAAGGGAGAGGGTTGACATGTTGTGGGGTTGTTAACCAATGTCATAAAACAACATGTGTACTACTGTTTCATGAGAAACTATTTCTGTAAGCCTTCACCTGAAGTACAATAAAAAAAAAATTAAAAAAAATCAAGAAAAACAATACTATTAATATTCTGAGAGCTTAAAAACAGAATTTGTGCAGTGTGCATTTTTAAGCTCTGCATTTTGTATACTATTACCATCTTTAACACTAATCACCATTCATCCATATGTCAAAAGGCAGCCCTGGTTAACTACAGCTACTATTCTTACATTCCCAAGAAGAAAATGAGCTGGGATTAGGCATTTACCCAGCACTTGCCTGTAGTATCACTCGTTGGTATTAATGATTAGGATGCTTAAACCATGCAATTATGTGTTTTGATTCAATAATGTGACACTGAAGTAGCCATTATTTTTTGAAATTTAAGCCTAAATAATAGTAATACCTTTCCTGCTAAGTTTTGACAGCTTAGTCATTTGTATCCTAGGGGGAAACTATTATATTTCAGTATTATTTAATATTTAAAAAGAAAATCAGACATGCTAACTTTATGCCCATTTAAATAAAAGCTAAATCCACTTAAACTTACCACTGATGCTTGCTGAAGACAAAAAGTCATCTAAAACCCCAAAATCATGTTTAATATTTACTGAAATACACAGAACTACAAAATATATTTCCCTGTTAAGTATAATAAGAATATAATTCTCTTATCATTTACAAATATAATTTGGTGATTATATTTCAAAGGTACTATATGGTCCCATATGGATAAGCAACTTCTATTTATCAACTCTGCTTGTTACAATAATCTATAATTATATTTTGACTTTGGCTAACTACTTGCAAATTACCCTTAACTCTATTAAGAACAGGCTAATTGCAAGTGATATGCTGATAAAATTATTTCAGTATTTTTCTAGCTCTCATAAGCTAAAAGCTTAGGTATCAATAAGCAGTATCAATAAGCAATAAGCTAATCAATATATTGATTTTAAAGCTGTAATACTGAAATTACAATGGTATCTTTTTATATGGCTGAATCATACAAAATATGGTAAGGTAACCATGTCATATTAGGCATTACTTCATGTAATTATATGTTATGGCAGTGCTTCCCAAACAGCAGTACCATATACCCCTGGATATCCCTGAGATGATTTTAAGTGGTACATGAATGAAGTTACATATTTACTGTTTGTTAGAAAAAAATATAACTAACACATAAAATATGGAACATTATTGCTCAAAACGAGGAAGGCTAAGGTTAAAAAAAGTGAGGCTAAAAAATAAGGTTAAAAAAATAAGTAAACGTTTTGTTATATATATTTTTGCCACAAAAAGAGTAACAACAAAAAAACATAAGTAAACAATAGCAAAGGATACATACACATATAATTATATATATATACACACACATATATATATATAACACACACACAGCTATGAAATCAGGAAGGTGGTATGTGACTTACATTTGGGAAACGCTGTTTTAAGGGATGATTTGATTTAGCCAGCATCATTTATAAATCCTTGTAACAACGGGCCATAAAGGGGTTTCCTGCACTACTGTAAACTCTGGTTTTATTCTAGGACAGATATTTTGAAAAGAGCATGTTTTTATATGTAATAATATAAAACTGAAAGTATTGAATACATTTAATTTACTTTAAAAGGGTTCACTAAAAGTGGTGAAAAAGTTTGGGAACATTTGGGAGACACGCTATCCCTATAGAAGAGAGACAACTACAAAGGCACATTACATATTACAGTTATCACTGAAGCATTTAAATGAAAGTGATCTAAATAATCATTGCCATTAATAATGAACAGGTAATTATAATATTCTTTCATAAAAAAGAAGGTAAGCTTGTGCACTAAGTGCTCTTGACTCTGGAACCACCTGCACGTAAGTGTCACTAATATGGACCCACTGTCCTGCCGATTCACTCTCAGATTCTTTCAAACCTAACAAAACAAGAAGTAAAATGTTTTATGTTCTTACTCTAAGTTATAAACAGCAACACATTCATCACAATCTATATTTACCTAAGCTAGATCTTACTGCAAAAGTCTGTTTCTTCCAAAGTGAACTAACTCTTTTAAGGCATAAGGCATTAATATTACAGAGATAATTAATAGTGATCTCCAATTAGTATCACTTTATTTTAAATTCTAATGAAATATTAGATAGCCTTGCAAATAGTTATTTGCTCATGGAGAAGAATCATTCTTACTAGAAGAGAAAGAAAAAAATCAGTTTGCTGACCCATAAGCAAAGCCAGCAAATTTTCAACTCCAACTCTATTCTGAAGAGCTGGTATATCTTCAAAAACTTTTGGTATCATTAAATAAAGCAATACTCCACTACAATACATGATGCCTGAAACCCTTCTTAGAAGTAATTCTCATTTAACATAAAGTGAATCCACTTGAGGTATACATGAAATAATAACTTATCTCTATCAGAAAAGGCAGAACAAATTCGTTCATCTTCATGATAGGATGGCATACCAGGTACATTTTTCTTTCCAGTGATATGTTCCAATAAGGTCTTGGAAGGTGTTCTCACTTTCACATAAGCAGTGTAGTGGCCTCCTCTCATCGAGCCACTATGTTCCACTACTCCATAGAGACCATAAAGAACTTTATCTCCCATACTTACATTCTTTTAAACAAAGAAAAAAACTCAAATTAGTACTATTTAGTGAAATATCACTGATAAGAAAATTAAGCCAAATATATGTCCTGTATATAGAAGAAAAATGCATATTAAGACTACACTGAGATATTTTCCCACAAAATGGAATAATGGAAAAGCTTGACAACGTTTTCTGCTGGCTGGGCTGTGGAGAAAGAGAGTACTGTTATATGCAGTGCAGGTGGGACTGCAAAAAGGTACAATTCCTTTGTATTATTATCATTATCTAGCTCACCACATCACCTGTTGCCATCGAGTCTATTCCGACTCATAGTGACCCTATAGGACAGAGCAGAACCACCCCATAGGGCTTCCAAGGAGTGGCTGGTGGATTTGAACTGCCGACCTTTTGGTTAGTAGCCAAACACTTAACCACTGTGCCACCAGGGCCCCATTATCTAGCTCAGTTACATATATATTACTCTTACATTCACCAATTCTATTTTTAGGATTCTGTCACATAGGTATAAGAACGAAATGTAAAAAGACATGCACCAGACTATTAATGGATTATCTGTAATAACGAAAGACTGGAAACTCAAATGTCCATAAATTGGGGACTGGTTGAATGATGCATCCACACAGTAGAATATTATGCTGCTTGAAAAAATAGAATGTAGACCATCTCTATACGCTGCTATGAAATAGTCCTCAGGGTATAAAGATGGAAAAAGGGTACATATAGTAAGCTACCACTATTTAAAGTGGGAACACAAATATATATACCTGTCTGCTTACATTTTAAGAAGCAAAGAAAGGATAAATCATGATTTTTTAAAAATGGTTATCTATAAGAAGAGGGAGGAAACAGGCAGAACGGACATGGAGAAAAGCTAGACTTCTTTGAATTTATCTTCTTTCGAACATTTGATGTTAGAACTTGGTAAATATTTTATGTAACTATTAAAAAAATTAAAATTTAAAAAGCAATCTCTAAATATGAAAAATTAAACAAATTAATAGTATATCCAGTTGGTGGCAAAACATCACAGAGGACATGTCAAAAAGACCCAGGAGCCAATGCGAAGTAGTTTCCAGTGGCCAAATGTGGACTCATTAGAATAATATACTAGAGTATGTATTAAAAAAGTAATCTAGTGGATTAAAACTATCAAAGATGTTTCAATCCACTAATCTATAATGAGAAACTAACTGGTCATGGTTTGAGGATGTTAGTGAACGAATTCATTATTTTAAAAACTGGTTTAAAAAAGGAGGGGGGGAATCAAGCATTTATACTGCCTTTCCTGTAAGAACTATACCAAAAGATAACTAAATAGATGAAAGGAATTTCTCTTTACAGAAGTATTCTAGCTAATAAATGGAGAAGGAATGACAGAATTAGAACATCACCATTCTGTAACACTTAATGAACCAATGGATTTAACAGTGAACATCACTAGTTGCTGATGTCACAAACAGATAGAAAACTGGCATTATGTGCCTCCTGATGAAAGAATGGAGCTCTGGTGGCACAGTAGTTAAAAGCTCAGCTGCTAACCAAGAGGTCTGCAGTTCAAATTCACCAGCCGCTCCTTTGAAACGCTATGGGGCAGTTCTACTCTGTCCTGTAGGGTCGCTATAAGCCGGAATCGACTCAAAGGCAATGGTTTTTTTTTTTTTTTTTAATGAAAGAAATGACATAGCCTTGCCAAAACCAAAACAAAGCAAAAGGAACGTAAACCTGAATCTGTTTAAGCTTGCAGCTACCAATTGCAGGAAATAAAGAGGACAAAGGAACAATCATCAAAATCTAAACTATTGGAAACTATCAGAAAGTTGACCCAATTTCTTCAACAAATAAATTGAAGGGGCAGGACAGGAGAAATATGGGATTGAGGAAACTACAGATTAAAAGAGACTTAAGACATCATCCAGTTATAATGTGTGGACCTTATTTGGATCCTAATTCATAAAACAAAACAAAAAAAGGACAACTGGAAATATGAACATTAGGTGATAGGAAGGAATTATTGTTAATATTTTTGGTATAAGTGGTATTATTAACCATAATATATTTTAAAAAGTGGGGAAAAGATTCTTATCTTTTAGAGATACACAGTAAAATATTTATAGATGAAATGATACAATGTCTGGTATTTACTTCAAAATAATAAAGAGGGAAGAAGTGGATAAGCATGTGAATGGGCAGGACTGGCCACAGATTTAAGGTTTTCAGAGATGGGAACAAGTACTAGGGATTCATTGTACTGTTCTGTGTACTTTTGTGTACACTGGAAAGTCTCCTAACAGGTAATTTTTAAAAAATATACTGTTTTCATAAATTTAATATATCCCAACCCAAACTCACTGCCGTTTGGTCAATTCCAACTCATGCCAACCTTATAGGGCAGAGTAGAACTGCCCCATAGGGTTTCCAAGGCTGTAATCTTTACGGAAGCAGACTGCTGCAGCTTGTTAAACATCATTATTATTTACCATATTATCAAAGTCTGAATGTTAATAATTGATGGATGGTGTTGGTGTTCCACAGCAAATGAACTGGAGTCACCAGAAAATTGCATTTTAAAGATATTTTTGTTTTGATTTATCAGTGTATTTGAAATACTAAGTTTAATAAGCAATCTGTCACATACCAAAAAGAACTAGACTGCTAGCCAGTAATTACGTACAGCACCCTGTGTTACCGTGTAACTTCCTCAAGGAAGTCAAAGGAATGTATAGATGAAATCAATGACTTTGTATAAGCAATTATAAACCAATCTACTTTATAAACCTAATTTTTAAAGTATTAGCAATTTTCAAGTATTATACTCAGCTGACAAGTACACTACTTGGTAGTACACAATATAGGGTTGCTATGAGTCAGAATCGACTTGATGGCAATGGGTTAGGTTTTTTTCTTTAAGTAGATGTAAAATAGCATCGAAAACACTGACTAGCACGTTGATTTGAAAAAATATATAGAACTACAAAATGTTGAAACTATTGGTGATTAAGCTCATCACCAATAGAAAACCTTGGGCATAAAACCTGCTTACTTCTCTGAGCAACCATCTGCTTCTAGTAGCATTTACAAGAAGCTTTGATCTTCAAGAGCACCACTGCCTTATGCCATCTATTCAACTCTCCCCTATTCTGTCTCCCAAAGGACAAAAGTCACAGTCAGTGTGTTAAATACTAGTGATTTAATTTCACTAATTATAAAATTCCCTTTGAGAGAAAAAGCTTATTAAAACAACAACAACAACAAAAGCATGGCCAAATAAGTACATAGGATATTTTTAAGTCTATTATTCTCAAGTCAATTAAATATCTTAATAATATACTGTACCTTACAAGTAGCAGAACAGAATGGTGCTAAATCAAGCATGAGTGGAAAATCTACATGTCTGTTTACTTTTCGAAGACTCAAGCCAGCCTTAAAAAGACCAAAAAAAAACATTTAACGCAATAAAATTAGATCTAAAGCACAGTGTTTTAATTAAAACCAAGAGGAATCCTAGAAGTTAGTTTTTTTATAGATATAAAAATGTGACTAATGGTCTAAAATTGACAAATGACTAAATTAATAATTAGGTTTCATACACTGTTACTACAAAGATTATTTACACTGTCATTTTTACAATGATCAATATGGGAATACTTACTTTCACTGTGGCTTTTCAACATCTATGGAAAAATAAATCCAATGTGACGAAAGCTAAGCTACTGACACATGCTATCATGAAAATGCATCAGACTAAAGAATCAGGAACCTGGTGTTCTAGGCCTGACTCAATGATTGGCTAACTGTGTGACTCTAGGCAATTTTCAGAATTCAGCTTCAGCAGACTCATCTAGGTCAGGCCAGATACAAGTGGATTAGATAGGTCCTTCTCAGTTCTAAAATTCAACGATATTCATTACAAAGAAAGACAATACTGAACATTCAAAATGTTTTATCAATAAAAGTAAATGTCATACACTGCATAAAAATAAAATGAACCTTCATAAGCTTAAATGAGTGCCATCTTTTTCTATTTTTAATTTCCAAAGACAGATAGACCCCCAAAAATGTATAGTTTGCATTATGTAATGATAATAAGAACTAACTGATGGACTGTCAAGGGTCTTGGGTAGAAGACCCATAAGTAGAAATGGACTCTGTTGGAACATGAACTTGTAAATCTGAGTTGTTTGGGGAGACAAAAACGGACAGATACAACCTTTCATGCAGGGCTTCATGACTTCAATGACTAGTACTTTTAATTTGTATAGTAATCATATAATTTTACCACAGATCTATTGGCTGTTTATTTTGTACCTTTAAAAAAAAAAACCAAAAACCAAAAAACCTTTGTTTTTGGCTGAAACACATCCACTTATTGTTTTTTCAAATGATCTTCAGAAGGCTTACCATGACATCTGACATGAAATTATGAGGTCATACCCCAGGAATAATTATTTAACCTTTTTCAATTTAATTTTATGATATGCCACAGAATTTCTTTGCCTCATTTTTTATCAGGTAACCTATATGACCTCTATAAGCATCTGAAATCATTTCATGCAAATGTGTCCTCCCCACTCAGTACTTTGCTCTGAGAAATTACCCCATAATAAAAGAGACATGTAAAGGTCTTTAACATAATATGAATCTTTTTTCTAGAGGATAATTTTTGGAATATATCTAGCCTTTATCTGGGCCTTTTTTTCTTTTAACTGAATGATATATATTCTAAGTATTTTCCCAATGTCACTAAAATACAAATCTGATGATCTGCACATTGGACACTTAGGCTAGGCCTAACACCTGCCATGACCTACAATGAGTGGGACACACATCTTTGTGTATCTCTATTTCCTTGCTATAAGTTATTAGAAGTGGAATTACATAGTTAAAAGTGATTACTTTTGTTCAAAAATTGGCTTATTCAAAACATTACCTAATATTTTTCATACACATTACTAAATTACTTTCTAAAAGGTGTTACCAACTTACACTCCCAATGCTGGTACATGAGAGTGCCCATATCCCACTTCATCCTCATCAACACTGTATCATAACTGCCAATTTGATAGGTTAAACAAGGCATCTCACCGTCATTTTATTTTGCATTTCTTTTGCTGGAAACAATGGACTTTTTTTTTCATACTTTCTTAGAATTTGTATTTCCTTTTCGATCAACTGTCATTCATTTTTTTTACACATTTTACCATTAAAACCAGTTGCTGTTGAGTTGATTCCAACTCATGGTGACCCCACGTGTGTCAAAGTAGAACTGTGCTCCATAAGGTTTTCAATGTCTGACTTTTCAGAAGTAGATTACCAGGTCTGCCTTTAGAGGCACTTCTGGGTGAACTCAGATCTCTTTAGGTTAGTAGTTGAGCATGTTAACCATATGCACCACCCAGGGACTCCTATTTTACTATTAGGGTCTTGATATTTTTCTTACTTATTTTTAAGAGCTCTTTATACATTTAGGATATTAACAATCTGCCATATTTATGACAAGTATCTATCCAGTTTGAGATTTGCCTTTAAGTGTTATGGATGTTTCTGACAACACAGTTCAAAAGCCACTACAGAGAAAGAGGCTTGCAGGGATGCTGAATGACTAGAAGCAGAGACATTGCTTAGGAACTCTGCTCCCTACAATTCCGAACCCCTGGGAATGAGAATGTGGCTTTGATGACACTAACATCTAGCTTGAGAACATGAAGGGACCAAGATGTCTATAAATATTTTCCTGTAAGGGCATGGATTCTTTCAGTAGGGTCTTCCTAAATAGGAATGTCAAGTACCAAATGCAAACTGTGGCATATCATTAAATTAGCTTTTTAAATCTGACATGTCCCTATCTTGTTCAGACAGAGTCATTGACATATGTACACTTTCCATTAAGTATTCTGAGGTAAAAAGAAGGTGTGCTGAGAATGGGACATCTGCTTTGGTTCTCCAAGACCATTTTATTTCCAGTGAGTTTCTATAACCCTGTTTATAGAAAATTAAGGACTTAATCTAATTTTTCTGTGAGTGGGGATATAGAGAAAATCTCTTCCTGCCAATCTGTAGCCCACCTGAAATGCTGTAGATATATTATCAAAGCTCTCAATCTTTTCCTTGTGTTTTCTTTCATGGGCTTTATACTGAGAAAGTTTTCCACACAGAGGTCATAATATTCATTTAAGTTTTCTTCTAGTCTTTTCACTGATTTATACAATTAAAAAAATTATCTGTAAATAGTATTGATATATAGTATAGTGAAGCTCTAAATTATTTCCCAAGCATTTTTCCCAAGACCTTTACTGAATAATCAACCCCCATTCTCAACTGATTTGAGATTGCTCTTTATCATAATAGCTTTAAATTATACTGTTTTGTTTGTTGACTATTCTGACCCTACTGTTTCAATTATTATAGTTCTATCTTAAAACTAGTATTAAAAAAAAAAATAAAACCCACCCATCCTAACTTTTTCAAAAATGTTTTACTATTTTCAGTTATTCCTTCTTCCTGAGGAACTTTTAACTTTTTATAAAATTATTTTATCAAATTCAAAAAAATCACCTCATTGACACAAGGGATTGGATTGAAAATATAAATAATTGGAGAAAATCATGACATGTTAAAAATATTTAGGTTTTCTCTTACAGGGGCAGGGCTCTGTCTTGGCACCCTTTCTGCATTTAGACCTAGCCAGCCATGCCTACCCAAGCACCCCTCTCAGTGGGATCATGACGATTCAGAAAGTCATGTGTACTCTACTACTTACCTACTTATGTGTTCTTAATAAGCTTTATTTTCCACTAAAACACACACACACACACACACACACACACACAACATGTAGGTTCCTTTCTCCCAAATCTTCAAATATTGTGAATTGAACAATTTTAATCAGAAATGTCTTGTCAACTATGAAGGCTGGAAAAGCGGTAAACCCCATTTGGCAAATTTTTAAATTCAACAAATTACTGTCGAATACTTGACAATATTCTACAGGACTTAGGACTCTGCAGAACACATGATAAAAATGACTAACAAGGACTTTTACCTGATGGAATCTTTTAAGATGGAGAATTAGGATAGCTGGAACAGCAGAAATGAGCAATTGCTTCCTGGCATTAGTATAAACCCCTTCTGCTTTCTTTTCTGCATAAAATATAATAAGTTTATTTGTAAAGTTCCATTTTTATATATTATCTATTATATCACATTTTGAAAAGGCTTAAAAAAGAAACTGAACTTCTAGTTATAGGGTGCCCCTACTCCTTTCTGAAAATCCACTAAAATGACAATAAAGGGTTTTTTTTTAAAAAGGCACACACTTATAAAGACAAAGAATAGGAGAGGTAACACTTGCAACAAAATTTTGGAAGCTGGGAAGCTGATGGACTAGTAGTAACTTATGTCAATATCCTTCAGCCAACAACCGCCAGCAACATACTTGAACAAGTTGGGTTTATTACTTACCGCAGTGAAGGGAGAATACACACCATTGGGAATCATGGTGTGTCTCAGTAAGAGATTGTTACAAAGGACTTATATAGGACTTGAATGAAGCCAACTGCATATTTATCTTGGATTAATGTAAGATGATATTTCTTCCTTCTCCTATCTAGACATTTCTTTAATTAAAAACTCGACCTGATACCACTGAGTCAATTCCGACTCATGGCGACCCCATGTGTTACAGAGTAGAAATGAGCTCCATAGGGCTTTCTTGGCTGTAATCTTTACAGAAGCAGATCACCGGGCCTCTCTTCCATGGTACCTCTGGGTAGATTTGAACTACCAACCTTTCAATAGTAGATAAGTACAAATCATTTGTGCCATCCAGGTATCTATTTCTTTAATTACTAGTCAGTGAAGATCAAAGTATTCTCTCCATTTAATCAAGGCTAGAAATACACTAGAAATTTCTTACTTGCCAATTACCCCTTTTCCCTGTTCATCTAAACATAGCTATTATACTGCTAGTTTCACATCATACAATTATCTGTAATGTTCAAATTTATACTTTGTCATGAATTTATAATCGATTGATAGGATTTATGAAGCACATTAATCTCACTAGTGATACAATGATAAATTTTAGGGATATTACTTCTGGATAGATTTCAGACAGCTAGTCCTCTGAAATAAGATTATATGGATTTATATTTTCAAGGCAGAAAAGGATACGTCTCAATTTATTTCAGCAAAAATCTACTGAAAACCTACTGTGCTTATTCGGTGTCTTAAGTGCTGAGACACAATCATGAATAAAACAATCCCTAATCCCAAGAGTCTTGGCCTAGAGACAAGGTTCTGAGATTCCCTTATTTTGGGATCTATAACCCCTTAGTTACTATCAGATTATCAATAATAAAATAATAATAATAAGCTAAATATTTACCTGCAGAACTGGTTTCCTTTTGGTATTTCTGTTTCTTTTCAGTACAATTCTCACAAAGAAGCTTGTTATTCCCCATGAGTAATTCCATAGATGTAAACTGGTAGAGACAAGACTGAACTGAACATTCTTTAGAAGTAGTTACATAGCTCTGAGAGAGAGTCTGAAAAGCATTTTGGGGGCTGTGAGATATCATACGCTTCTCCTCTGAAAAACACAAATTATTTGGAATATTTAGTGGCTGATTTTCTCTGTCAAGATCTCTACCTCCAGTTATAGTGCTGCTCAAATGAAGTTGAGAAATAGCATCAGCCACTCCCTCATCACCACTGTCAGTCTCCTTGGTGTATGGCAGTTCACTTGCTGATGGGTGGTGAATGGGTCCATCTCTGCATACACAGGACACATTACTGGGTCTAAACAACACAGTCTGGTTTGAAGCACTTTCAGATTCTGAGGCCTCACTGTCAGCATCAACACTACTTTCAGAACGGCTGGCTTCTTTTTCACTGCCGTCAGTAGGGCTTTCATTCAGAGTTGACTCAATATTCATGATGCTTGCAAAAGACACTGAAGAATCTCCATTCATTTCAAGGTTTTCATTTTTCGGATATATGACAACAGTTTTCTCTTCTCCCGATGACAATTTTCTTACATGTTTTCTGTCACGAATTAGTTGATTCTGAAAGTTGACAGTGTTTTCAGAGAAAAGAATCTTGTGACCTTATTGAAAATAAATTCCAGTCTCATTTAGACTTTCCATAATTATTAAATAAATACTATTTCTAGCACCCCTGAAGTCCATCTTCTAAATCTATATAAACTACAATCAACAGTTCTAATTTAAAAGTAAATCTTTACACAAGAAACTAACAACAGCGGTTACTTATTTGCAGGGAAGGAAACAGGGCTTTGTGAAACCTGGCTATGAGGGAGCCTTTTCAATTGTAAACCTTTCTATATTTGTTGATTTTTGAACAAAGTAACAAAAGTAAATTATAAGCTCTATTATGACACATTACGATTGCTACAGATCTGGAAGAAAGCATTTTATTTGCATCTAGTCTTTAGTTTGCCTATTAACTTCTGCTTTCTGACCAGACTAAGTAGCGTCAATCTGTTTCTTGTGATAGAAGCATACAGAGATAAAACAACCTAAATTTGGTGATAAACGTCAACAAATTTAATCAGACTTTAAGCTATTTGAAATATTTTTAAAGGTTTCACAGAGCTGAAGTCTTTTTTGAGTTTTTTCTTTTCCTATGGCTTATCTTAAGGGTCAAGACAAAAAACAAGGGAGAGACATCATTAATTACATACAGACTGGATATTCACTTTCAGTTATTTGGGGTGAGGAAAGAGAGATGAATTATAAAAAGTATCTGTGCCTCAATTTTTTTTCATCTTCAAAATCAGGATAATAACATTAGGTTCTTATGTTTACCAAGTATTCTGAACTCCCTGAATGAAAACAAGACATTCATTTTCATCATATATTTTAGTCTACTAGAGGGCACACAACAAATAAATGAAGTTTACGATAACATCCTACAAATTCTATTATGCTGAATTTATACAGTAACTTTTTTTTTCCTACAAACTCCTATTATGTATGTAATATTAATGGTCAAGTGAGAAAATACAGACCCATAAAGGTTTTAAGTGACTTGCTCAAGATCAATTAGCCAATAGATAATCAATGTGTCTGGAATCCAGTTCATCTAACTTCTAATTCAATGGTTTACAAATCCAGGTGATCTTAAGAATCACCTGAGAGGTTTGTTGTTATTTTTAAAAATACAGACCCAAGGCACTACCATTTAGAAATGCTGATTCAGGAAGTCTGGGCTTGGGTTTGAGAATCTATTTTAGTAAACAGTTCACAGGTGATGCTGATAATCAGCCAGTTATAGGAACTTTTTAGCAGGACTATTTAATCTATCCCCTTTACCTTCCTACTCCCAATGAAATATCAAAGTATCCATTTCCATTCTCGTTTTGGTGAGTTTATCACAGACTTATTGACTGAAAATATTCTCTTTAAGTTCTAATATTATAAGTCAAGACAAAGGATTAATAAGTTTATGCTGAAAAGATATCTGAAACTGTATGAAACATGAGTTACAATCAGAGAGGTGATACAAGGGCAGAAGTTAAGAGCATGATGCTAGAACTAGACTGCCTGGGTTCAAACTGAGACTCTGCCGCTTCTTAGCTGGGTACCACTGAGGAAATTACTTCATATCTCATTATCCCAGTTTTTCATCTATAAAACAGAAGCACCAACCACACTGGGTATTTTGGGAATTAAACGAGACAATACACATAAAAGCCCAGAAGAGCATCTGGTCCACAGTAAGCAACACAGCATTAGCTGCTAATATTGGTAGCAATCATAGGAATGATCATAGCAGTCTCCCTAAGCACCATCCATGTACAAACACTGGATGAGGTACCCGAGACACAATAGTGAGGAGGATGTAAACTGGGTTCCTAGTCTCAGAGCTTACAATCTATCACAATAGAAGCAAGTATGACAGAAAATAATTGCCAGTGGAAGGCAGTGCGCACAATGGTTAAGAACATGGACCTTGTGTGAATGCCTGTTTCTGCCACCTGCTATCTGTATGATCTTAGCAATGTTACTTAATCTATCTCTTGATTCCACTGAACTGATGTAAAGAACTGAGAACAATGATCAGCACATAGAAAGAATTCAAAGGTTAGGTACAATTATTATTATGATAGGAGAAAAAGAGGTGCTAAAAAAGCCCAAAGGAAAATAACTAACCCAGAGTTGAGTGGGTAAAGGAAATTGGTAGAAATTGAGGAGAGGGTGCAGAAGAATGGGACTGTTCCTGGAAGAGGGAAGAGCAAGTTCAAAAGACCACAGGTAAGAGAAAGAATGAGAAGTTATGGAAGTCTAGCTAGAAGGTAGAAGGCAAGTGTGGGAAGGAGAGAACATACAAAACCGGACCAGCGGTATTAAGAGCCATGTAAGCCACTGATTCTGAAGGCAATGGGGAACAAGATGACCAGTTCTGTTTTAGAAATCTTCTCTGATTGCAATGTAGAGTATGGTATGGTGGTTGGGGTAGACAAATGAGTGGGCTGCCCTGGTGGCGTAGTGGTTAAGAGCTCAGCTGCTAACCAAAAGGTTGGCAGTTCGAATCCACCAGCCGTTCCTTGGAAACCCTATGGGGCGGTTCTACCCTGTCCTACAGGGTCGCTATGAGTCGGAATCGACTTGATGGCAATGGGTTTGGTTTGATAGTATCTGACAATTTTGGTAATGCTTTTTTGTCCCATGTCATTTTCCGATAAAAATTTCCATTCACTGTTTCCTTTCACTATTTCTTTAGTTTTTTAAATGCTTCGAGTAAGATCAGATCTTCTGCCTTCCACTGGCATTTAACTCTCTCCATAAGTATTTATGTTACTATCTTGGTTTCATTTTCATTGTTTTTTTTTTCCTTAGCTGATGCTTCTTTATCAACAATTTACTATCAAATCACCATTTTTATATCAATAGAATAAAGCATATATTGAAATCATATTTAAGTGCCATAAATAACTAATGAAGCAAAGATAAGATCGTTTTTATTTAAAGAAATCATTCTGTCCTTTCTGTGGTCTTGCCACTTAACGAGTCTTCTAACAGAGTAAGTTAACTCTGATAGCATATCAATTTGCCATGTTAGTACAGATCATACCATGTAAAAAAGTATTTTTTTAATTAAGTACAAATTCAGTTGGAATTTATTTAGATTTACATGGGATAATTCAACAGCCAGGTATGTACCTAGTGAAATAACAGATCTAGACAATGATCATCAATGACTGGTAACATTAAGGAAAGATATCAAACATTACTTCCTTGGTAGAAGTATACAGCACTACTTAAATAATTAAACCTTAACCTAATTAGGCCTCTAGATATAACTGCCTTAGAGAGGAAATACAGAGGTTAGAGGACCCTAACAACATCACGGGGATGCAATAACAACATGAATTACTACTGAACGTGGGAATGTGGGTAATCTGTAGATTAAGAGATTAAAGAAACACAGCAATCAACTGCAATCTACAGACCACTTTTAGATTCTAAATTCAAACAAGCTTTAAAAACCAAAACCAAAAAACAAGTGTTTATGAGACAACTGCAGAAATTTAAACAATGATTTGATGCTTGGTGCTAGTAAGACGTTATTGATGTTTTTAGCTGTGCTAATGGCACTGTGGTTATGTTTTTTAAGAGTATTGATCTTTTAGAGATACACACTGACATATGTACTTGGGATTTGTTTCAAAATAATCCAGGATAAGGAAGGGAGAATGTGGAATATAGACAGACATGAATCGATAATTACGAAGATGACTAATGGGCATGAAAGAGTTTACTATAAAATTTTCTCTACTTTTGTATATGTTTGAAATTTTCCTTAACAAAAAGTTATTTTAAAAATATGATGTCTAACAAGTGTACATAATCTTACCTTATCTTTAGATGAAGAATGCTTCTTGGTGGCTTTGCGTTGATGATGAGTATTTTCTACAGTAACAGTGCCACTGTAGTGACCGTGATCTGTCTCCTGTGAACTTCTATATTTACTCATTCTTCCCACAAGTACAGGTTTTGAAACCTATGTAGATGTCATGTACATAACACAAAACTTCTTTAGCAAATAAAATGGATATCATCTACTTTTTTAAATTTCTAATTCACTTAAAATATAAAAACATAATTTCCTTAACATTTAACTGTCAAATATAAAACATAGGGTATAACTTTATACATAATATATATATAATGTATATAATAAGAATTATATTTTATTTTACACATACACAGATAAACTCCAACATCAAACACACTGTACAAACTTAATGATTATATATGAAAAAATAATGACTCTCAGATATCTCATAATACTCAACAAATGTCTAAATAAATGAATAAATGAATGTTCTTCACAAAAGCCTCATTATTAGTTTTTCCTCCTTACCCTTTCTTCTATTATAGGCAGTGAAATATCAATGAAAGGATCTTTCACCATGGAGATCTTAAAAGAAAATAGATTCAACACGACAGTTAGAATTCTGACATAGACAATATAGTTTTGTAAATTCTTACAAACTTCCCAGGCAACTTATCATTTGAAGTTAAAAAATGCTCCTAGAATTAACAGTGATTCAATTGGGCATACCAACACATATTGTTAATAAAAACAAGATATTTCAGAACTTCAATGAACACAACCCAGTTTAATTTTACAATATCATCAATATGATTAATCTGTATTTGAAGTAACTTCAAAATAAACTATATTTAGTAAAACTAATTAACTAAAGATACTAAACATATTTTTGGTGAAATCAGTGCAATGACATAAATAAAATATGAAATGTTAAGAAAAAGCTATGAAAATAAGCAGATAGCTTGACTGTTTTATAGATTCCTTTAAGATAATTATGTTTGTTTTTTATGAGTCCGAGGGCCAGTCCTCACCATGTTAGCGATCACCCGGAGTTCGTTTAAAGGGGACCTTGAAATTTTTCCAATGCTTTGCAGCCAGGAGGAATGCCTCCCCCCACCTCAAGCGGGGTCAGCAGCCCCTCTGTCCCCAGCCCCCAAGGGTACATTTGAGGACTTCTACAGCCACAAGCCGAGTTGCTTTAATTTTTTTTTTTAATTGTACTTTAGATGAAAGTTTACAAAACTAGCTTCTCATTAAACAGTACACATATTGTTTTATGACATTGGTCACCAACCCCACAACATGTCAACTCTCTCCCTTCTCGACCTTAGGTTCCCTATTACCAGCTTTCCTGTCCCCTCCTGCCTTCTCGTCCTTGCCTCTGGGCTGATGTGCCCCTTTAGTCTCATTTTGTTTTATGGGCCTGTCTAATCTTTGGCTGAAGGGTGAACCTCAGGAGTGACTTCATTACTGAGCTAAAAGGATGTCCAGGGGCCATACTCTC
>NW_004443953.1:7483973-7532945 GCF_000243295.1 Trichechus manatus latirostris
TGTTTTATGGGCCTGTCTAATCTTTGGCTGAAGGGTGAACCTCAGGAGTGACTTCATTACTGAGCTAAAAGGATGTCCAGGGGCCATACTCTCTGGGTTTCTCCAGTCTCTGTCAGGCCAGTAAGTCTGGTCTTTTTCCGTGAGTTAGAATTTTGTTCTACATTTTTCTCCAGCTCTGCCCAGGACCCTCTATTGTGATCCCTGTCAGAGCAGTTAGTGGTGGTAGCCGCGCACCATCTTAGTTGTACTGGACTCAGTCTGGTGGAGGCCGTGGTAGTTGTGGTCCGTTAGTCCTTTGGACTAATCTTTCCCTTGTATCTTTGGTCTTCTTCATTCTCCCTTGCTCCCGAAGGGGTGAGACCAGTGGAGTATCTTAGATGGCTGCTCACAGGCTTTTAAGACCCAAGACGCTACTCACCAAGTAGAATGCAGACCATATTCTTTATAAACTATGTTATGCCAACTGGGCTAGATGTTCCCTGAGACCATGGTCCCCACAGCCCTCAGCCCAGCAATTCAGTCCCTCAGAGAGTTTGGATGTGTCTACGGAGCTTCCATCACCTTGCCTCAGACAAGGTGCGCTGGCTTCCCCAGTACTGTGTACTGTCTTACCCTTCATCAAAGTTACCACTTACCTATTGTCTATTTAGTGTTTTTCCATCCCCACCCCTCCAATCCCTCAAAGATAATTACTTTTTAAAAGATACTCTCCAGCTTGTGAGGGAGAAATCAACTTCTATCTTGAATATTGTACAGATTTAAATAATGCCATGTTGACACATTTTGTGCTTCAAAGTGACAGGCTAACAGAAGATATTCATAATGCTACTTTTATAACACTAGAGAGAATAGAAAAATACTCCATAATCTGAGACAGAATAACAGATATAAAGACTTTCTTTTATCATTAAGATCTGATAAAAGTTTAAACCTATCACATTCTAAGCTATACCCTTTCAGAAATACTCATTACCAAGCAAACTGAAAACCTACAAAAATTTAAATGTGCTTTAAGTTGTTGTTAAAGTACAGATGGCATTCAAAATAAAAATTATCACTAAATTAAAAAATGAGTTAACAGCAACAAAAAAACTTCAAGTCATATAAATATAAACTTTAAATCAAATGAGATAAAATCATCCAAAGTTATGTTACTACGCTAAGTGATTTCTACTGAAATTACATCATAGGTACTACAATCTAACATAGTTCCTCTCTTCTCAGAAATTTCTCTCTTGATTTAACCCAAACAGGTAGCTAATACATTTGCGCATATTAAGATAGGCTAAAGGCACCTCCAGGGTTTCAACCTGCTGATAATTTGCATTTCCACCCCAGATAAATTGAATAAGAATCTACATTTTAATAAGATTCTTATGTATACATACGAATCACTTGGTGATCTTTTTTTAAAAAATATGCAGATATATACATAAGAATCACAGGGGGATCTTGTTAAAATATAGACATATATGTAAGAGTCACCCAGGGATCTTGTTAAAATGTAGATTCTGATTCAGTATATCTGGGGGGTGGAAATGCAAATTCTCAGCAGGGGGTCAAATTGGAAGAAACCAGTTCAAAGCCCTGTGTACTTCACAGGTTTGTAGAGAGTAAAAATAAAGTCTCACATATAAACACATTTACTTTAAAAAAATTATAAATCATATTTACTTTCTATGGGTGAAAGGTATGATATTTTAAAAAGACTCTCAAGAACTATTATGTAGTCACCTATTACAAATAAATAAAATGACTGCTAATGATTACATGTGAAAGAAAACATAATAAAGTTAATGTGTGTAATCTATTCCATGTTGAAGTGAATTCCAAGTACCTACATTTGCACATTCTTCACACATGACTGTGCTAGTTAATTCACCAATAAATATTCGATCTATGAAGTTCATTTTCACACCTTCTTTTCCATACGCTGTAAAAATAATACTTTTTAATGCAAAAAAGTCAACCATCAATCTAACAATATAACATGCTATTTTCTGTTTATTCAAAAGTAATATGAATAAGGCAGATGTTCCATACCACATTTAATAATATATCTTACTATACAGTTTCTTTTTCCTTTATACTTTTGTAGAGAAACTATGACTATCAACTATAGTAGCCTCCAAGAAAAAATGAACTGTTCTTAAAATTAAGAGGTAAAATAAATAGACCAATAACCATCATTCATAGCAAATCTCAACAGCTCCCACTAAACCTTTTAATCCTCTGCATCAGGGCTTTGAACTGGTTCATTTGGTTTGGCCCCCTGCTGAGAACTTGTCTTTCCACCCCAGATATACTGAATAAGAATCTACATTTTAACAAGATTCCTCAGGTGCCTCTTATGGATCTTGTTAAAATGTAGATTCTTATTGAGTATATCTGGGGTGGAAAGGCAAATTCTCAGCAAGGAGTTGAACCTGAACGAACTGGTTCGAAACCCTGCTCTACATCTAACCTGGAGGTAGATGGAGGAATGGGAAAGGGATTATGCTTTTAGAGCCACAGATGCCAGGATCATGGCTATGGAAACAACAGAGTAACAAAAGACAAGGAAATACAACAGTTTAAGGAATTAATATGGGCAATTAGTAACTCAGTTATTAATATAAATATATTATTTAATATTTATTTAGAAATAGTATGGTAAATTAAGATGTTTCATTAAGAAATATTGTACGAGGGATTGAAAGTAGAAAGATTATAAATCTGGAAAGAGGAGAAAGAAAAACTGGACTGTTGTTCTAAACATGCACTAGATGGCACTATCTCAACACAAAAGAACCCAGAGCATACTTGAGAATTTACATTTTAAAAAATCTTGAACTCTTAACTGTAATAAAGTTTTGGAATGCACAATCACAATGTATATTTGTTTATAAATTATACACATGTACTAGGTACATTATAAAACTACAAAAAATATCAAAGAGACAATAATAAATAAAATACAAATAATATTTTTTAATGTCTCCTAAAAATGATGACTTCCTACTACCATTAGTTCAATATATCAAGACAGAATATACGCTTAGGGCATTGTAAATCATTAATAACATGGGATACAAAGCCGCACTTCAATCTTGATAATTATAAATGATCACCTTTGATTAGATCAATCATTGTTCTTACCTCATAATTTGGCTGATAAGAGCTAACACTAGGGGTAAGCCAACTGTGCACATATGCTTGACTTCTTAGTGTTCTCTTCAATAAATGATTCCTTTGCAGGAATCTCTGAAGCATGTAAGCATTTTGTAGTTAAGACTAGATCATATCCATAAATCCACTTAACCAAGCACATGTCAACTACAAAATGATACGATACAATGAAAGTCAACTTTCAAGTGAGACTGCTACTTTCAACCTCTTTGGGCTCTGGGCCTTTCAGGTCTCCCTCAGGAGGCCTCACATGAAGGCACCAGTGTCCATCTATATATTTGATATTAGTTTTATTTATAAAAATGCACAGGGATTCATTCTGACATTTTCTGTGTCCCACTAGAGTACTTTTGCAGCACTGGAGTTAAGTGCACCCTCCTTTCAAGGCCACTAGTTTAGAGAATTAGTTCACATAATGCTCTGCTTTCTTTTCTCCCAACAAAGAACTTTTAATATTTTCTTCTTTAACAGCGAGTCAACATACCTTTGACTTTTTTTCTCGTTTCATCATCAGCAGTTTTAGTAGTTGGATTGTTAAATGCTTTTAGAATGCTGGCTTGTATTCTCTGTAAAACAAAGTTAATCAGAGTTTCATAAAATAATCTAAACTAGAATGTATTCCTCAGTGCAAAACTTTGTGTTCATTTGAATAAAATCTAGTCTAGTAACAGTCTGTTAACTCAGGTTTCATCCACATAATAAAAAAAACTTTCAAACAGCAACGTACAATGTGGATCTTGGTTCCTAGTCTATAAACTAAAATGACTAAATTTAAAAAAAAAAAAAAAAGTCCTTTCCTCACAGAAAACTTTCAGACTGAAACAGACTATGTATTCCAAGAACAAAGATTTATTTAAATTAATAAATAATCATATCTTATGTTAATTGGGTCCCTAATTAGAGAATGAATTTAGTTTTCTCTAATTCATATTGTAACTGTGAGATTAGGGGCAGTTTGTTAATTATCCTTCAAAAGATATTATTTTAAGTAAATTCTTAATCACAAATTTTAATACATGAAATCATTTTCTGAACTAGACTATATGAAAATGAAACATAATTCTACTGTTCAAAAATTACAACACACACCAATATCACTTATAAAAAAATTCTAATATGAGCAAACAGAATACAGGACACTAAAATAATAATATACCATGGCTTTTATTCCAGGAATGCAGAGGGTGTGCAATATTAGAAAACCTATTAATATAAGCCATCATATTAATGGTTCTAAAAAGAAACAAAAACTATAGGATCAGATCCACTGACACTACTTATTTGGTCACTACTATTATTTACCATTGTATTAGAGCACTAATCAATGCATTTGGATAGAAAAATAAATCTTAGAGGTATAAAAATTATAAAAGAGGTAAAATTACTTGCAGATGATATGACCGTTCACCTGGAAAAGTCAAAGGAACCAACTGAAAGGAAAAACTACTACAAATAATAAGAAAATTCATTAAAGGGGAATATTAAAATAAGTCACTACACAAAGAAAACTAAAGAAAAACCAGTTAGAAGGGAGAATGAAAGAAAATACTGTTTGTAATAGCAACTAAAAAGATAAAATACCTAGGAATAAACGTAAGAAATGTGTAAGACCAAATTAAAAAACAGCCCACTACCTCTAACTTTTTTGAACCAGAAAGCTAGTACTTGGTTTCCCCTACAGCTCCGCCAGCTGCACTGACTTTGACAAGCCTGGCCCAAAGCACATTCATGATCTTGCCCATTGACTTTCCCCAAAAGAGCTCTTGTAAACTCTGTGGGGAGCCAAAGCCAGTCTATGCTGCTGAGACTCTCTCGGTTTATCTTTTTTTTGCAAGCCTTCATCCAATAATGGCCATAGGTTTGTTGCTGCTACCCAGCTTTGCAAAACTGAACAATTTATTGCTTAAGCATCCATAGATAGTGCTCAAAACTACTTTTAAAAAATGGAATTATTTCTGTAAAAGTCAAAATAGTGGTTACCTTTGATGAAGGAAGAGGAAGAAATGTTTAGCAGGGAACAGGTTGTTTCTTGGGCACTAACAATATTCTATTTTTTAACCTGGAGATGGGGAGCAGTGTTAGTAATAAATGACTTTTCTTTTTATTATGCTTTAAGCTATGTATATTTGTATACATTCTCTGAATGTGTGATAAGTTTGATAATGTTATCAATTCCCCCAATAATTGTGAAACCATGCTTCTTTATCAAAAGGCCTATGATCAGCACGTTGTACTTCCTAGAACTGCTCACTATACTCGACAAGTGTATTCTGAGAGTTAATGCAAGACTCAAAACACTTAAATATTTACAAAGTAGGGTTTAAGAGCAAACATAAAATAATTCAAACCATACCATGCTGTCCTGAAATATACTCATATGCTAAGGAAATCAAAATAATAAAATTATTCCCAGAAACTATTAAATATTGAAATAACCTCTAATTCAGATTCAATAAATTTGAAATTATGTAAAACTCAGATACTTCCTAAAGTTGACTTTTACACTTTGGAAAAAGGAATTGATTGGACTAAAATAAGCAAATGAGAATTGTGTAAACTCCATACAGGAGAAATATTTAATGGAATTAAATGAAAAATTCCAACAATTATCAATGTTTACCTCTAAATATTTAATATAAGTGCAAATAGCCTTTCTAGCAACTAAAGATAAAAGACCTGTAACTCAACTGAGAAGTCTCTAAATTTATTCTACAATTTGAACTTTTTACTAACTCAGACATGTCTTTCAATATGATTTAATGAGCCTTTAGTATATTCTGAAATGTAAGTTGTGATATCCACTCTAAAAAGGGAAAACAATGAAATTATTTGAATTGTTAACTTTTAAACTATTGGATTTTTTCTGTTTGATCATATCCTAAATCAAAAATTTATATCTTTGACTCTAAACTGTTAAAGAGTTAATCAACAGGTAATTCATCAAGCTGAATAAAATAAATGGGTTTAGCTCTATACACAACCCTTCACTGTTAAGAGTTGTGCTATGACCCATTTTGGTTAAAACAAACAACAACAAAAAAAGACAGACATTGGTCAGGAGCTGCTAACAACTGTAGCATATTAATCAATTAGCAGTATAGAGATTCAACTATTTCAATTCTCCATCTTAATCTTCTCTCGAAAACAACAGTGCAAATAATGTTAAGTTAGCTGAGACACTCTGCCTTTAAAATTATCCTTCTATACAACAATGTTATTAAATTAAATGTATTAAAATGATATATCTTTGAGAAGATAATAAAAAAATCTCATGAAGACAGTGAGAAATTAAAAGGCAATTAGAAGGAAAAAATTGAAGAAGCACACATTTGGTCAGTTCAAAAGATTTCTTACAGAATACTTATAATAAATTTGATTTTGCTTATTCTGCACATAAAAAAATTACAATTCACTGTAGAAATGATCCCTTTAGCACTGTATTCAGCAAAAAAAGTATATCCCTCAAGTTTATATTCAAAAGAAAAGGGCTTAACAAAATAAAAGGTAGTCAGCAATTTTTAATCACTACTGAAAGATTCTGGTGGCAGACATTACGTTGTAGCCTTTCTTCAATCAAAAAACACATGGCAGTGACACGCTACAACAGCAGCACGACTAACAGCTGTGGAGTTCCCAGGCCAGACAATGCAGCTCAATGGGTACTCACTGTAACCAACCGCCATGACTGTCCTTGCTTACAAGGCTGAAGAGATCCACAGATTTGACATTTTAATTTTGTCACACCATCTAAAGCCCTCAAACAGACGAAGGAAGATAAAAGCTATCAAAGCCAATGTTTCCTGCTGCACTGCCTGAGTTTTTAAGGTACTATGCATCCAAATGCACCATTATGACAAAGAGTAATTTAACTGCAACAAAGACTGCCATCAAGTGATAAAAAGTACAGTAGAAAAAAAAAGATAGGAATAGATTTTATTGTTTTATTTGTAATATCAACAGAGGAAAACAACGCAGAGAGGTAAATTTTTTTGAAATTTTACTGTGTTTTACGTGAAAGTTTACAGTATAAATTAGTTTCTCATTCAAAAATTTATACAAATTGTTTTGCGATAACTGGTTGCAATCCCCGCAATATATCAGCACTCTCCTCCTTTCTCTTTACAACCCAGGTTCCCTGTGTTTCCTGTCCCTTCCTGTCTTATCATCTTTGCTTTTGGGCAGGTGATGCCCATTTGGTCTTGCACACTAAGTGAACTAAGAAGCACATTCCTCACATGTTATTGTTTGTTTTATAGGCCTATCTAATCTTTGGCTGAGAGGTGGACTTCGGGAGTGGCTTCATTTCTGAGTTAGCAGGGTGTCTGGGGGCCATAGTCTTGGGGGTTCCTCCAGTCTCTGTCAGATCAGTAAGCCTGGTCTTTTTTCCGTGAATTTAAATTTTGTTCTGCATTTTCCTCCTGCTCTGTCTGGAACCCTCTATTGTGATCTCTGTCAGAGCTGTCAGTGGTGGTAGCCAGGCACCATCTAGTTCTAGGCAGAGGGGTACTTTTTAACTCCAGTTATAATACCTGATCACCAGATAGTAAACATATTCCTGGACATCATAAGGAAAAAAATTATCCTAGCAAAAAAAAAATAGTAATAATTTTACTGTAACTACTATCGGTAGATCCAAAAGCATCATACTGCAATTACTATTCATAACACAAAGACAATATAATCTTTTTCCACCTTGCCACCTCGTATTCATCCTCTACAATAAGAATACACCATGTTATCCTTAGGGGGCAGTGAATTTATGTTAATGGGGGAGGAACAACTCAGAAAAGAAGGGTGAGAATGGTTACACAACTCGAAGAACGTAATCAGTGTCACTAAATGGTATGTGTAGAAACTGTTGAATTGGTTTTAAGTTTTGCTGTGTATAGTCTCAACAATAACAAAATGAAATTATATATATAGATACACACATATACACCATAGTTACTGAATCAGATTTAATACTTTTTCCAAATACTAAAATAATTATGGTTAAATTAAGTTTAAAAAAAAAAAGTAACATTTATACTGATTACTGCTGACCAAGCATTAAAATTAAACTTTAATAAGCAGTATGATATAGAGTTGGAGCCCTGATGGCACAGTGATTAGGAGCTCAGCTACTAAACAACAGGTTGGCAGTTCGAATCCACCAGCTGTTCCTTGGAAACCCTATGGGGCAGTAATTCTACTCTGTCCTATAGGGTTGCTATGAGTTTGAACTGACTTGACGGCAACAGGGTTCTTTATGGTACAGAGTTAGAAAGATTATTAGTTTGGGAGTCAGAAAGACTTGAATTTAAATCTTCACTCCTAGTTTCAGTTTCTCTATCTAAGAAAATGTGATAAGATATTAATTCAGAGGGATTGTACTAATGTCCCTAAAATTTAGCTAATTATAAATCTCTTAACCGATTTCTTTTAACAAAATACGGGTAAAATATAATGCAGTTATTACCCCGTTAATCTATCAGTTTATTCAAACTACAACATATTAAAAATAACTACAGATTCTCAAGAAATTAGCTAGTATAACTTATTTAAGATTGTTTACATTGTTTTCTTCCCAATTCAAATTCTCGAAAGAAGTTGTCCATATAGGTTAAGCACAGATAACTCTTTCAACAAATATTCACCACCTACCAATAATGGCACATGGGACACAGAGATATTACATGGAACCATTCCTGAAGGAGATCATAGTCTAGTCTAAAAGAGGTGACAGATAAAGACATAAATCTAAATAGAAGGTGGTAAGGCCCATAATCAAAATATATATAATTAGAGAGGTCACAGGAAGGGAGTGACCCCTCCAAAAGCTGAATTTAACTAATTTAATATGAAAGTCAATAAACAGCCAGTTAAGGAATGAGATTGTAAGATTGTAATACACACTATTTGCCAGCAGGAGGGAGTGACTAACTTATTTTTAAGATAATTTGTAAGAAAAAAAATCAGAACATTAACTCTTTCTTCACTGGAAACTGGCCATTAGTAGGAGGAAAGAGGCACTGCAACGTTGCAATTCAAACAAAACAGGATTAAAGGAAAAAAAAAAAAGGACGGCAGGGACAGTTCACTCAACCTAGTAACACCTACTCCAAGTATATGAGCACTTCCTTTACATTTGGCTGCTTTACTACATATTAACATATAATTTAAGAGTGTTCACCTAGAATGGAAAACAGATTTTCACCTATTATGCCGATTATGATCAACAGTGGCTGCCTACAGTGTTACGTTGAGAATGATTCTGAGGCCGAATTCAGACTCAGCAGGACTCTTATGAACCATTAGAACCATTAGCAATGTCAGCCATGAGTGAAGAAAGGGGAAAACGGAGGATGTGTACTGTGTATTCAACATCTTCAGTATCTTGCATGTTCTCTGGAAAATCTTACCTGATTTGCCTAAGAGTCTCCAAAAAAGCTGAATTTAATTTAATACGAAAGGCAACAAACAGCCAATCAATTAAGGGATAGGACTGTAAGAAATACTGTTCAGAGAATCTATCCAGTCCACCAGTCATTCCTTATTTTCTGAAAATTGTTCCCTGATCCCTGAGTGGACCATATTACAACATGGGATGATAAAGTTTCTCTCTCCTGGGAATTTAGAATTGGAATCAAAAAGGGCCAGTTTAGTTTTTTAATAGATGTAACTGCAGCGTGCAAACTTAAGCCAGTTTGATTTCTCTTATTTGCAGCCAAAGAAGCAATGGTAGTCATGTACTACCATTCAGATAGAGAAGCAGAAAAACTACTCAGTCTGCAGAGAGATGAATGAAGAAAATCTACAGAGCCAGAGAAACTAGGAAAAGAAAGACAATACTTTCTGGATTCCTGACAACATTTCTGTCCCTTCCTCAGACTCACTACACCCCCCTACACTTGGATTCTCAAGATTCCTTTTTTCTTTACTTAAGCCAGTTTGAATTGATTTCTGCTATTTACAGCCAAAGAGGATTAACTAATAAATAAAGGGATAAAAAAATTATGAAAGAGTGAAAGAAAACAATCTTATACTGGAAAAGGAAAAAAAAGAATAAAAATTTTTAAAAAATCAAATCTACTTCTTAACCATACTTAAAAGTTATAAAAGAAATTTAATCCTACAGTCTCTACACTCTTATTAAAGCAAGTATGTGACAAACATAAAGAAACTTGACCTTTGTTTCTTCTATCCTCACTGCATCCAGTAGATAATGAAGAAGCTCTTGGCTGTCTTGCTGTTGTAAACCTTTAAATCGAGGGGCCCTATGATTTAAAAACAAAACAGGAAAGAAAAATAAAGCAATTATTTCATAGTACATCAGCAATATGTTACTATTATTTAAAATCACTCTTAAACAACACATATTCAAAAATTCCATTTACAGCTTTTTCCACTTGGAAAGACAAAACATGATTACTACTCCAAATAAGATGAGATTGTAACTACATACTGAGAACACTATGGCTAACATTTACTAAGCAACTACTATATGCCAAGCACAATACTAGGAACTTTACATATGTTAAGTCACATAATCCTCAAGCAACCATGGATGTACTGTTATCTCTAACTTATACATGAGGGCTTGGAAGGATTATTTAATAATTTGTAAGGTCACACAGAGAGCAAAAAAACAGTATTCAAACCTAAGCCACTGTGCTCTATTACCTTCCTACATTAAATAACCAAAAGAGAGGCAAGAGATTAATCATATTAAAACACAGGACTATAAATTAATATCTCTGTGAACGTGTTTCTTTCAAGAATTCGACAATTAGATTTCTTGTGTATTAACTAAATAAAAAGATCAAGTGCTGTTCATGGAGATATCAACACAGCAAATGTTCAGTTGATTTCAGTAACTTTGAAAAGTTATATTTTCTGCAATAAACTGCAATGCTATAATGAACATTTTTACCTCAAATGAAAAATAAATAAACCCCTATCTCACATCATGCACAAAAATCAATTCTACAAAGATTAAAAGAGTTAAAAGTGAAAAGCAAAGCTGAAAAGCTTTTTGGACAAAAATGTAGTCAAATGTGTTTATGATCTCAGGATTGAAATTTTTAAGACAAAACACTGAAACCATACAAAGAAAAATTCTGGCAACAGTTCATCCATAGATAATTCACAAGACAGGAAATCTGAATGGCCAAACACAATATGAAAGGAAGGAAAGGTAAATTTTTAAAAATGATATAATACGGCATTCCATCAATCAAACATAAGCGCTGGTAAGGACAAAGAGAAATGAGAACTTTCATACACTGCTGGTGAGAGTACAGATGAGTAAAACCACTTTGGAGGAAAACTGGCAAATTTCTAGACAAACTAAAAATGCTTGTAGCTTATGATCCAGCAATTTCACTTCTGAAACATTCATGTAACATTTCAATAATGTGTCCACAACAGAACAATGGATACTGTTGTGTGCAGTTTTCAACCCAAAGTGACCCCATGTGATAGAGCAGAACTGCCATAGAGGGTTTTCTTCGCTGTAATCTTTACAGAAGCAAATTATCAGGTCTTTCTCCCATGGAGCTGCTGGGTTTGAACCACCAACTTTTCAGTTAGCAGCTGAGCATTTAACCATTTACACCACCAGGGCTCCTTTTAGAACAATGGATAAACTGTGGTATATTCATACAACAGATTATACTCTAGCTAACAGACTACTGTATTTTTACTCAAATAATGCACGCCTTCTACATTTGCCATCCATGCCCTCCCCCAAGTATTTTCATAAGCGTCGCTATGCCAATTTTTTTTTACATGTTGCTGTGAAAAAAATTAACATAGTGCACTTATGAAAATACCTCACAGGGGGAGGGTGTGGTTGGCAAACAAACGTAGAAGGCACGCATTACTTACGTAAAATATGGTAGACTTTATCCTAAGGGAAATAATCAGGCAAGTCTACAGAGTAGATATTCCATTAAAAATTTAAACAATTTTAATTATAGCTTATATTTATCAACTGTTTACTATGCACCAAGTAATGTGTTAAGTGTTCATCATATATATTTCATTTAATCTTCACAAACCAAAAAAACGAAACCTATTGTTGTTGAGTCGATTCTGACTCTTAGCGACCCTACAGGACACAGCAGAACTGCCCCATAGGGTTTCCAAGGAGTGGCTGGTGGATTCGAACTCCCAACCTTTTTTGGTTAGCAGCCAATCTCTTAACCACTGCTGAAGAACCTACGAAGTTCTATTATTAATTAATCTCATTTTAAAGATGAGGAAAAGCAAAGCCTAGAAAAGTTAGGTAACTTATCGAAGATCACACAGCTCCGTTCCCATTTCTCTCTGTCCTCACCAGCATTTATTTTTCATCGATGGAATGCCCTGTTATCTCATTTTTTAACATTATGTTTGCTTCTTTTCATATTTCATTTGGCTATTCAGGTTTCTTCTCTTGTGAATTATCAGTGGATGTACCATTGCTAGAATTTTCAATCTGTTCTTTGTATGGTTAATATGTTTTGCTTAAAAATTTCAATCCTGAGATCAATAGTAAATGGATTAATTAAAATCACTATGTATTAATAAAATTCAAAGAATACTGTGCTATTCTTTAAATATATGTAATTCTGTAGTTTTTGACAGGGAAAGAAGCCCTCAGTAGATTGTAAAGTGAAAAACACAGGTAATAAAATAGTTTGTATATATAATGTAAGGATAAATATGAAGCAATATACAGCAACATGTTAACAGTTCTAGGTGGCAGAATGTAATGGTTTTCAAACACATACACAATTTCTTCAACATTCCTCCCTTTAAAAGGTGAAATCTAATTCCTCTCCCCTTGAATGTGGACTAGACTTACAGAACAATTTTTTTACAAGTAAAATATGGGAGGAGTCCCTGGGTGGCATAAACGGTCAATGTGCTTGGTGGCTAACCAATAGGTTAGGGTTCAAATTCACTGAGAGGAACCTTGGAAGAAAGGCCAGGCAGTCTGCTTCTGAAAAATCACCCTATGGAGCACAGTTCTACTCTGACACACATGGGGGTCACCAGGAACTGGAACTGGCTCAATGGCAAGAGGTTTGGTTTTGGCTAAAGCTATGTGACTTCCCAGACTAGGTCACAAAAAGGATACACTGCTACCTGGCTCTCTTGTTTAGATGACTCATCCTAGGAAAGTCATGTGAGCTCTGGGAGGTCATGTGAGAAATACATGTGAGCTCTGGGAGGTGCCCAGAGGGAGAGGAACCAAAAGCTATGCGAGTGACTTCCTCCAGCTCCAATCAAGCCTTTGGATGATTGTAGCCCTGGCTTACATTTCATTGCACCTCATAAGAGAACCTGTGCCAGAACTGCCCAGCCAAGCTGCTCCCTCTCAAATTACTGACCCACAAAATCCATGAGAGATATTGCTGTTTTATGCCACTAAGGCTTGGGATAATTTATTATGCAGGAATAGATAACTAATACATAGGATGAAGGATAGTAAAAATTATGTCACCTTGGGAACTTAAAGATTAAATTTCAAAAGAGAAGGCAGATGCTAAATTTCCCTCAAGGGTTAATTGTAGATAATTGTTAAAAACCAACTTGGATTTCCTAAAAGAATTAAAACAAAAAACTTCCAACTTTAGTTTGCCTGAAAGTAATAGTATCTCTATGTAGCATATGGTTCACATTGGCTTCCTACTGCTTAACTGTTACTCAAAACGCCAACTTACAATTTTTAATATTTTTATATTAAGGCCCCCAAAATCATTTCATTATAAATTTTTTAATTTCAATACAGCTCCCTTTCCTTTCTGAAAGTTTGCTCAAAAAATTTTTTTTATAAAGGATTATAGTATACTGTGGAGTTTTTGGGTACAACAATGGTTAAGGTGCTCGACCGCTAATTGAAAGGCTGGAGGTTCAAGTTCACCCAGAGGCACCTCAGAAGTAAGGCCTAGTGACCTACTTACAAAAAATCAGTCACTGAAAACCCTATGGAGCACAATTCAACTCTGACACACATGTGGTCACCACAGTCAGAAAAGACTTAACAGCAACCAGAGCTTTTTTGGTTTGTAGTATACTGTACTTCCATTCTGAGAATTTGGTAGCACTCTTTAAGGTACTAACACACCACAGAATACCATAAAATTAGGATTAAATGTCTTTGAACATTATTCAGCCACATTTTGTTGAGTTGATTACACTTCCTTGGGGACAAAGCCCAAAGACAGCTGAGCACATCAGTACTAATTAGCAACATGGAGTAAAGGAAGCAAAAGACAGGTGTGAATGAGAAGGGAAAAAAGAGTCACTCTATAGCGTCTCTGAACCTTTTTTTAAAAAAGTGCACATAAAAACTGGCGAAATTCGAATATAATCTGTACCAAAGTTGACGGTATTATATTAATGTCAATTTCCTAGTTTTGACAGCATATATGGTTGTGTAAGATATTATCATTGGGGGAAGCTGAGTAAAGGGTACATGGGAATTCTTTGTACTATTTTTGCAACTTCTTGTGAGTCTTAAAACTATTTCAGAATACAAAGTTATTTTTTAAAAAAGGCCAGAAGAAAGTTGAAGCACTTGTCCCCAAACAACATTCACTGCAGGTGGTCTGATAATTATCATTGTAATAGAAATTTTAAGAGATTGGTTCAACTTTCAAAGTCAATGAACATGGATAAATCTCAAAGTTAATTATGCCAAGTGAAAAAAGTCAGACAAAAAGAATACACAAGTTATGATTTCATTTACATAGAACTCTAGAAAATGAAAACGATAGTGACAAAAAAGTAGGAAACGAGTAACCCAGGAGGGAGGAGGTTCATAGGGAGGGAGTACAAACGGGCTAGAAGAAACTTGAAGGTGATGGATATATAATGAACGTGGCAATGATGTCACAAATGTGAACATATATCAAAACTTATCCAATTGTACACTTTAAATATGTGCAACTTCCTGTATGTCAAACATACTTCAATAAAGCTAAAAAGAATATCAATACAATTCACTAAACCAACAGGCCAAAAAAGAAAAACCACATGATTATTTCAACAGGTGCAGAAAGGCATTTGAACTTTCAGAACACCGGTAACGGTAATTTCCTCAATCTAATAGGAAGGAATTTATTTTAGAAAGTCTACAGCTATCATCATACTTAAGTGTGAAGGACTGAGTGTTCTCCCCCTAATATCAGGAAAATGGCAAGGATGCCCACTTCACCACTCCAACATTGTCCTGGAGAGCCTTGCCAGTGATATAAGGTAAGAAAAAGATATAAAAGGATACAGATGGGCAACAAAGAAATAAAAGGGTCTTTATTCACCAGTAACATTATTATTTATATACGAAATCCCCAAAAATCTACATAAAGCTACCGGAACTAGCAAGTAAGTTGAACAAGGTAGCAAAAACAAGATCACTATACAAAAATCAATTGTATTTCTATATACTAACAACAAACAATTGGAAATTGAAATTTTAAAAAATGTGCCAGTTACAATAAATAGAATTAAAAAATCATGAAATTCTTAGGAATAAATCTAAAAAACAGGTCCAGGATTTGTATGATGAAAACTATAAAACACTGACGAGTAATAAATACATTAGTATTTCGTAACCAATGATTGTTCGATTAAAAAGGTAAATGCACCCACTTATGACAAAGCTGATTAAAAAGAACTTTAGGAGAAAGTGGTCCTCTTTCAGTCTCCTTCATGCTGTGAAGAAACACGAACAAGGCTGAGGTCAGTGGCCCAGGGCTTGGAAGTTCCACCATTAATGGATCCTTTAAAAACATGATCAACTCTACATCAGAAATATACAATTTTAAAACAGAATATCATTTTAAAAAGTCTAAGAATTATACTTTTAAATGATAGCAACTAAATTGCCTCTAGCGTATTAAGAACTTTTCTTCCCTTATAAAATATATTACAAATAGAGGAAATATTAAATCTCTTGCCTTGACAAAACACGTATTTTCATATCTTCCACCCTTTACTTACAGAACTATTAGCTTAAGAGTGAAATCATTAATTTTTAATTGTTTTTAACTGTCCCTTAATGTACACTCTCACAAGTAAAATGACTCATCTGCTTGTATTTGTAGATCTTCATAAATAATCATAAATTATATTTAGTAGGAAAACTCCCCATCTTTCTCTTCCTTAAATATTTTACTAATAAGGAATAGGAAATTATCTATTACTATATTGTGATAAGCGTTTTTAGAACCCCTCTTCTTTAATTGTTTTCAAAGCTATACAGACTCCACTTCACTCTAATGTGTACACATGTACACACACACAGCTCAGTTTCTAACTACAATCATATTACTAGTGTCAATGCCTTCCAGCCAAAGAATACACCTATAGTTGAACAAGTTGGGTCTACTACTCATTGCAATGAGGGAGAAAACACACCAGGGGCAATCGGGATATCTCAGTAAGAAGGTATTAAAAAGAAACTCACAGGATTTGGGGTTTGACTGGGTGATTTGTGGGAGGGTCTAAGGAAGCAGGGGTTCTCTCTAGTCTAGCTACTGTCAGAAAGTGGGGGTAATTCAATGATTGGGCATCTCAATAAATCTTATCTCTGCGAGGAAAAACTAGAATGAGGTTAAAGCTATAGTTGGTAAAGAAGTAAACTGGTCTGATGATAACATTTGGAAATGAAGAGTGGTGATACTTGCACAACATGACGAATGTAATTGATCTCACTGAATTGTACATGTAAAAAAAGTCAAAATGGGAAATGTTTTGTTATATGTATGTGTACACACACACACACACACACACACAATTTAAAAAAGTAGTAGTCACTTATTTTGGCAGAGAGAGGGGTATTTGGGATTTTGTCAGTGCAGTTACCATGTTTTTGTCTGTGTTTAGACAAAATTATGATGTAGCCTTATCTCATTTTATCATAGTCTCTGAGTAACCTGGAATAAGGCTAGTGTTCTGAGAGACTGTTTATGTCTAATAGAATAACATGGCCTACCTGTGAGTGCCAGGCTAGCTTCTGAATGTCAGGGGCTACTCGTTTTTTTTCTTTCTCACTAGCCTAAAACCCATCATTGGACTAGGCTCCCAAAAACCTTTAGTTGCTCACTATTAAAATTAAATCTACCTTTAAGGAACAAAAATGTTACATTTAAGCAAATGTCACCTGTAACTACAAAACAGGGGTTCTAGATATTTTTGCTCAACAAAAGTCAAACTTCATTTGTTTTTTCTAGTATGTTTACCTCAATATTTTTGTATTGTTTGATTCATGATATGTCTGAACTATAACACATCTTAAAGCCATATTTTTAGAAGTTATAAAATTATTTCTTTCCACAAATGCTTCTGAATTTTATTTTTCTTATTATTTTTTAATCCTCTAACTACCATCCCAGCCGACAGTTCTAAGAAATAGGAAGGCTAGATTTCAGGAACATCAGTGGTTTATCTGAAAAGAGCTACTCTCTACAGTTATACTTCTTACTCACCAGCTGAGAGTCTGAAGAAGGAAAGATTTTTAATTTTGTACCATTTTCTTTGATCTCATTCATCAGTTCAGTAAGAATGTAAGTCTGTGCCAAGTTCTAAAAGAAAACAAAAGTAAAGTCTTCTGATTCAGTTATAATATGCCTTTGATTTTATGGAATAAAATAAAAATCAAAGTTTCAAATTTCATTTAGCAGAGCAAAAATGTCCATTTCAAAAAAACTAAAAAAATTTAAATAAATGCACTTCACATGTAGTAAATGTCACTATTACTGATAAAGCCATGATAAAACAGAGAAGACCTTTAAGAAGCACTGGGGGAAAAGAAGATGGATGCATGCATAGACGATGGCTACAGATAGCCTACAACAAATGAGAAGAAAACAGAGAGAAACTTCTAGAGGAACATAGCATTCATTTGACAGGCTACAGGTATGTCAATGAACATACAAATGGAAGACAAAAATGGTACAATATTCCTGAAGATGTTAAAATCTTTCATTCTAAACCAGTGGTTCTCAGCCTATAGTTTTACATTAGAATCATCTCATCTATGGCTGATAACAAAAACAAAATAAAAACCAAAAGATCTGACCCCAGACTTCCTGAACCTGAACCTTTTAACATGAAACAGCAGATATCTTTATTGTTGTTTGTTTTTTAAGTTCCACATATGATTCTTATAAACTCCAAAAGCTAGATTCTAAAGGTAATTCCTGATGAACCAGCAGGACTCTATGAAAGCAGAACTGAATTGACACTATGAGAGAGAGAGAGAGAGGAGGCAGCATTTATTCCCCTAAGCAGGAAAACTACTAAAAAATTACTGTATTAAAAAAAAAAAATTACCAAATTCCTACTAAGTTTATAGTAATATATTAGATGCTGCAACTTGGTAAGAATTTAATAACTGGATAATGACATTACTACCAGTATAAACAAATAGAATGTGAAATTCCGGAAAGTAAATGCTTCTACCTACTGAAACACTTTTTACCAAAATTCATTTTCACTGATAATTAAGTGTCCTTGCTTAGGAGGACTCAGAGCTACCAAATACTGAATAAACTATAAATTAATTAAAATGATCTTTTAAATTTTACAAAGCTTTCTGATGACTCTTACCTGCATGACTGCATTAAAAAAGCACGTATTTCCTAAATTTGTAATTCCTTTCACAGATGTTACACTGCTATCTTTTCTTCCTTTCTTTATTTCACCTGTTTCACATTTTTCTTCACAAAGTTTTATGATTCTAGAAAATGTACCTATAAGTTAGAAAAAAACATAGCTGACATGAAATATAAAATTAAATATACATAATATGACAAGATTTTCCCCCTTAATCAATGTTCCTGAAGGACAAGAGTAGAAAAATAAAGAAATGTCTTTGATTTTATATCTTATTGCTAAAGCAATTAATTCATTTAATATACCAATCTGTACCTCATACCATATTACAAAATAAGTTCTAGATGAATTTAAAAACTAAATATAAATTAATAAAGTCATAAAACAAGTAGAAAAGACCCAGATCGTAGCTTCTAAATACCATTCCCCATTAAAAGGAATGAAGACTCCTTGAAGAAAAGGCTGATTCTAAGTCTGGGGCAATGAAGATACAAAATGAGTCATAACATTTTTGTTGTGCCAGAGAACAAAGAAGTGCTAAAAAGAAAAAGTGATGGGAGTAGGTCAAAATACACACGAGCCATCTTGCACAGGTTCCCACTATCCCAATCTGGGCCAGTTTGACTATCAAAATTAATAAGGACAATAATAGATAATTATTCACTGAACGAAATGAGAATGAATCTAAACTGAATACATAAATAAGAGAAACACAAATTGAAGGACATTCTATAAAATAACTTACCTATGTTCTTCAAAAATGTCAACGGCATGGAAGACAAAGAAAGAATGAGGAACTACTCTAGATTACAGGAGACTAAAGAGATATGAGGAGTCCATGTGTGGTGCAAATGATTAACACACTTGGCTGCTAGCTGAAAGGTTGGAGATTTGAACCCACCCAGAGCTACCCTGGAAGAAAGGCGTGGTGATCTACTTCCAAAAAATCAGCCACTGAAAACCCTATGCAGCACAGTTTTTACTCTGACACACACGGGGTAGCCATGAGTCAGAATCAAACTGCAGATGGTAAAGAGCTACCACTATTGAATACAATTATTAATTATTAATACATACTGTCTTGCCTTCCTAATTAACTTTTAAATGTTTGGCTGTCTCAGCTCTCCAATTAGATTCATGGAGATCAGGAAACACACTTCCACAGGGGTAGGATTTTAGGAAGAATATACATAATAAAAATTCAATATAAAAAAAAATGCAAGATTAAACAGCAGGTTCAATAGAATTTTAGCCCTCTAGGTTTCTGATGAATTCTTAAGACAAAATAAATTTAAGATCCCCCCACTTTTGTACAACAGCATTAGAGGACATGAATCAGGGCGGAGGAGGCCCTGTTCTCAGGGACAGGAGCAGACAGCAAACACCATAAGTTGAAGCTTTAGTCTCAGGCAGGGGCATACTGATGTCATTCACATTCTGTTGGTTCAAATGAAGCTTGACTCGGCACCTGTGACTGTTGCCAAAGCAAAGGCATTTAGATATGGGGGTCCAGTATCAATCAAGTGGAGTTATTAAAACTCATTTACTGCAAAAATATCCCAAAGAGGAATGCCTAAACTTGAGGCCAGGGATGGAGAACAGTAGTCCTTACTTCACTCTAGGCCCACTACACTCATTAAATAGATTTATTTCCTGAGCAGGGAACCATGTAAGTAGGTGAGTTAGAGAGGATTTCTAAAAAATAATTTTCCCAACCTCAAATCTTCCAGATAATTTAGAAACTATTACATGGGAAAGTGGCAAGCACAACAAGATTATATAATTTGCCATGAAAAAGAAACAGAACCAGATTTCAAATGTAGGCAGTCTTGTTCTAGAATCCCAAGTAATCGCCAATTCCAAATAACTGTCTCTATTAGGCTCATTCTGAAAAGCGAGAATGATGTCTCTATCTCATCGAGTTCTCATAAGGATTAAATAAGCTAATATTTGTAAAGTGCCTAGTATAGTATGATAAATAGCTGAGTTGTTGTTGTCGTTGTGTGCCACTAAGTCAACTCCGACTCACAGCAACCCTATAGGACAGAATAAAACTGCCCCGTAGGGTTTCCTAGGCTGTAATCTTTACAGGGGTAAAACGCCAGGTCTGTCCTCCTGCAGAGCTGCTAGTGGGTATGAACTGCCAACCTTGTGATTAGCAGCCAAGTGCTTAACCATATGTCACCAGGGCTTGCCAAAATTATTACTTGTGCCAAAATCAAACCTTTATGTCCATTGTTTATTTGCTCTCATCACTTTTCTTTATTCATTTCCTCTATATTCTGAGTATTGTTTTCTCAAGTTTATACCTTATTTCTATTTGGATTTTCTGAATTGCTAACATGTGTTATACCTTTTGTACTGGTTTTCATAATTTCTTGGCTTTTCTAACATGTGGAAACACCTCATTGAGAAAAAAGAATTGGTGGTTTCTAAGATGTTTCTTACATGAAACAAATCTTCTCCATGGAAAAAAAATTTTCTTCCAGGTCCTAACAACTTTTCTCCTACCTTGTGCTGTAATATTTTTTCATAAACCCTATTACTTACTCTTTCCCCCTTTACTCCTGTTTGTTTAATCTTTAAATGTTATTGGTTGTTACCAGCTATCTATTGTTACCCAGATATTGAGGAGTTATTTTCAAATCCCAATCTCAGAATCCTGAGTTAATGCAGAGGTGCTAACAAGGTAGGTCTCTTTTCCTGTCCTACAGATTTTAAAATGGGTGATAATAAACAAACCCCATACAAGAGCTTAGGGGCAAACGCCGGTGTAATCATTAAAGCAGGTCACTGACGTATGAAGAGAAAAAAGAAGGGGGAAGAGGCCAGACAGTATTCAAACCTGCAAGTGAATGTAAAAGCAAAAGAAAAAAACTAGTCAGTGTTTAAGAAGCACTACACAAACAAGAGAAAGCTGATATGGATTCTGGCTGGATTTGTAATGAAAGCAGTCTGCCTCTTTATTATATCTGAGATTCCAACTACAGCCTACAATAGGCAGGTTTCAGGCTCTCATTATGGCCGCTGCCACTAGATGCTTTCACAGTGATTAAGAGACTTAACATGAAAAAGTAATTAAATCCAAGCATTAGTCCATCTTCTCAGGCAAGGCTGTTACTCTGATTACTATTTTACGTTTACAAAACTCATTCTCCAAGAGCTTAAGTGATTTGCCTAAGGTCACAATGCTAATCTTCTGACTATAAATCCATTATCATTTTACCATATAAATTCTCTTCAGTGATTTGTGTACAGTGAGAAGAAACACAAAAAATACAATTCTTATAGATTTAGGTATATGCAATCTTGACTGAACAAATACGACTCCTCAAAAGTATTTACTTTAGTTAACATTCTTAATAAATGTTGCTATAATATTTTTTAGCTTATTAAGATGAAGACAGCTTCCATTTGCTTCAAAATAATTCAAAGGGAAGGAAAAAACAGGTAAAAATAACAATTAAATAGGATTGGCCATGAGTTGATAAATGTTTAAGCTGGTGATGCATCTATGAGGGTCCATTTTTCGTATTCTTTCTACATTTGTATGTGTTTGAAATGTTCTAAAAAATTTTTTTAATTAAAAAGAAAACAGAATGGTTAGTGAAACATAAAAAAGAAAATCAAACCCAAACCCACTGCCGTCGAGTCAATTCCGACTCATAGTGACCCTACAGGACAGCACAGAACTGCCCCATAGGGTTTCCAAGGAGCAGCTGGTGGATCTGAACTGCCAGTCTTTAGGTTAGCAGCTGAGATCTTAACCACTATGCCACCAGGGGAAACATATAAACTATATAAATTATATTAACTATATATATACATTATTCATTTAGGAAAATAGTTCCAGAAATAAATTATATTTTAATTTTGCAAGGACATTTTTAAAACTGTAATATGCCAATAATTTATGTATCTGTATACCACATTTATCCATCAGTTTTCAAAACATCTGGGGTAGCATCCTAAAGTAAACAATGTTCACAAGACCATCTGGACAAAACTGCAGGCAAAAAAAAAAAAGAATAAACATATGGAAAAGCAGATTTTCCCCTTCCCTTCAGCAGTAAGGGATAACAAATGTTGAACCTAGATCTATCCACGCTTCACTGTGCGATGCGTTTCAGCACCACCTGGCTCTCCATGCTTAGCCACCAAATACGGACAGCACTGCCAGAAAGAACATATCCACAGGGCAAAGGCAATAAAAATATTTTATTTCATGGTTAAATAGCCACTTCACGTAAGTGGCAAGGGTCTGTTTGTTGACTTTTACATGTCTGTGAGAAAATACTCAGAATTAATTATGCTATTAGACTTTAATATTAAACGAATCAGAATTTAACTAGACAACAGAATGACGTTTTCTAAGAGTTATTTAAGTGTGCATTACTTAAGTGTTTAAGTTTTTTATTTTACTAACAGCACATTTATAAAATGTAATAATTCAAACTCAACTGATTTATCAAATGTCCATTGTGTGCCAGGTACTACATGAATCACTATCAATTATTTATACTTAATTGCTTATATGACTGGAGCATAAAGAATCAATATATAGTAAACACCACAGAAACACTAAGCCTTAAATTTAGGACAACATAATATGTTAGTAAAACTTTTAGAAATTAAGTATACATGCTGTACAAAAAAATCTGCTCGCTAAGCAAAACTATTATCAGCTCAAAGTTTAAGATTCTAGTTTAAAATAGGGATGCCTGAATCAGTATGTCAATTATTTGACATATAAATAGGCATGTGTGTTTTAATAACAAGCAATTTATTACTTCTAATGAAAAATGATTACTGATCATTTTGTTTTCAGAAACACCAAAGCTTTCTCAATACAGCAGTACAAAGATTTTAGATCATGTTCACTTGAAGAACTCGCCTCTTCCTCTATAAGCACAGAACCAAATGCACTGACTGAACTTCAAGTTGTTCTGGAGTATGGTATATAAAATTATAAGGCTGCTGTAGCAATAACAAAGAACACAAACTTTCAAACCAAGTTTAAGGGTATTAAATCATAATATTAAAAAATTTTAAGTTTTTAATGAACATCTTTATAATCTTGGAATGCAAAAAGACTTTCAGAGCATGACTCCAATGACTCCAAAGAATAAAAACCACTACAGAAATGATTCATGGACCTGGCAACAAAGACATTCAAAATGTCAAGGACTGAACTGTGTCCCCAAAAAATATGTGTATCAGTTTTGGCTAGGCCATGATTCCCAGTATTGTGTAACTGTCCTCCATTTTGTGACTGATGTAATTTTCCTATGTGTTGTAAATCCTAATCTCTGCCTGCAGTTAATGAGGCAGGATGGGGTTATGTTGAAGAGGATTAGAGCGGGATGTAACACCCTTTCTCAGATCACATCCCTGATCCAATGTAAAGGGAGTTTCCCTGGGGTGTGGCCTGCATCACCTTTTATCTCATGAGATAAAAGGAGAGAGACGGGAACAGAGAGTTGGGGGACCTCATAGTATAAACAAAGCAGTGCTGGGAGCAGAGCATGTCCTTTGGACCCGGGGATTCTTGCACAGAGAAGCTCCCAGACAAATGGAAGATTGATGACAAGGACCTTCCTCTAGAGCTATAGGGAGAGAGTCTTCCCCTGGAGCTGGTGTCCTGAATTCAGACTTCTAGCCTACTAGACTGTGAGAGAATAAATTTCTCTTTGTTAAAACCATTCACTTGTGGTATTTGTTAGAGCAGTACTAGATGACTGAGACACAAAACTTCACTAAGGCAAAAAAAATAATATAAAAAACAAGCACTCTTATCAACTATAACATTTGTATAATCTTTCTGTAGGGCAGTTTAACAACAGTAATCAAAACACATTTAAGATACGTTTATCATTTGGCCAAGAAATTCCAGAAAAATTAAACTACATAAATAAAAGAATAAGCACAGAGATGCAGTTTCGTTCATCATGGAAGAGAATTAAAAACAACCAAGAGCGGATCTGTTGCCAGGTAATACTAAATTGATGTCTCTTTTCTCAAAGGTGTAACTATTCGTGAATTGCCTTGGCTAAACCAGGAAAGCACTGTCCCTTTTCTCTTTTACCAAAGGCATGGGGAAAGTAAACTTAATTTGCAGTCTGCTTATTAAACAAAGAGTCTGAGAGCATGATCTCCCTTAAATTACCACCTCTGGTAATTGTCCCTATTTTAGAGATGATAAAACTGAGGCACACAGCTAGTTAGTGATAGCAAGGATATTCAAACCCAGGCAGCCTGGCTTCAGAGTCCACACACTTGACCACTGTGCTCTATTATCTGTCTATTATAATAAGGTAAATCCGTGTGATAACAGTTTAAGACACCACTGAAATGCTAGTTCTTGAGCAAAAGCTGGATGTACTCAATTGTTGAATTTTTTTAGTGTTTGGTTTTATAGTTTTATTAGTTTACAGTTTAGAGCAGCCTTTCTCAAAGTGTTTCTCAAAGGAATTAAGCCCTAATGTCCTAGGCATCCACTGTATGCAATGAATTAACTTGTTCCCACGAATCTGGAAGTGAATCTCAAGCTCTTTGGGACAAGTGAGAAAATAGTCACTCAATTTTCTGTGGTCAGTGGTTCAGATAAGAAATCTAGGATTTAAGTCCCTATAGGAAAAATAAGTTGTTTTTCTAATTTTCAAAATATTCTTATCCCTACCACTTTTTATACACTGAAACAACTATTTCTAGTACTTATTTCTGAAAATGCATTTTTTTTTAGAAGCACAACCATCACTTTATATCAGAACAAACCATACCACTCTTTTAAAAAGTTTTAAAAAAATTACTAAATCACATTCAAAGTGTTATTGTAAAAGGGCACGGTATTATTTATCTTTAGATGCATTGTTTCAGATCCAAAACATATCATTTACTTTCTTATTTAAAGAAAAAGATACAGTATACTTATACTAAAGAACCAACGTAACTCAATGTCTTTTATACACTGTGAACATAAGCTTAATGAATTTAACAAACTGTAATATTTTATGCTGTCTTCAAGCTTGCTCAAGTCCCACTAGTATTAAAATTATGGGCCAAATTTATTTAGAAAAGACTGTGGGGCTGTCAATCATCTGTCTAGTTCACAAAGCAAACCAATATTCAACAGTATTATTTCACCAGTAATTCCTGTATTCTATAAGCATCGGTAAAATCCTCACGATATTTACAAGGCTATCAAAGTGACAAACTGCCTTTCAGAGAATATTGCCCCACCAGTCTTTTAAATAACATGTATTTCTGGATGAGTCTCACAAAGTTTTCTTGCCCCTTTTCAATCTTGAGTTATATAAGATCTTTTCATTAGTAGGAGTTTCTATTTGTTGTTTTTAGTTTTCTTGTGCGTGTGTGGGGGGGCAGTATTTTGTTTTTATTTTAAAAGGCCAATTCTAGCATCAGATGTGAAATCTACACAGCTGTAAGCATTCTTCTGGGAACTGGCACTGGAGCTCATCTCGACTGCTTAATTCAATTACCTAAATCAGTCATGTAGTAGTAATGTAATTTGCCCATTTCGACAGCTGAAAAGAAGTTTAATCTATAAAGAGTAAGTAAAAAGGAAAAACTACACTATTCCCCCACCTTGGAAGCAAATAATAAATACCTTACCTGTTTACTCTCAAAATCTATTAACTCCCAGTTAACCCCTGCTTTAGAAATCTTTATTTAACCATGTGATAAATTTATATTACCACAATGAACGAACAGATACGCAAACAAAGGCATTTGCATCTCTCCTTACTATCAAGTGATCTATATAAAATGCAAACTGTTCACTTCTCTACTTATAAGGCCCTTCAATATGTGTTCCTAGTCATCTCGAGTCTCACCTTTCATCATCCCCCAAAGCCACAAAACTCAGCCCTCCAGTTCTATAAAATTATCTGAGCATATCAAGCTCTCGCATCCAGGAGCCATTTCCTCTGCCTGGAACATACATCCTTCCTTTCCTTCTTTGCCTAGCTAATGTCTAGACATCCTTCAGCTCTCAACTTAGAAGGCTCTTCCTCAAAATAAAATTTTCTGGCTCGTATGGTCTAGGTTAGATACCGCTCCAAAGAATTCCCACAGTTCCCTGTACTTGCTCCATCACAGCACTATGTAAACAAGCAATTACAATTAAGTGTGATTTGTCTACATCCCTCACTAGACCAAAAGAATCCATAAACACAGGAAGTGAGAGTAGACTTGTCTCATTCACTACTGCTCAAACATCTGGTAAGAGGTAGAAAGTTAAATATACTAAAAAAAAAAAAAGAATGAATAAAATAAGTTTGATATTAATATTCAGTGTGGGATTTTGTTTTGTTTTTAGTAAAATAGTAAACATCTATTTCCTCAGTAAAAACTGGTCACACTTCCTTTTTGGTTTATTGTTGTAGTTTAAGTGAAAGTAAAACTGGTCACATTCTAAGGTAGTTCAAGTCAGCAAATATTTACTGCCTAGCCACCTAAGAGTCAAAAAGAATGTAAGTCAGGGTCCAGTCTTCAAGGAATTTATAGTCTTACTAGAGAAAATAAGACACATTCACACATGAAAGTTAAACAGTACAAAATAATAATGTGCTCCATAGATACTCAGACGTTAAGTACCAAAGAAGAGATAAGAGAAAGGGCTGGGAACGTATCCTGAAAGTAAGATTTAAGCTGAGCTTTAAAGGATAAGTAAAGCTGAAGACAGAAGAAACAGCATGAGAAATTACAAAGACAGAAATGTGCTAGTTCAGTGATTCTCAAAGCGTGGTCTGAAGACCCTCTCCCCTTTCAGTGGACTTCAAGGTCAGAAGTATTTTCATAATAAGCATAACATGTTATTTGATTTTTTAACTTTCATTCACTCTCACTTATACAATGGAGTTTTCCAGAGGCTCCATGATATGTGATATTACAACAGGTTGAATGCAGAATGAGGTAAGAGAATCCAGCTGTTTTCTATTAAGCAAGATGTTAAAGAGATTTATAAAAATTAAAACAATATCACTTGTAACATTTTTGTTTTGAAAAAATACTTGTTTCCCCTAGAAGTATGTTATTTGTGTTTATGGAATTGTTATTTTTCAGTAAATTAATAAATATTTTTATTTTTCTAGTTTGAATTTCTAACATGGCAAATATTGACAAATATACCCCACATAACAAAAGCTCTTTGGGTCCTGTATAATTTTTTAAGAGTATGAAAAAGGTACTCAAAAGTTTGAGGATCACTGGGCTAGCTGTTTTTAGAGATGGCTGGGACATCAGCCTGGACTCTCTGTGTAGAGAAGATGTGTTAGACACAAAATTAGCTTAGGCACTGTATAATTTACAATCATGTTTAAGGTGCAAGTATGGGCTTTCCTCTCAGTAACGTATTTTTATTTAGTGAAAAAATACAAAAGGAATCTTTTAAAATCATTCTTATCCTCCCACCTAAACACACACACAATGTATACACACACACACATATATGTATACATATAGTTTCATATTCTTTTAGAATTATTATATACAGGCATTTTTACAGTCTCCACAATTATCATTAAAGATGGCTGCATAATCATATCCAGCATTCTTATAAGCCTCAATAGTACTTTTCACATTTGATTTTCAAAGTATTTCACAAAAATATTCTGAAGCCTCACACTAAAAGAATATGGCAGATTAACAAAAACAAAAAAAACCAAACCCACTGCCATTGAGTTGGTTCCCACTCATAATGACCCTAGAGGACAGAGTAGAACAGCTCCACAGGGTTTCCAAGGCTGTAAATCTTTACAGAAGCAGACTGCCACATCTTTCTCCTGTGGAGTGGCTGGTGGATTTGAACCGCTGGCCTTTCAGTTGGCAGCCGAAAACTTTAACCACTGTACCACCCTGGTAGATTACGACTCCAAAATACTTATTTCTAGAATAGCAACAGATCTTATCTTTTAAATCAAACTTACCTGAGAGATCCTGTAGCTTGGACCACAAAGATAATGACATTTTGCCCACAAAACTTCTGGAGAAACCCTGAATTCAGTAATATGTATCTCCCTAACTCTGAAGGCTCTAAACCAAACCAAACCAAACCTGTTATCGTCGAGTCAATTATGACTCAAAGCGAGCCTACAGGGCAGAGTAGAACTGCCTCATCGGGCTTCCAAGGAACGACTGGTGGATTCCAACTGCCGACCTTTTGGTTAGCAGCCGAGCTCTTAACCACTGTGCCACCCGGGCTCCTTGAAGGCTCTACACACCCTCAAACTACCTCAAGAGCCTGTTTCTCACTATTCCAGGTGCTACTCATAGTTCCATAAGCACAACTAAGGCTTACATTGGTGCATCCCACCACCTGAAAAGACTTCTTCCCTCATTCTACCTGTCCAAAATTTATCCTCTAAGGGTCAACTTGAAAGCTAGCACATCCAAGATTCCTTCTGAGTTCCTTCCAACTGAACATTAATCCCTCCTTGAATATATGAAGGACTTTGCTTGAACATGGCTTACACAAATCTTATTCTGCTTGCACTATCATTGCTTTTTTATTTCATCTCCTTTTAGATCTTAAGTTTAAAGTTAGGGATTGTCTTATCCAGCTCTATTCCCTCAAACACCACGGGAAAGAGGGAGAAAGTGCTGAGGAAACTGCCCAATGTCACATAGCTAGTAACTAAAGGAGACAAATTTGAACGTCAGGCCCTCAGACTTAAAGCCCATGTTCTTTCTACCACACCATTCTGTACTCCCTGCTAGTAACTTCTTTGTAATAACAAACAAAGATCTGTAAAATTTAATGGAATTTAAGACTAGCTTTCTTGTTAACCTCAGGGAACCTCTGAGGTAGTGGATACAGAGAAAATAATTTCTACAATTATACTTTCTCTACACTTGGCATCACATCCCTACATATCTTTATATTATGGCCAACAAAACAAACTTAATGTACAGTTTTCAGGAGACAGCATTAAAACCAGCTTCAGTTCCTGAAGTATTAGATGTCTTTTCCTGGTTCTTTATTCAAGCAGAATTGAAGCTATGATTAGTATGCCTGGGACAGAGTAAGAATTCAATATTTGTTGAATAAATGAAGAAGTGACAAAATTAATCATTTCTTTTGCTGTCCAAGAGCTTAAGTTTACTTCGTCTGGTTCCTCCTCCAATCAGTTTCTTCACCATTACTGTCTCCTTAGAGTGATGGCTAATAAAAACAACTGGCAACTATTTTTGCATAACTTTTCAGTTTCTGATGCCACCTACCAAGCAGTTCAATTCTACTTCAAAGGCATCTCAAATTTACATCCCACTTATTAAGTCCCACTTCCACCTGTGCCTCTACTAGTATCTCTCACCTGCCTAGCCACAGTAACCTCCTTTAACCTTCGTAAGGATCTTCAGCCCTCTACTCTTAACCTTCTCTAATCTATTGTCCATATAGCAGGGTAATCTTTATTAAAAAAAAAAAGAAGAAGAAGAAAGAAATGATGGTGTTATTCCCCTGGTTAAAACACAGTAATAACTTCCCATTACCCTTCAAATAAAATAAAAATTCTTCACCATGGAAGTCCTTACAGTATCCTTCATGACCCCGCCTACCTACCTCTTAACTTCATCTCATTCTACTCTCCTCAGCAAACCCCATTTGGCTATATTGGCCTTCCTTGATCATAGGACCACTAAATTATTACCTAGCACCACTATCTGTTCCTATTCTTTGTAGCACTTACAAAAATTATTATTATACATTTGTTTATTTTACTGTCTCATCTATTAAACTGTATATACAGTTAGATAACACAGCTTATAATGTACATTGTACAATAAAAAAATAACAGATTAAAAAAAACAAACAAACCCATTGCCATTGAGTCCGTTCCAACTCATAGCGATCCTATAGGACAGAGCAGAACTGTTCCATAGGGTTTCCCAGGAGCAGCTGGTGGATTTGAACTGCTGACCTTTTGGTTAGCAGCCTAGTTCTTGACCACTGTGCCACCAGGACTCCAAACAACAGACAGCATTTAGTAAATATGTGCCAGGTATTATGCAAGTATTTTTACATAATTATTTCTAAATTTTTAAAAATGTTATCTCTAAGCTTCACATTCCCACAAGATAGAATTATCATAATTTTGTAAGTAAGGAAATTAAAGAATAAAAGCCACATGGCCAGTAAGTGGTGACACCTAAATCCAAACTCAAGGATGTCTGACTCCAAAATCCATGATCTTTTTATTTTACCACACTCTCCTGCTGCTCATGTTAGCTACATAAATACAAAATGGTAACATTATTAAGACTGCTGCCTAAGAATGCAGGACATCTTTACAGACATTGTAGACTGAGATGTCATAGTAAAATCTAAGGTATAGTACTCTTTATAAATCTATAAACTATATAAAGTATGAAATGTCATATTTTAATATAAATTCCTTTAGCAATTGTTTAACTTACTTGTTTGTGTTTTAGAAACATGTTTCTGGAGAAAATCAACTATCTGAGACAAAACCTTCTTATTACAATGCGTTGATAATTTTTGATCACACTCATAACACCTGAAAGAATATAAAGAATTTAAGTGAATATTATGAAAGCATTTTCCATAATTTTGCACATCAGGAAATAAAGTTGTTATTTAACTACTTTTTGTCTTGAAATTATGTAGTAGGGTAAGGAGGAGGTACCAGGTAAGTCTAGAGAAATAAGCAAGGGAAACATCATACAGAATCTTACAGTTCAAATTAAAGTTTTGATAGTTTATCCTAAGTGTTATGGAATGCCATAGGGTTTTTTAAGCAGGGGAGTGATAGTATCCAATTTACATTTTGAAAACATAAGTTTGACTAATGTTATTAAATCAGATTAAAAAGCAACAGGAATGGAAACAGATTAGGAAAGAAGCAACGGATCTGGAGAGAAGTAGGCAGATTATACATATTTACAGGTAGAAACAGTAATGAATTAGGTATAAAAGATGAGTGAGAAGAAAATGTCAAAACAACTGCCATGGGAGGAGAAAAGTGGGTGAGGATTTATTGATGGTCCTCAGCCAGAGAAGATTTTGACTCTCAGGGGACATTCTGCAATGTCTGGAGACAATTTTAGTTGGCACAACTTGGGGAGAGGGGATTTTGCATCTGGCATCTAGTGGGTAGCGGCCAGGGATGCTACTAAACACTCTACAGTGCACAGGACAGCTTCCTGTAACAAAGGATTATCTAACACAAATGCCAATAATGCTGACGTTAAGAAACTCTAGATGAAACAAGACTTGCTATAAGTCGATAATCAGTAAAGCTCAGGTTTCTCTCAGGTTTTAACTGTTAAGGCTGGATTATACTACTCTGCCCACTTTTGTTAAAAGGTTAAAAAACAAAATGAGATAAAAAGGGGGAAAAAATAACTGGTTTCTGGCTTAATTACCCGAGTGATGGAGGTGCCACTTATAGTGACGGGAAGACTGGCAGAGACAGGTGTTTTATCTTGTTTGCAACTTTTATTCTGGGGGCTCGCAGAAGAGATCTTCAAAGGCATATCCCAGTTCAGAAAACTAACCTCAACCAAGTTTACTCATTATTGCATAGAATATTTTTCTATATATTACCATTAGCTATCTGTTTTATCTTCATGAGATCCAGTGATCAAATAAATGCATACGTTTGGAAGTGTTTTATAAATTGTAATATGTTACACCAACTCTACCTTAAATCTTCTCACCTAAAACTCTTAGAGGTTCTTTAGGTCCTTGTATAAATAGCACTCAAAATTCAGTCAAATATTTACTGAGTACCTACTCTTATCACTTGCCCATAAAAACAGAAAGATAGATATAGATCTCTGAAGAAACCAAGTCACAGAAAACATCCCCCAAAACATCTTTTCCAATAAATCATGATCAAATTTAAACAATTTATTTACATTTACCAGGCTTACATTATAATAAGTGCTCAATTTTTACTGATAATTAATTACTTCAAAAAAAAATTGACATATTAAGAAATTTTTACTGATGTTACAAATTCAGTTTTTACTTGTTACAGAATACATTGTTTTAACTTTAAGAGTACAAAAAGAAAACACAAATACATAAAAACCAGCCTGACGACAGTGAATTTGGAGAGAAGACAGCCTCAAGATAACTTAATTCTAGTTGTTTCCATTAGAAATAACAAAATACTTTTTTTTAAAACTGAGTATCAGCTGCTAACCAAAAGGCTGGCAGTTCGAATCCACCAGCTGCTCTTTGGAAACCCTATGGGGCAGTTCTACTCCGTCTGTAGGGCCGCTATCAGTCGGAATCAACTCGACAGCAATGGGTTTGGTTTTTTTTTTAATCAACCATGTGCCAGGCACTGTTCTAAGTGCTATGTGTGTATTATCTGGTTTAACCCCTCACAACAATCATGGACAGCATTATTATTTTTTAAATAAGTATCTTTATAAACCAAAACCAAACCCACTGCCCTCGAGTCGATTCCAACTCATAGCAACCACATGGGACAGAGTAGAACTTCCCCACAGAATTTCCAAGGCTATAAATCTTTACGGAAGCAGACTGCCACATCTTTCTCCCGAAGTGCAGCTGGTGAGTTCAAACCACCAACCTCTAAGCAGCTGAGCGCTTAACTAGGGCTCCTTAAATACCTTTACAGAAGTATAATATTTTCTTTTTACAGATGAGGGAATTGAAACACAGGAAGGTTTGCAAATTCAATAGAGAAGTTAAGAGTACAGGAGAAATGCTGAAATCTTCTTTCAACAAACTTTTAAAGCACTTCAAAAACCAACCAAACCTGTTGCCATCAAGTTGATTCCGGCTCATAGCGACCCTATAGGACAGAGCAGAACTGCCCCTAGAGGGTTTCCAAGGAGTGGTTGGTGGATTCGAACTGCCAACCTTTTGGTTAACGGCTGAGCTCTTAACCACTGCACCACCAGGGCTCCTAAAGCACTTTAAAAGCACTCATTTATATGTAACTCTAAGTGTTAAACCACTGCCTATTAACCATGTTTAGGCATCAGAATCATCTGTGGAACTTAAAAAATCCAGAAGCCCTAATAGGTGTGACTTACTAAGGGGCCAATGGCATTCAGAGGCTTTTCAAATCCCAGGGGTAATTCTGATGTGAAATCAGGGGTAAGCACCACTGAGTTAAGAATCATTATCCATTCATTAAGGCAACATTAAATCTACTATCTAGCAATGCTTTGTAGCCATGATTAAGTTATCAAATTTACCATATTTTTTGTCTTTTTTTATATAGCTTAGGTTTTTCTCAGGGTGGCCTTCCCTTTAATCCAAATTAGTAATGCTTTGTACTGACACTTGCCAAGTTCTTTTATAGAGAAGTAGAGCAGAAAAGAGGATAGTGACAATCTTTATATTTCTATAAATGCAATTTGACAAATTTGAATTTCTTCCGTTTAAAGGAAAATAATTCTATAAGTCCCAAATTCTGATTTAAATTTTTTCACTATAATATACGTAAACCTAACACATATACTCATAAAACTCAATAAACTCATGATCCTTGTACCACTATATTAACTAAAAGAGCAAAAATAAATTATATAATGAAATACAAAAACAAAATTACAAAACCAATTAAATTAAAACAAACAACACTACTATTGTGTTTTGCTCAAATTAAATCACCATTCATACCATAAGTACGGTGCTAATAGTTAGGACACAGGTCTTGGCACACATTCTTTTGAGATGAGCCTACCCTGCCAGGTGCCATGTCATAACTCAATTCTCCCACCACCTCTCTACTCCAGTTGTTCTCAAACTGTGGTCCCCAGACTAGCAGCAACAGCAACACCTGGGAATTTGTAAGAAATGCAAATCCTAAGGACTCACTCCAGACCTACTGAATCAGAAATTCTAGGATTGGAGCTCAGCAATCCATTTTAATAAGCATTCCTGGTGATTCTGATGTGCCCATAAGTTTGAGACCACTGCTCTACTCAGACTACTGTGAAATCTTTATTGAGCTGTCACATGATAACATGATCCTCCTTTCCCTTGGCTTCAAAGCATCATTTACACATTAAGTTTGCCTTTGTTCTTTTCTCATTCTCCCCAATAATGTTACTTGGAGCCAACAAAATAAAGACACAAATGCAGACTTGAGCATCATCAAATCTCTGTGGCTGTATTAAATTAAAAAAATGATTTCCTATATGATCCAGAATATCCTTATATTAATTTTCGAACCTTGAAATAAAAAGACGAAGTTAAAATATTTTTGTCTTGAAAAAAACTTACGCATCCCAGAAAACTCAAAAAACAAAAAAAACCCCAAAAAACCTAGGAGTCTATAGGTTGGAAAAGTATTGTTGTAAAATATAGGGAAAGCTTTTCCATACAATGTCCGGTTATACCACTTGATAATGACGAATTTTACCTGAATCCTGTGAAAAGAGCAATGGCTAAAGATATCCCCTCACCCTTTGTGTTCAGGAAATGGGTCACTGCAAATAACTACTCTTCCTCTAGGTCTTAGATAACTCACAATGCCCCCTTTTTTACCTATGACAAGGTCAGACACCAAAACTCAAACAAAACTCACCACAACTGAGTAGATTCTGACTCATAAGGAGCTCCAGTGGTGTAGTGGTTAAGCACTCAGCTGCTAACTTAAAGGTCGGCAGTATGAACCCACCAGCTGCTCCTTGGGAAAAAATGTGGCAGTCTGTTTCCATAAAGATTACAGCACTGGACACACTAAAGGGACAGTTCTACTCTGTCCTACAGGGTCACTGTGAGTCAGATGAAGCCAGACACAGACCCTCAAACTTCTATTCCTTGCCTCATAAATGAGTAACTGAATTGCTTGTCCCTCCTGACCAATCAGAAACAAAATGTTAATCAGACTGGTTAGACTTCTCCCCTTCCCCCAAGCCCCTGAACTTTGGCCCACCCTCAGTCAGAGCTAACATTTGTTATTAGCTGCCATCAATTTGGCTCTCCCTTATGGTGACTCCATCTATAACAGAACAAAATGTTGCCTGGTCCTGCACCATCTTCAAGATCATTAGCATGCTCGAGTCCATTATTGTGGTCACTGTGTATTTTGAGTGTCTTCCAACCTAAAGGAATCATCTCCCAGCACTGTATCAAACTATAGTCTATTATGAGGGTGTTCACTGGCTAATTTTCAGAAGTAGATCATCAGGCCTTTCTTCCTAGTCTGTCATAAGTCTAGAAACTCTGTTGAAACCTGTCCACATGGGTAACCCTACTGGTATCCGAAATATCGGGAGCATAGCTTCCAGCATCATAACAACATGCAAACTACCACAATACAACAAACTGACAGATGGGTGGTAGAGCCAACAAACTACCCCTCTTTAAGGGCTCCTCCTGGAGAATAGGCTGGTCTCAGAGTAAAACATTCTGATTTACTATCTGACGACTTCATCCTTTCGTCTCACTTCCTCATCTCAGTCTCTTTATAAAACAATAACAACAATGCTTTTTCCTAATTCTTGAGGGGCTTGCTGATCTCATGGTCAGAGTGTTCTCCCTATTATAACAGACCCCTACCCCAACTGTAATAGTCCCTTTGCCCCTTATTTCCCCCTTTTCATTCTGAATAAAACCTCTTCCTGTCAAAGTCTGGATTTGCTTTTTTATTCAACACACTGAGAAGAGACTAGGCATCAAAAGCCTTGTTTTAGTGCCTGCATTTTTACTTTGTAACCACAAAAAAGTGATACGCAGTTTCCTCCAGGACCTTCCAAGGAAATGGTTCAACTTCAGCTGAGAATCTGCATTTCTAACAAGTTCACAGGCAATACTAATGTTGCTGGTTAGGGACCAATTCTGAGAACCACTAGTGGAGCTGTGGATCTCAACATTTATTATACATAAGAATTACCTGGGGATCTTGTCAAAATGTAGATTCTCATTCAGTGTATCTGGGGTGGAAATGCAAATTCTGAGCAGGGGTTCAAACCGGAAGGAATCAGTCTGTGGTTTCCTTTTCGTTGTTCTCTTTACTGGTGTATAGGAATCCAACTGATTTTTGTATGTTTATCTTGTATCCTGCTACTCTGCTGAATCTTTCTATTAGTTCCAGTAATTTTCTCATGGATTCTTTTGGTTTTTCCATGTATAGTATCATATCATCCACAAATAGGGACAGTTTAACTTCTTCATTACCAATCTGGATGCCCCTTCTTTTTCTTGCCTTATTGCTCTAGCTAGGACTTCCAGCACAATGTTAAATAGGAGTGATGATAAAGGGCATCCTTGTCTTGTTCCTGTTCTCAAGAGGAAAGTTTTCAGCCTCTCTCCAATAAGAATGATGTTGCCTATTGATTTTGTATAGATGCGCTTTATTATGTTGAGGAATGAATCAGTTCAGAGCCTGGTTTCTCATACATAAAATGAGGGAACTCAACCAGGTTCTCAACCAGAGTTAAGCAGAACAATCACCTGAGAAGTTTTTACAAACTACATATGCCCAGGCTTTCCTTTTCCCCTGCAGAGAATCCAGACACTACTTAGCTACCTGAAATACCTTCAACTCTGCACTACGAAATTCTGTACTAGCAAGGTCATTAAGAGAAATCAATTGGAACAAAATTTTCTTTACGAAACAAAGAAAACTGCACAGAAAAGTAGAGGGATGAATAAATTTTTCCTGATTTAAATTTTATTCTCATAGATAATATTAATTTTCTTAAATTATCCTATAGATTGTGTTTAAGCTAAAAAGGGATAAGCTTGTATAACATCTTTAAATATTTTACCTTGTAAAGTTCAAAATAAAATGATTGTTTTGGTACTGGATGTGGACTAACAAAATTTAACTTACCGTATAATCCATGTGCTCGGACTAATTACAATACAATGGGGCTCTGTTCTTGAACTCTTGAAGTGCTTCAGTGAATGCTGACTTTCTGAGTTTTTACCACATCCCTGAAGATGAACAGAATGTTCTTTGTATCATTTAACTTATAAAGTTGTTTCAAATTAATCAAAACTTAAACTATAACTCAAATTTATACTGAAAAAGTTTTATTTTTAATTTCAAGCACGAAGGAAAAGTTTCAGGAAGCAATATTGTAAAGAATTTCACTTTACCCAAAGAATATGGTCTTTGTCCTTGATTCCTGAGTGATAACCTCTAAAACCTTAGAATTTCCATCCACAGTGATTGAAGTGTCTTTGATAAGGTCTCCACACCACACCTGAGGGTTTATGCTAATAAGGTGACTCAGGTAGGGGCTGGCCAGGCCTGAAAAACCAGTACGTGGTATTAGCCAACCTAGGGGGAGTGGGCATGATTCAAACTATCATGCCACTTGATGAAGCCCCAGTAAAAGCTCTAGATACAGAAGCTCCACGGGCTTCCTAGTTGGTGAAAGACATTGATGCATGTGGGAGGGCAGTGCATCCGTTTTTGGGATAAGGAAGCTCTACACTCAGAACCCTCCTATGCAAAACTTGATTTGTATCCTTTGTGCCATAATAAAACTGTAATAGTAAGCAGGGAACTTTCCTGAGTTCTCTGAGTCATTCTAGTGAATTATTGAACCCAAGGAAGTAGTGGAAGCCAGCAGGCCAGAAGTGAGAGAAGTCCTGAGGACCCCAAGCTTATAGTTGGCCTCCTGAAAAGGTAATGCTAAACCTGGAATTTTTAGCCAGTAGGTCAAAAGTGAGGGTGTCATGGGGGCTCCTAAGCTTATAGCTAGTATCAGAGGTCCTGGGCAGGCCTGCCAGTGAGGAGGTCTGTGGCCTGTAACTTATGAGGTCTGGTTAGGGTGGTTAGGGTCAGAGAAAAGTGTCGCGTGTGCAGCTGGTGTCAGAACAGAAGTAGGACAGAGAACAGATTTGCTAATAACTTGATTTTGATTTCCATACAGTTTGGTATCAGGAAAGTGGGAAATGGGATTTGATTTTCCCAGCAAATACAAGTTGTTGCTAAATTTAATTTCTTGCAAAGGGGCTAACTTGCTTTCGTTATATAATATTTACCTAAAGCAATCATGAGCAAAGTTAATTTCCCTGTCATTTAAAAATGTATACATTCTCTGTCTTGCGCACTGTGGGACAGAGTATCCTGGCCGGCCAGTAGTTGTCCCTCCTCCTTCGACCTACCCAAACACACATATTTCCCAACACTGTGACAAGCTCCACCCCAATCCCACTGAGAACTGCTGAGACTCAAACCAATCACAGTAATTTTCCTCACCAGATTAAGTAAAGAAATGTACAATTTTGTTTTCTCCTCAATGCAACATGAGGGTAAGTCTGCTGATGTCTCTGGGAAGGTTTTACATGTTTTTTAAAAAAAAGAAGACAGGGAAGAGTTGTACTTTCTGCCCCATTTTCTGGCCTCTGGACATTGCTGTGTGAGGCACAGTGGTGCAAACGGTTAAGCGCTTGACTACTAAGTCAAAGGTTGGTGGGTTTGAACCCACCCAGAGGCGTCTTGGAAGACAGACATGTGATGTGCTTCCAAAAGGTCACAGCCTTGAAAACCCTATGCAGCAGTTCTACTCTGCACACATGGGGTGGTCATGAGTTGGAATTGACTCTACAGAACTAACAGCAACATGTGAGACATAATGCCTGAAGCATCTTCAGCCATCCTGAAACCATGAGCTGAAGTCGGCACAGCAGAAAAATGGAAGAAATCTGAGTGTTTAATGTTTCTCCATTGAAACAACTAACCCTAAAGTGGCCCTACTTCTGGACTTTCTATGTGAGATAATAAGGATTCCTTTTTTTTTTTTTAAGATTAAAAAAAAAGTTCACACTTCTAATTTCACTTGAAAATTCCTTTATCATACAGATCAATAGCTTCTAAATTGTAAGATAAATTAGTGGGAAAAAAAAGAAGCAGAGTAATCGTTTTTCAGAGAGAAAGTATGAAACTTAAAGAGTTTTTAAAACTTGGCTCAATTTTCTAAATATATATAAATAGATAGGTACAGACAGGTCCAGATATGGCAAATACAGCAAATAGGCTGGATTCCCTTTCAAAGTATTTATGATTAATTTCCAAACATAACATACTTTTCACTTTACCTTAACAAATATTTCTAAGCTCATTCTTGGAGAGTTTCTATCTAAAAATGGAATGAATTTATCTTAAAACCTTTGCATGACCAATAGTCCAAATGACAGTAAGCATTTAAGGAAAATATTTAAGAGAATCTCACATGTAAATAACACTTTTCTTACCTGAAAACCACACTTGAGGCACAACCAAATATCAGAAAGAAGTACTGGCTGTCCATCATAGAATCTTGTTTCTTTTAAACACTCTGAACAAACTGACCACAGATTCTCAGCTACTGCTTTCTTTACATGATTCACACTGACAGCTTGACTCACATGTTGGCAAGTCAAACCTCCTGAATAAGACAAAACAAAATTTGAACATGTTTTTTGCTAAACTAAATTGTTTCCACCAACAAGCAAAATGCTGTAAGTAAAAGGCACTGAAATTCAAAAAACAAAACTCAAAAGGATATATATGGCATGATTCCATTTATATAACATTCATAAAAATACATACAATTGTAAAGCTGGAGAACAGATTAATGATTGCCAGACGTTAGAAGCAGGGGGCAGGGGTGTGTGGCTATAAGGGATAGCATGAGGGAGTCTTGCGGTGATGATACAATTAAGTATCTTGATTATGGTGGTGGCTGTATAAAGCTACAATAAAACTGTATAGAGCTATGAGTACATGCACGCACACACACACAGTGCACGTATAACTGGTGAAATCTGAATAAACTCCATGGATTGTACCAATGTCAAGTACCTGGTTTTGATATTTACTAGAGTTATACAAGATGTTAACATTGGAGGAGGCTGGATGGAGGACTCAAGGAACCTCCCTGTACATTTCTTTGCACCTCCCTGTGAAGCTGTAATTATTTCAAAATAAGAAAGTTTAATTGAAAAAAAAGGAAAGATTAAATATTTCTTGAACAGCTACTATGTGTCAAGCATTTTGAATATGTGTTCCTTCCATTAAGATACACAAGTAAAATCTTTTCTCACAGACTAGCTTTGTTATGATGCTATTTTCATCATTGCTGGGAGAAAGGAGAGAGAGAAACAATGGCATAATTTACAGGAACAAGAATTCCCAGAATCTTTCTTCTTAATGGATATTCCCAAATAACAAATGATTTTACCTGGCCCCTAAATGATCCTTTATAACAAATTCCCACTATGTGCTGCACTGCACAGAAATGGCCAAAACAGACCAAATACGTTTTTAGTTCTTCAAATTACCATATTCTTCTCAACATGGGTGGAATTATACTTCCACTTTTCCCAAATGTCTCAAAACTTCAATTTCTTCAGCTCCAATATCCCATACAGCAAAATTACAACTACCTACCAAAATCAAACATTCAAGGAAGAGAGTGAGTAACCTGAAGAGGGAAACAGAAGGAGATGGTATGTACATTTCCACTCTCTCTACTTCCTTTTCTAAATGCAAAACATTCCTTTTCACCTACTTGTTAACTAGAGAGAGGCTAAGCATTAGTTCTGTTTCATCCTGGAGACCAAGAATGTGATTCCTAACAAGTTATTTATGATAAAATTTAATTTCAACAAAAATAATACGTAAATCTGAATGAAAGATGAAAAATCTTAACTTTAGGCTGCCCTGAACTGTGCAGGGTGGCCAAGGGAGTCACTATCCATGGGTTCATGTTGTAAAAGAGCTCCTTGACAAAGAAAAGAATTCTAGAATAATGGCTTCATCCAGCACTCCAACAGTCATGACAAAGTAAGGAGAATAGTTGCAGAGGAGGGTCGTACAGCAAGAAACCTAACAGCTTGGAGTGTTCCACTAGAAAGCAAAGATGATGACGGAAAGCCTAAATGTCAAACAGGTGGGATATCGAAGAGAATAATTCAAGGCACTCATAAAACTACTATACAACAGCCCCATAAAACCAAATGGGACTAATGAGGTACAGTAGTGCAGTGACAAGGGCCAGAAGGCAGAAGGGGACAAGGAAGCTGGTGATAGGGAATCCAAGGTTGAGTAAGGATATTGTTGATGTGTTGTGAGATTAACCATTGTCATAGGACAACATGTGTAGTAACTGTTAAATGAGAAACTATTTTGTTCTGTAAGCCTTCATCTTAAGTGAGAATAGCAGCACAACTGGAAGAGCGTAGTCATTGTCACTGAACTGTGCATGTAGAAATTTTTGAAATGGTGCATCTTTGGCTATGTGTATTTTCACCAGAAAAAAAGGTTGAGAAGTTAGAGGGTTGACATGTTGTGGGGTTGTTAACCAATGTCATAAAACAATATGTGTACTACTGTTTCATGAGAAACTATTTGTCCTGTAAGCCTTCACTTGAAGTACAATGAAATAAAATAAAAAAACTCAATAAAATATTAAAAAACAAACAAAACAAAACAAAACAAAAAACTACTATACAGTTCACTGCGTAATTCCTGGTGTCTTAAATGCTTGCAAATGGCCATCCAAGGCTCAACAACTGGTCTCTGTTTGCCTGGAGCTACAGAGAAAGAGAGAGAGTCTGGGATAGGAGGAAGGAAATGGAACGTGTGGCTAATGACTTCCATGAACAACTGCCTCCTTTGCCCTGAGACCAGAAGAACTGGATGGTGCCCAACTACCATTACTGAACATTTTGATCAAAGATTCTATATAAGTATCCTAATCAAAAGCGGGAAAATGCAGAACAGAATTTAAATTCTCATGGACTCCAGACTTTCTGGAACCATGGAGGCTGATAAACCCCTAAAATTATTGCTCTGAGATAATCTTTAAACCTTAAACTAAAAATATTGCCTAAAGTCTCCTTAAAACCAAATAACAGTTTAGCTTAACTAGTAAAAAATGTCTGCCTTGAGCAGTATGCTCTTTTAAGAACTATCTCTATGGGATCAAATTGACAATAGAAACTCAAAAGATTAGATAGGAACCTTAGGGGCAGTGAGTTTATGTTAATGGGGGAGGAACAACTCAGAAAAGGAGGGTAAGAATGGTTGCACAACTGGAAGAATGTAATCAATGTCACTGAATTGTGCAAGTAGAAACTGTTAAATTGGTGTTATGTTTTGCTGTGCAAATTCTCAGCAACAAAAACAAAGTAAAAATTTTTTAAAACCCTAATTTTACACCAGGAGCAAATTATAATAGACATGAAAGAAGTAACTCTGAAGTCCTACATTTAAAAAGCAGGAACTCATGCCATTAAAGAAAAGCCTGTCCCAGAGAAGACTGATAAATGACCACACAAATTTAGAGATGCTTTACCACGTCACTGCTTTGAGTTTTATATTTTAAAATTCTTAGAGGAAAATAATTCCACACACCTTCTATATCCTCTCTGAGGTGGGATCTGGCCAGTGTACAACTTAAATATTCTCTGATTCTACTATGCAGACTATAAAAACTGAAATTGTTAATGAATCAAGAGATAAATGAATTCAAGATAAAAAGGTTCTAGGCCCCTAAATTAAATCTATTGGCTTTTAAATGCCTCAACATATATACTTTTCTAAGTTTAAAAAAAAAAGAAGTTTAAAGTTTTCCTGTAAAAGCTACTGTATGTTTATCTTTTGTGGGGGTGGAGGAGATTTCCTTTTGTGCTAATAATTTTCTCAGTTTCGTGTATATTTTTTAAATCATATCTCTAATTTTCATCTGACAAATAGGTCCTCTAGAGATTCCTGAATAAAATATAAAAATGTATTAAAGTCCGCAGTTGTTTCACATTAAATGAATCAAAAAAAATAATTAGAAGCTCCATGTTTTCCACTTTAAATATAAATAAAAACCTTACAAGGAGGACTTCCAATTTGCAAATTGTGGCATAAAGTCAACACTTTCCCCTTCCTCTGGAAATTATCCAAGGGCAACAAGAAGAGGGAAAAAAACATGAAGTCCGTTTTCAGAGAAATCAGGAGATTGCTGAAACCCCCGAGTCACAAATTAAGTAGGACTCTGACCTTGAAGCAGCAGAGATCAAACACGGATGCATGCAGAAGGGAACAGAGGGAGAATACTGCAGCTGCAGATTTCATAAAGAACAATGTCTGCTTCTCAGGCATAGAATGAAACCTAAATCACTGTGTCGTAACAACAACGTAAGGAGCTCCCCTATATCCAATTTTGTTTGAGAAGGAGGAGAAGAAGCAAATTTCTCATTTCTTAAACGAGAAGTCAAAAAGCAAACCGTATTTGCAGGAAGCAGTTTGTCTCCATGCAGTTGGGGAGAAGAGATACTTTGAATTTGAAAAAACCTAGAGCCGCCTGTCCCTACTGGCTGGAAAGAAGGATAAACGAACTCAAACTGACAACTCCAGCTAGGTCTGAACAGGGCTCTGGTCCTCCTTTTCACACAAACATTCTAAAACTAGCTGGTCCAAAAAATCAAGAATGAATAATCAAAGAGTGACCAATGCCACAAATTCAATGGTAAGGAAGGAAAGAAAAGGAAAAATAAATGGCAGCACAATCCCTGTCCTGAAATAAAAACAAAACAGAAACAAGCACTCAATGACAAGATGGCAAAACAACAGGAAGTGGGCTGGCAAATTCAGGAAAAAAGTGGAAAGAAAAAAAAAATCACAATGATAGCCAAACTGAAAAGACTATAAGACAAAGTGAACACTGCTAAAAACAGAGTAAGGATAAAAATGAAAACAGGCAAAACAAAGAGGAAATAATGAGTTTTAAAGGATTTAGGAAAAAATGATAACTATGGGAGACAGGCAAAGGAGAGTTAACAAATAATCAGAATCCCTGAGGAAGAGGAAATATTTAAATATATAATTCAGATCTCCTTGAATACAGATTAGATATCCTGTAACACTGTCCAAGTTAAAAACATTTAAAAATGGAGATAATATATTTAAAAAAAATCTTTTTAAATGGAGACTGAAATTGGCAAGAAACTAAGGAAAATTCTCAGAGGCTAAAACCTAAGGAAAAGCATGAGGCTACAGAGAAAAACAGCCCTGAAGCCAGCAGTTCCCAAGTGTCATCTGCCAATTTCTGGTGGCTTGGAGCCTTGGTTTTAACATGCCATGAGAAGGAGACCAGACAAAAGCCATGTTGGGGAAAAATTAGAAAGAGTACCATTAAAGACAGAAATAAGATAAAGATGCATGTATAGACAAGATAAAGAAATTAGAGATACTTTTTATCCCTTTTTCATGCTGTATTATTTTCAGAGGCTTTGATTATATATTTGGAAAATCAACTGAAAAACAATTCAAACAACCTGAGAGAATTTAATAACTAAGCTGAATACAAAATTAATATACAGAAATCAATAGCATTCACATATTCAAACAAGCAGGGCCTGGACTAGGGTGAGCAGCCAGGGGATTCAGTTGCAAAATATAAGGTACTCTCAGGAGCCAATTCTGCCCTTGTACAACCTAAAAGTTAAATGCTGTACACACTAGGTGTTGAGCTTGCCTCACCCTAGTCCTGGTCCTGCAAAAAACAACTAGTTAGATGATATACATTTTTACAGCAATAAAAAAGTTGAAATATCTAGATATAAACTTAACAAGAAATGTGAAATATCTACACATAAAAAAATTTTGGCCTCCAAGGGACATAAAGGAAGAGTTAAGCAAATGGATCTCAAACACTAAAAATCACAAAGATGCCAACTCTAAGTTACTTTATAAATTAAACAAAATTCCAACTAAAAAACCAACAAGATTTTTGGAACTAGACAAGCTAATTCCAAAATTCAGACAGAAAATGGTGAAAATAAAGAGTAATGGATTTATTAATCAAAAACGTATACTGTCATTTCTTTTCTTCAGCACTATATGGGGTGTCAGATATCATGACTTACCAGCAATGTCATCTGAAGAGTCTTCATCGTGAGGTACGTTAGGCCTTTTACTTCTTTTGCCTTTCTCAGGTAAATCACTGGATGGCTCTCTCACCCGCATCTGTTACTTACTGAAAAGATCGGGGGAGAAAGTGAATATACTTTAATTCCCAAAATTAAATTTTATATAGTTTACTTAATGCATATTAAAATTGATATGACTTCAATTTTTTTTCTGTTTACCATTGTAGTTTACTTTCAACTTAGTCTCTTGTACAAAAATTTATACATACATTGCTATGTGACCCAAATTGCTCTGTCTATACTGTGACAGCACGCTCCGCCTTTCCACCCGATTTCGCATGTCAATTCGATCAGCTCCTAACCCTCTCTGCCTTCTCATCTCACCTCCGGACAGAAGCTGCCCGTTTACTCTCATGTATCTAACTGAGCCAGGAAGCATACTCTTCACAAGGATCATTTTATGTCCCGAAGTCCAGTCCAATCTTTGTCTGAAGAGTTTGCCTCAGAAACTGTTTTAGTTCTGGGCTGACAAAGAGTTAGGAAGTCGTGTTAACTGCCGTTCCTCCAGTCTCAGTCAGACCATTAAGTCTGATCTTTTTACTAGAATTTGAATTCTGCACCCCACCTTTCTCTTGCTCCATCAGGGACTTTCTGTTGTGTTCCCTGTCAGGGCGGTCATTGGTGGTAGCCAGGCACCATCTAGTTCTTCTGGTCTCAGGCTGATGAAGTCTCTGGTTTATGTGGCCCTTTCTGTCTCTTGGACTAATACTTCCCTTGTGTCTTTGGTGGTCTTCATTCTCCTTTACTCCAGGTGGTTGGGACCAACTAACTGATGCATCACAGATGGCTGCTTGCAAGCTTTTAAGACCCCAGATGGCACTCACCAAAATGGGAGGCAGAACATTTTCTTAACAAACTTTGTTATGCCAGTTGACCTAGATATCCCCTGAAAGCATGGTCCCCAAACCCCCGGCCCTGCTACTCTGTCCCTTGAGTGTTTCCTTGTATTCAGGAAACTTCTTAGCTTTGGTTTAGTCCAGTTGTGCTGACTTCACCTATAGCGTGTGCTGTCCTTCCCTTTACCTAAGATAATTCTTATCTACTATCTAGTTAGTGAATAACCCTCACCCTCCCTCCCTACCCGCATAACCATCAAAGAATGTTCTCTTCTGTGTTTAAACTTTTTCTTGTGTTCTTATAATAGTGGACTTATACAATATTTGTCCTTCTGTAACTGACTAAACTCACTCAGCATAATGCCCTCCAGATTTCTCCATGTTATAAGATGTTTCATGGCTTCATCATTGTTCTTTATCGTTGCATAGTATTCCATTGTGTAAATATACCATAATTTGTTTATCCATTCATCCACTGATGGGCACCTAGATTGTTTCCATCTTTTTGCTATTGTCAACAGTGCTGCAATGAACATGGGTGTGCATGTATCTATTCGTGTGATGGCTGTTATTTCTCTAGGATTTATTCCAAGGAGCAGGATTGCTGGATCATACGGTACTTCTATTTCTAGCTTTTTAAGGAAGCGCCAGATCGATCTCCAACATGGTCGTACCATTTTACATTCCCACCAACAATGTGTAAGTGTTGCAGTCTCACCACAACCTCTCCAGCATTTATTATTTTGTGTTTTTTTGGATTAATGCTAGCCTTGCTGGGGTGAGATGCTATCTTATTGTGGTTTTGATCTGCATTTCTCTAACGGTTAATGATGAAGAGCATATCTTTATGTGTCTGTTAGCCACCTGAATGTCTCCTTTGGTAAAATGCCTGTTCATATCCTTTGTCCATTTTTTAACTAAGTTGTCTTTTTGATGTTGAGGTTTTGCAGTATCTTGTAGATTTGAGAGATTAGACGCTGATCGGATTTGTCATAGCCAAAAATTTTTTCCCAGTATGTAGGTTGTCTTTTGATTCTTTTGATGAAGTCTTTTGATGAGCATAAGTGTTTGATTTTTAGAAGCTCCCAGTTGTCTAGTCTATCTTCTGGTGCTTGTGCTTTGTTGCTTATGGTTCGTATTCTATTTATGTCAGGTATTAGGGCTCCTGGCATTGTCCCTATTTTTTCTTCAATGATCTTTACCGTTTTTTGCTGTTATATTTAGGTCTCTGATCCATTTTGAGTTAGTTTTTGTGCATGGTGTGAGGTATGAGCCTTGTTTCAGTTTTTTACAGATGGATATCCAGTTATGCCAGCACTGTTTGTTAAGAGACTGTCTTTTCCCCAATTAACGGACTTCGGGCCGTTGTCAAATATCAGCTGGATGAATTTATGTCTGGATTCTCAATTCTGTTCCACTGGTCTATGTATCTGTTGTTGTACCAGTACCAAGCTGTTTTGACTACCGTGGCAGTAAAATAGGTTCTAAAATCAGGTAGTGTAAGGCCTCCGACTTTGTTCTTCTTGAGTAATGCTTTACTTATCTGGGGCCTCTTCCCTTTCCACATGTAGTTGGTGACTTCTTTCTCCATCTCATTAAAAAATGCCAGTGGAATTTGATCGGGATTGCATTGTACCTGTAGATTGCTTTGGGTAAAAATGGCTGTTTCACAATGTTGCGTCTTCCTATCCATGATTAAGGTATGTTTTCCCACTTATGCAGGTCTCTTTTCGTTTCTTGCAGTAGTGTCTCATAGTTTTCATTGTACAGGTCTTTTACATCTCTGGTTAGATTTATTCCTAAGTATTTTATCTTCTTGGGGGCAACTGTAAATTGTATTGATTCAGTGATTTCCTCTTCGAAGTTCTCTTTGTTGGTGTAAAGGAATCCAACTGATTTTTGTATGTTGATCTTGTATCCTGAAACTTTTCTGAAATCTTCTATTAGTTCCAGTAGTCTTCTTTTGGATTCCTTGGGGTTTTCTGTGTATAAGATCATATCATCTGCAAATAGAGATACTTTGACTTCTTCCCTACCTATTTGGATGCCCTTTATTTCTTCTTCTAGCCTAACTGCTCTGGCTAGAACCCCCAGCACAATGTTGAATAAGAGTGGTGAAAAACGACATCCCTGTCTGGTTCTCCTTCCCAAAGGGAATACTTTCAAACTCTCTCCATTTAGGATGATGTTGGCCGTTAGCTTTGTATAAATGCTTTTAATTATGTTGAGGAATTTCCCATCTATTCCTATTTTGTTGAGAGTTTTTATCATGAATGGGTATTGGACTTTGTTAAATGCCTTTCTGCATTGATTGATAAGATCATGTGGTTCTTGTCTTTTGTTTTATTAATGTGATGGATTACACTGATTGTTTTTCTAATGTTGAACCATCCCTGCATACCTGGTGTAAATCCCACTTGATCATGGTGAATTATTTTTTTGATATGTTGCTGAATTCTATTTTATATTTAAGTCTTTGATCCA